>NC_056725.1:1279754987-1279927487 GCF_019279795.1 Protopterus annectens | reverse complement strand
AAAATGGGAAGAAAAGTATATACTGCATTCTGAATTTAGTAAATACTGGACATTATACCGCCGTTTCCTAGATGACATAGTCATTTTTTGGACTGGAGGTATAGAAAAATTTGAAAAGTTCTTTGACTACATTAATACTACTACCAGCTTCCTGAAATTTACCTATACCACCTCTTTTGATTCATTAAAATATTTGGATGTCGAGATTTACAAACATAATAAGGTATTTGAATCAAAAATTTATAGGAAAAAAAAACTTTTGTAATTCTTTCTTACATTTTAGTAGTGCACACCCCTCACATTGCAAAAAGAACATAGTAAAAGGGCAGTTTGTGAGGGGTTGTCGCATGACTAGTTTAAATGAAGATTTTATTATTGAATGTAATATCTTGGAAAAAATGTTCCAAGAAAGGGGATATCCCATAGATTTTGTGGAGAACATTAGAAAGGAGGTGGAGATAGGGAGAACTACAAAATTTAAACCTATTAAAGGAAGTGGTGAAATTATAGTGGAAACAAATACTATTACAAATAACAGGGAAACAGACAGTATTTTTGAACAGGCTATGATTGTAGAATACAACACCTCGAATGCCAAAATAAGAGAAATGTTTACTAAGGAATGGAATATTTTCTCATCATATACAGATATTAACAACATTAAAAATATTGTTCCAAAAGTGGTATACAGGAATTCATTGAATATGAAGCAACTATTAGAGTCTAATAAGATTAGGAATAAATTCAGTGGTTATGGCATAATAGGGGGGTTGAGGAGAAATGGAACATACAGATGTGGCCATTGTAAACAGTGTGAATATATAGTGGACATCAATGAGGTGTATTTGAGCAGTAGGGGAATAACTATTAAAAATAATGGATATTACAATTGTGGCACTCAGTGTTTGGTATATATTGCCTTATGTAGAAAATGCAGTTCGTTCTACATAGGGAAGACAGAAAGAGTCCTGAGGAGAAGAATATACGAACACACATATGAAATATCAAAACAAAAAGAAACAAATGCCTTATATAAACATACAAGAGAATGTGTTGGTTCAAAATTTTCATTTTTTATAATAGAGCAAGTTAAAAAGGAAATAAGAGGAGGACTATGGGAAGAATGGCTTGAGTATAGGGAATTGTGGTGGCAAATCAAGTTAGAAGCCACAAAAAGCCCTGGTTTGAATGAATATATTTCACTTACCCCAGTATTAAAGTTAAAAGCTGGGAAAGTGTAATGTAATTAGTTGAACACTAGAGGGTGTCAACTTTCCACCTATATAGGGATTTACTAAGAAAGTTTTTTAACATAATGTATTTCTTATTTAAAGTAATTTTAGCATTAATTATTTATTTATTTATTAAATCAATTTATTAAGGTAATTTGTGTGATTATACAATATATATTTACATACATTTTATAATGAATAAGTATTTTTAACCATTTAATTTAGGTGGTTTTTGTTTCTGTTTTTTGTGCTATTTAAGAATACCTATAGTAGTAATTAAATATTAATGAGATGATGAGATGAGCCCAACTTGATTTGACATTGTAAGATGCACTCTAAAATTACAGGTGAATTAGTGTTTAAAAATGTATTCAAACAAATTTCAATTGATGTTATGTGTTTTATCTGATGAAGTCCAACAGATAGAGTGGACGAAAACGCAGCGTATTTTTAAGAGCGTTTTTAAGAGCGTTTATGTGGAGTCTGTTTACGTGGTTGTGGAATAAACTGTTTTAGCAACAACGTTGGTGGAATCCTTTCATCTACCGTGCTCATTTTTCGAGGTTATTGGTTTTTTGAGCGTTTTTAGTGTTTTCCTGGTTTCAGATAACAATGATAAAATGTACTTCTCCCTAGAAAAAAATAGTCTTACTAGTATAAATATCTGTGGACCTCAGAAGAGCATTTGAAAGTGATGATCACCAAATTATTATATAAAATGTACACTCTTACTGGATTTGGAATAATATAATGAAATGGATAGCTGCCATTTTAATAAAACTTTTCATTTTTCATTGACATAATCAGGCATTGCCTCATTCCACAAGGATTATATTTTTTTCATTTTTTCAAGTACTATTACTCAAAAAATTTCTTCTTCAGTAATTTTATTATATGCAGGTTTGGACGAATTATTCACTTCATAGAAAGCCAGCTTACATGTTGCTTCTAACACCCTAATTAAATGTGTTGATGAAAATAAGCCTTTATTAAATACAAATGTGTATATTCTTTTGGAACTAATACAAAATTAAAACATTCTAATTCCATGAAGATCTTTGATCTACAAGTCATCAGTTACATAATGTTTTCAAAATTGAAACCCATTTCGAAATTTATAGATAGGGCACTTTCAAAATTAGTTCAGAAATGTGACTCTTTCATCAGAGATTCATTTGATTTTTTTAAATAAAATCAAAGCGAATATGTGGCACCTGGAGATGTGATAGTCATAGTAGACGTGAAGTCACTTTATACATGCATCTCATATGACATTGGTTTAGAGTGGGTGGGAAATACGTTAATTAACAGTGAAGAATATGAAGTGGGAGAATGCAAATTCACATTAGAATGTATGGAATATATATATATATATATATATTAAAAAATATTTTTTTCAAGTTGGAAAGTGAAGTTTATTTATAAATGAGAGGAGTAGCTATGGGAGCCAGGATGGCTCCAAATTATGCCAACCTGGTCATGATTTACTGGGAAACTAAAATTTTGACTGAGTTGGAAGGCAGTGAAAAAAATGGGCCTATATTCTAGATTTATTGATGATTTGTTTTTTGTTTGGAAGGGCACACATATGGAACTAGTTACATTTATTGATAATATGAATAAGAGTACTACTTTTCTTAGTTTTTCTTGTGTATCAAGTACTACCAGCATTTTTTTTGGATTTGGAGGTATTCAAACAAAATAAAGAATGTCATTTGTGTTCTATTATTAGTTACAAAAATGTGACCAGTAATAGTTTATTGCATTATTCCAGTATGCATCCCATGTACATTAAGCATAACATCATTACAAGACAACTAGTGAGATTAAAAAGGTTAACCAGAGATATTACGTGTTGCACAAGTTTGTAGATGAATTGCATGGAGGTTTTGTACATAGTGGCTGTCCACAAGAGGTAGTTAGGCAGATATTAATGGAAAGTGAAAACAGTGAAAGAAAAGATAACAGAATAGTGCATGATTGGTCTATGTCCATGACACTTATTCATAGCCTGGATAGTAATGCCATAAAATATATTATAAAAAATAACTGGAGAATTTGGCAGGGTGACAATAGGGTTAATCCTATGATAGGTTCATGCCCTTCTTCATCAATAAAAAAAACAGGAATTTTAAAGAACTGTTAAAACATAGAGGTCATTCCAAAGAAGTAAAGAACAAAGACACTTCCAAATGCAACCATTGCAATTTCTGTAGATTTGTGGCAGAAGGTCCCTTTTTTGAGATAATTTCAAGTGAAAAAATATGGCAGGTGCAAGGTAGGTTTAAATGTGAATCTACATTTGTTGTTTATTTAGCAAAGTGCTCTGCATATACATCATTCTACATTGGTAAAACCAATAGGGAATTAAGGAGAAGGATGCATGAGCACTTATATGCTATAAAAAGTAAAAATTTAGACAATGCGCTTTATAAGAACACTTTATTGTGTGTTAATTTTAAAAAGTTTTTCTTTTGCGTAACAGACAAACAGACTCTCACTAAGATATATATGTATATATATATATATATATATATATATATATATATATACACACACACACTCATTGGCTCGACCTCTACATCACATGTATATATGTATATACTTTCCTGCTCTACTTTAAACTCCTCTCTGTATATTAGAATATCTCTTAAAACAATATCATTGTATTTGAAAATTCGATTGTTGTATGATCTATATACAACCCTCAGCTTTATTGTTGTTGTACTAAAGAAAGAAAAAAAAGACAAAATGTTTATCTTCTCTCCTCAAATGCATTGTAGCTTATGTACTGTAATTTGCTAATGTATTTAAATTGTTTCTGTACTGGAGCTTTTCTCCTCGGGTCTCCACTGAAAATGGGCTCCTGGCTCAGTTGGACTAACCTGGTTAACAAATGTCAAACAAAATAAAATAAATAAATAAAAATATTTTTAGCAGTGATAATATTGATCCAATTTTCTTAGTCTGTTCCTCTACACTGACTATTCTGTGCTATATGCCATATACTGTTTATACTGCATGTAGTCTATATACATATTTATTATTAATTTCTAGTTCAATTGAGTTATAGTTGTTATGTATGATAAACTAGCAGCTAAGAAAAATTGTACATATTGTTGATATTGAATTGGTTAGTATAACTGATGTCAAAAATATAACTAGCTGTCTATAAATGTTTATTTTTCATCTCTATTGAAAATGAGTCACTGTAACAGAATATATGTCAAATGTGTAATAGAAAAAGTCCTTGGCCAACCCACCTACCCAGTAAACAAATCAAATAAATGCATAAATAAACACATGCATAGATGCATATATGTATCCATAAATATAACCTGCATTGTACTGAAGAGCTTTCAATTATTCGTCATTCATCCTCTGCTTACCTTATGGATATTTTAACACTTACAATCGGAATTCACACAGTAGATAAAAACAGTTATTCTTGACTGGTTATGTGTACAAATGTATTTATTTACTACCACAATCGGTAGACTATTTGTTCATGCAAGGTATGGGCTCCACATTTAGCCCAGTTTATTTGTTACAAAACTTATCATTAAGTATACTCCTGTCACTAACTTAACTCATTTATTACTCAAACTTATCTTCCAAAGAGTGGTTAGAAGCAGTTCTTGTGCACCTAATTCATGAATGTCTCAAACAGCATTTTTGAAGTTACAGACCAATTAGTTCAAACACTATTTTTCAGTATGATCGTGGAAAATGACATGTTTATACTACTTTATGACTTGAAGTTTTACTCTTCTTGGTTGGAGTTGTCATAGTCTATCATTTTTTGAGGTTTAAGAGCTTACCTCTCAGATCTTACTTACTCCTATAATCCACTAAGTGATATATTGGATACAAAGATATCTGCCACAGTTCTTTTCTGATCATCTCCAAAACATTAATTTTATTATGCACAGTGATGCAGCACAGCAACATTCACCCTCTGCTTACACACCGCCACAAGTCTGCATAAACGACCATTATTCTGATTGGTTATGTATACAGCAAGGAGCTCCCTACGGTTCTATCTTTGGACCTTACTGTTGAATTTGTTTTCGCATAAAACTTTGCTGACTGTATCGAGGTCAATCATTTATTATTTTCCTTATCTGATGATGCATCTTTTCAACATGCTTTAAACGTATCTGATGCTTGGTGCTACACTTATGGGCCAAACATTAACTTCTTTAAATGTGCCTCTATAAATTTTGACCCTCAGAGATTTTCTATGGCTCCTGTTAGTAATGTCTTCAAGTTAAGTGCTCTAACTCTAAAATGGTGGGTGGGATAGCTTGTGGATTGATACAGTGGGTAGTCATCCAGACAGCTCAACAGAGGAGGAGGATGAAGGACCAGAGGTGCAAATACAGATGTGAAATAGGATGAAGAGGATAGTACTCATGGGGGATTTGAATTTTCTCAGAACAGACATGGGACTCCAACCCCAATAACTCACTGGGTGTGTGGACTGACTGAGGTCTTAGACCATGAGAAGTTCAACCAGCTGGTGCAGGACAGTACCAGAAAGGACAGAATCCAGATGTGGTGTAAAACAATGTAGAGGGTATCATAGATTCCCATGTTTGGGGGCTAAAACACAGCAGTGATCGTGCTGTTTGGTTTAAAGTAGGTGCAAAGGTTAAGAATACAAAGACAAAGATGATAATCATGATGAGGATGATGATGATGAGAGATTTTAGGAAAGTGGAGCATACTCAGCTGGAGTAGAGGGTGAAGAATAAGTTGCAAGATTGGGAGCAAGCTGATGGCATAAATAAGCTATGGTAATGGGTCAGGGTTGGTGGGCTCAGTGTTATGGGCAAGGGTTTAAGGAAGAGACCAAAAGGCAAAAAATGAGAAGGTCAATAAGGCTACACTTGAATGTGAGGTTATTTATTGGGCAAAAAGTGGAGCCTACAATGGGTGAAAAGGACGGGCTAGGGAGGTGAAGGAGATGTAATACAAGGAGACTAGAAAAAAGCAACAATGCAGATCAAAGATTAAATATGAAAAAGTTAGCACAACGGATGATGATGGGAAATTAGAGCTTTTAGGTACATAGCAGAAAGGAGGAAGTGAAGGACAGAATTCAACAGGTTAAGCAACCCTGGGGAGGAGAGCAAAGAAGACTGTAAATAAGCAGATGTACTGAATGAGTCCTCATAAAGGAAAGGTAAGGTAAAATGTCATGCTAGCAGACAGACAGGGCAGAACAGGGAGAATGATGGACAGATGCCAGGATAGCAGGGGAGGAAGTGTAGAGGGAGTTAGCTACCCTTAGAGTAGATTTGCACAAGGACCAGATGGGTTACCTCTGAGAGTCCTCAGAAATCTTGCCAGTTGCCGGCAGACTCCTGACAAAGATTTTCAACAGATGACTGGCTAATGCAGAAGTGCAAGGTGGGATGACAGCAGGTATAGTACCCACATACAAGGGCTGAAGAGTGGAAAAATCCAGTGAACTACATGCCTGTTAGCTTAAAAGCAGCAGCTGCGAATGTCGTGAAGAGAATTCTGAAGGAAAGGCCAGCAGCATTTCTAGTCACTGCAGTAGTATCCAACTGGGTTCATAGCAAGAAGAAGCTGTGAGACACATCTGACCAGTTTTATGACTGCATTACAGGTAGACCTGACATGTCAGAACCAGTAGACATGGACCACCTGAACTTCAACAAAGCCCTTGACCTATTCCCATACAAGAGAATGATTGAAAACCTGCAGGAATTGTGGGTAGGGCCAAGACTACGAAACTAGAGAGCTTCATGGTTAAATGGTAGGATACATAGAGTTGTAGTGATGGGGACAAAGCCAGGAATTAGGGAAGTGATTACTAGTGTACCACAGGGGTCTGTCCTGAGTCCAATGTACTGGTCTCAGACATGTCACAATGTACTTGTCTCAGACTGTCAATGCAAATATTGAACAGGATAAACTTCTTTACTGATGACACCCAGATAGGTGCAGGAATGAAGAATGGAGGAGGTCTAAGCAAGGCTTTGGGAAGATCAAATAAGTGGACAGAAAGCTGGCAATTGAGGATAGTGTTACCAAATGCAGAGTACTGCACTTTGGTACAACAACTATAACAGGAGTTCAAATAAAGTGACATAGCAAGAAAGCTCTATATCAGAAGAGCAAAACTCATAATAGCAAGACCCACAACTTCAAAAATTAAAGTGTGAATAAGAAAGAAATACAGTGAATCCTGAAGCTCACTATAGGGCGACTGAAGCAGTGTAATAAGGGGGTTTAATACTCCTGCCTCTTATATAAACTAAATCTGGAATCACTATGCTTCAGAAAAAGGGGAATACTCTAAAATTCTACAGTGTTTCAGGTATATCCTCCTTGTTCATACCATTACTGTTACTGTTACAAGGATTGCAGCTCCGGTCTTTGCAATTTCATCAGGGACCCAAGCAGAAAAGTATCTGGAGGTGGTGATCATACCTAGATTGCACTTACAAGGAGCAAGGTGAGGGTCTATATTAGAACATCAAAGTTTCAAAACTTTGAATGTTCTAATATCGACCCCTATTCAACAAAAGCTGAAAATATTGAAGCAACAGAAAACTGAATTTTTTACTTGGGAAAGAATTTGGTTGTCCGTTTCTGTTGCTTCAGTATTTTCAGTGCTGTGGTGGAGAGTTACGGGTCGGGTTCAGGTAAGTGTGCGATTGAGTGCGGGTTAGGTTAGTTAGGGTTAGGGTGCGGGTTAGGTATGTGTGCGACTGTGTGGACGTGAGGGTTACGGCAGGTTAGGTGAGTTAGGGTTAGGGTGCAGGTTAGGTATGTGTGCAATTGTGTGGACGTGAGGGTTAGCACGGGTTAGGTGAGTTAGGGCGCAGGTCAGGTAAGTGTGCGATTGTGTGGATGTGAGGGTTAGGGCAGGGTAGGTGAGTTAGGGTTAGGGTGCGGGTGAGGTGAGTGTGCGATAGTGATGGACCTTAGGGTTAGGGTTTGGGTTAAGGTAAGTGGATAGTTAGTGGTGTGTTTATAGTTTAGTGTAGGGTTAGGTGTAAGATTTTAGGTGTATGTGTATGGATTGCTGTTTGTTTGGTGTGCTTGTGTTGTGTGTATGTGTTTTGGAACAGTGAATTTTTTCCCTAGGAAAAAATTCGCTGTTATGTATATTCGATGTTTTCAGCTTTCGCTGAATAGGGGTCGATATTAGAACATTCGTAGTTTTGAAACTTCGATGTTCTAATATAGACCGACAAGATGAAAATGCAGTGGCAGCAGCAGCAAACAAAATGCTGGTAAGATCTTAATGCATAGATTCCATAAAACTAAAAGAAAATTCTAGCCAAGCTACAATTTCCACTGTGTAATTCCTCAAACTTCTTGTATTAGAGGCACATGGGATATATGCAAATAACCCTTAAGAACATCAGGTGTTTCAACTATATGGTGATTCTGAATGCGAATGACTTTTTTTCTTTTTAAGTCGTTTAACGGACAAATTCAGGCCAATAAAGCCTAGTAGGGTTTTGCTTTAGTGGAAATTCTAGCTTGGCTAGAATTTTCTTTTAGTTTTACTGATTGTTTTTCTGTGTGACCTCTTTACTCATTGTTTTACTGCATAGATTCATGCCTTGAATATTGCATGGATGCCTGAAGGCCTTACAAAGAAAGTCACATCTGGCTATTGATGAATGCTGATATATATATATATATATATATATAAATATATATATATATATATATATATATATAAATATATATATATATTCTGCCAAATTATTGGCGGCCACGGTGGTGCAGTGGTTAGCATTGCTGCCTCACAGCAAGAGGTTCTCCGGTTAGATCCTCGGCTGGGGTGCCTTCTGTGCGGAGTCTGCATGTCCTCCCTGTGGTCGCGTGGGTTTCCTCCGGGTGCTCCGGTTTCCTCCCACATCCCAAAGACATGCTGCAGGTGGATTGGACACTCTAAATTGGCCCTAGGTGTGCGTGCGAGTGTGCCTTCTGTGGAAGGTTGGGCGCCGGGCTGGCAACTCGACACCGTAAAACTCCACTGCCATTCAATGTGCGGACAAGGCGATCCGCTGTGGCGACCCCTAACCGGGAAAAAAGCCGAAAGAAGAAGAAGAATTCTGCCAAATTATTAAGTTAACAGATCAGGAATTACATACCTGATTCACAATTAGGTATACACATGCTAATCTGTCATAATTATTGCTAGAACCTAAAGTGATATAAATGCCACTTCCCCACATATTAATATTAATATGAATGTCGCAAACACGACTGTGTCCACTATGGCTTCCACTTTCAGAAACTGCTGTTAAAATTAATTTTTTTTTTTTTTGAAGTGGCACTAAAAGTTTTGATTTTACACAAAGCAGTGCTTGCATCCATACGGATGCATGCAAAGACTGTTTTGTGCAAATATAAAACTTCAAATTGCACCTTTAGACGTGCTCTTTAAATTCCACTAGACAGAAGAATTTTGCAACAGTAATTCCTATTAGATCGAGCTGTGAAATGGTACTGATTTTAAGGTTCCAGAGACTTTTTGAAATATTCTAGGAAACTATTCATATCTTACTGACTGTTACTTTTGCTGATTGAATCTGAACTTGTGCCAGTTTTGTGAATCTGTTTCAGTGTTTCATAAGACAGCATTTAGATTTACCTAAAAGAAGTACACTTATCAAGTTTATATTTGACTTCAAGGTACTAAAGTTTGTTAAGTGAGATAGTAATGTGATTCATGAGTAGTGATAAATTCAGCATATCATTCTGAGTACTCTGATGAAGATGAGTCAGTTTGTTGAGATTTAATTTATAATTTGAAGCGTGATTAGAATCTTCCACAACCTGAAGCAACTGAGGGATTCAGACGGAGTCTGAAAATTCAAAAGGATAACACCTACAACTGTGGTGATGTTAACACAAGTGTTGAAAAACTTAATTTCTGATAAGGTGAAATTCTGAGGGATTTTGATGAAACATGCTTTGAGTGATACTATAATGAGACTTCCCAAATAAATATTGTGGGAAGAAATAGCCAGGGAATTGTTATGGCTATGCTTGTATAGGCACTAGGTCCGATAGCCTAGTACCAACCTATGAACCTATAAGATAAGGTGACAGATGGCACCCCTGCTTAATACCTGGAGATTTTTATTGATGGTGAAATTTTACCATTGGTTTCTGTACTCACAGATGTTCAGTCAAAGGTTCAGAGGCACCTCAGTAAGCTTACAGCTAAGGACACCATCAGGAAGTTCTCTCATATTATCCAGTGCTGGTGGGAGATAAAACCTACTCAGCCTTAAGCAGCCTTTCCCCACATATAAAAGGCAAAATTTGTGGGCACCCGCCCAATCATACAGATGTTTTTTTTTTAAGTTGCTGCTTGATATATAGAGACAGCCTTCTGTAGAAAAGGGGGATATGTTGGATTAGGTACACACTGCACCATTTGGTGTTGTTGATGAGGTAGTACAGGTTTAGATCTCTATGGCATTTGTTTAGTTTATCCCTGGTTCCACTGTTTAGATGAAGGTGTTTAAAGAGTGACATGTCATTCATAGCATGAAAGGCTAAGAAAAGATTATCACTCAGGAGTATGTATAGCACTGAGTAGAAGGACAGGACTTTTTAGTCTGTCAGAGTAGCCTTTGGCAATTTTTTTGTTAGGAAACATTGCGATCTCTTGAGTAGTTTTAGTTGCTTAGCAAGGGAAATCCTTAAGGAGGCATATAGTCAATGACAGATTTAATAAGAGTTGAATAAAGTGGGGCTGTGATTTATTTGGACCTTCAGGAGATACTACAAAAGAAATTTTATGTAAGGTAGGAGGATTCTATATATAACCACGACAGAGATGTGGTGGGCAAAGAAGAGTCTGTAATCAACATAAGTTCTCAATTCCCTGACACGTGTGTCAGACTAAAGTGGAATGTTATTGACACAGTAAGCATTTGTGATGTCAGATATATAAAGACAATATGCTGCATTTATTGGCATTGAGGATAAATCCATAATTAATATATCAAGTATTTGTCTAGTCCAGCCTTTGCCAGAGAATTTAAATATCAGAATGGGATTTGATAATCACCCTAAGTTTGCAGTCATCAGCAAACTTGGTTGGCCATTGTCCTTTCATATCAGTGAGAAATATATACCAAAGAGTTGGGGGCTCAGGCAGAGCCCTGTGGAACACTACTGGTGACATTTTTTTCAGTCTAGAGCAAATGTTCCTTACCTTAATGGTATAAGTTACTCTACACAGCCAGTCAACTATCCAGCAAACTGTTCATTGGTAAATGTTGAGATGGGAGAGTTTGTCCACAATCCCAGCATGGTGGACAGTACAGAAGGTCTTGGCAAGGTACAGATAGGAAGCATGGATTGTATGTCCCTTTTCCATGGCTCCATTAATCCTATCAAAGAACTCATCCAAGTTGTGCAGGCATAATCTGCCTTTTACAAAGCCAAACTGGTGTGTGTCCAATGATATATGGCCACCTATATAGCTGTTTATTAGTTCAGCTGTTATACATTCCATGGTCTTGCAAATAATGCTAGTGGCACAAATATGCATGAAAGTCCAAGGGTCAGTAGACAGACAACTTAATACAAGAGCGCCACAACAGATGTTCTCTACACCTTAGGGATGTAACCAGTGGAGAGACTCTGGTTGATGATTTGATGAAGGAGGTTGTCTAAGTGGGATATAAACCTTCATGGGAGACATCCAGAGATATTATCAGGACCCAAATGAACTGGTATAATTTAATGCTGGAAGGTGTCAAAAGCACTTGTTTAAAAGTGATTTTTGGAGGGGAGGTGTGAATGGGAATGAAGGGACAGACAAGAGGATAGGTGTGGGGAAGTTGAAAAATAATTTGCCTGCAAGAATACTATCAAGATCCTTAGGGGTCAGAGTGGGAGGTAACCATTAGATAAATAAAGAACAGATTTTTTTTTACTTCTAATCTTCCTAATATAGCTGAAAAATATGTTATGGTTGTCTTTTGAATTAGTTTCAACCTGCCCTAAGATCATAGTCAGGTTTCCATTCCCTAATAGTAAGCCTGAAGGAATTTTTTTTTTTTAGTTTGAAATTTCTTTATAATCATAATGAAACAAGAAAGCTGCAAAGTAACCAAACCTCAAAGAAAACAATAAGCAGGCAGGGAGTAACCACTGTAGAAAGGAGCCAACGTCACTATAAGGCACTCAATGCTGCAGTAAAAAGTTCCAAAGGCAAACTGCACGATAAGAACAAGATTTTATTAACGCCTCAGTACATCCACGTTTTCGTCGCCCATGCAACTTCCTCAGATACAATTCTAATGAGCACATCCATTCTTTATAATCATAAAGTGGACATATTTAAAAGATGTTAGGAGCTTTTTTATTTTTTTGTTATAGAATTTGTGTGGTAGTTCCACCATATGGATTTAGTTTAAAACTTGACATCAAATTGGTACAAGTTCTTCTGCAAAACTATATAGTTGTTTATTAGTTCAGCTATAATACATTCCAAGGAGGGAGTAAAATTCAGAGTAGATAGCAGCCTCAGATAATCAGTATGCTGAGGAGAATTTGTGATTATCAGTAAGAGTGATAAACAGTAAGCAGTTGGTTTTGGAGTAATCCCAACATGTAGAGGAACTATTAAAGGAAAACTCCACTTTGGAACTAAAAAAATGTGGGTTTTTTCATTGTATTTTTGTTTTCTGGGTATAAAATAACTCTTAAGTGCCTCTTACAAAAATGTTAATATGCATTTTTCTACAAAATGGCCAACATGAGATATGACATATTAATGTGATCTTGTTTTAGTACTTTCATTTACCCTTTACAGGACCCATTTCAAGTCCCTTTTATATGAGTAATTAAATCAAAAGGTAAAAAGGTCACAGACAAACTAGTCAGTAAAAACTAGAAGAAAAACCTAGCCAGCCTAGAGTTTTTACTATGTGATACCTTAAACCTCCTGTAATAGAGGCCTATGTGATATATGCAAATTATCCCTAAAGGACATCAAGTGTTTCAGCTATATGGCTTCTGAATGTCCACGACTTTTTATATTTTTCTTTTTAAGTATTTATGGACAGATTCATGCTAACAAAGCCAAATCCCAGTAGCTGTGGACATGCACATTTTGGCCTTCTTATTACTTTGTCAGCACAGCATAAGCAAACTGTTTGGCTATACTCTAGAAACACAGGGTCTTTAAACCCAGATGATGTCCATAACCATTAAGATATCTGTAAAATATCCCAACTAACAACTAAACCAAAAAGTCAAAAGGTCACACAGACAAACCAATTAGTAAAAACTATAAGAAAAACCTAGCCAAAGTAGAGTTTTCACTGTGTGATACTACCTTAAACCTCCTGTAATAGAGGCCCATGGGAATTTCATACCTCTCAACTGTATTGAATTTTTCAGTATTTCATATTTTTTGGGGGGAGGGTGGGCAAAATAATATGGTGCTATGAATTTCCGAATGGCACCTTTAAATCCTGATTTTGTTTTTTTGTTTTATTTTAATTTTTTAAGTTAACGCTGATGTCATCACGCATCACTGGCGTATCCTGCAACGTCATCAATGGGCGCAGGTGTGTGTAATGACATCAGCATTGTGACACAGTTCGACACTGCCTGAATGCCTGTTGGAGTGACTCAGGTCTCAGTGTCAGAGTCAGACAGTTTGAAAAAAAAAACAGTTGTTTACAGCTGCAGTCCACCGGCAATTTGAGGCAGGCCAGCAACCAACCAAAGAAAACATTGCGCCAACGTCTTGTGTCTGTAAGACATGATAGATGTCACATCAGGAGGAGGATGAGGTGGACTGCTGGTCCTGGAATATATGGGATTTGGGAAGAAAACAGCAGCAGCTAGCCAAGCAAACTTCTGCAGAGACTGTGAGACTGAGAGTGACACCACACCACACATACACCTGCCCATGACATCGGCAGTTCTCAGGATGAGGAAATTCACTTTCTCCTCAAGGTACGTAAGAACAAGGGAGGCCAGATACAGATTATGTTATGTCATGAGAATCTGCCTTTTCCAGATGTCTGGAAGTAAAGATTTACTCTTATTAGAAGATCCAGACTTGGTATTCAGTGCCTACCTAGCAATTCTAACTAAAAACATCATGGAATTCATGCTACTAATAGGAGAAATATTTTTCCTGCAGTACTTAAATATTAATAAGGTAGACTGCCCTTGCATTGTAAGCCCATTATTTATTTTCAAACAGTTTGCAGCAAATTTTTAAAAACATCCTTATGTTCTGTACACTAAAAATTCCTAATGCCCTACAAAGCAGACTCCAAGTGAATTAGTGAAGCACAAGCAATGATCATGTCACAGTACAAACAAGTCAGGAAAATTAAGGTTAAGATCATGGATTCTCACATACAAAATAAATCCTATACTTATTTAATATATCCTTAAGTTTTCTAATATTAGAGGACTTAATAATAAGGCTGGTTATATGCCCACTGATCTCTATTTATACAGTGAACGTTCTAGTAACATAACAGTAAATGACAAAATAGGAACACTTTCTGGCATTGCTTTATATATGTTTTAAATATGCAGTGTTAGTGTTATGATGCGTGATCACAGTCTGTTGGCTCATTAGCTTTTATTTTGCTATCAATCAAATGTATTTATAGTATTCTTGTCTCTGTCTCAGTTTTAATAGTTAATTAAATGACTCGTGTTATCTTTCTTTGTTATAGTCTCATTTCCCCAAGATAGTTATATATAATGTAGGTTCTAATCAACACACTACAAATGACATATGAAACAAACAAAGCAAATATGTAATCATTAGGTAAAAATCTCATTATGTGAAGACATAATGGGGTAGGCACATACCTCTCAACTCCTAACACAAGAAATCCAGATATAAACTTAAACAATGAGGGGACAAAGACTCAAAATATTGTTCCTATAAACTTAGAATGTTGTTAGAATAACAGGTATTGTGTTAGCTTGCATTTTTCTGAAGGATGTAAAGTCTCAAACTCAAATATATGTCATTATTTAGTGACTTTAATACTCTTGTAGTTTTCCACAAATTTTAAAAGGAGCAGACCAAAAATGTGAAGCAAAAAATCTGGTCATTCCAGGGAAATCAGGGCAGTTGAGAGGTATGATGCTTTCCTTTTTTTTTTTAATGTTGGTATCCCACAATTCCACTGGAGTAGGCGTGGCTAAGTAATTATGCATTAAAATTTAATGTTAACCAGCATCCAGCCAGTTGTACCCATACCTCTCGAGTATATTATTACAAGGCCTGTTCCTTATTTTGGGTCTTATAGAGCCCGTGTTCCTCCAAGTTCCACATTGAAAGTGTCTGTCACACATTCAGTGTTATGAAATTTTTAACTGATATCCATGATAAATAGTGCTGAATCATACCAATTCATCAAAATAAATTTTTAAAAGTATAAAGTAGCACATTTTTACCATCCTGTGAGCTTCCTAGCTGAAGTTGCTAGCAAGCTGTTAGTAAGTGTTCCACATTTTGCCTATTTGTTCCACATTATGAGAGGCAGTGTTCCTTATTTTGGAGATGGAAGGTTGAGAGCTATGGTTGTACCTACTTTTCATGGGCCTTTGACCAGATTTTTGATGTTTCTAGTTTGAGAGGTATGCATAGGATATATGCAAATGACCCCTTAAGTGTTTTAGTTATACGGCTTCTGAATATCCAAGTCATTCTGGACATAAGAAAGTTATGCTGTCTTCCGAGCCCAATGAGACAGAATGGCAACAGTGTGAGTCACAGGCTTTTTACACATGTTCTGTTATGGGAAATTAGGAATGCTTGCATTTTATTCCAGAATTCTCTCTGTGCAAGTTTTAAACAATTCAGACCGATCTTACAACTGCACTCAAAAATGTTACTAAATTACAGGCTATTATAGGAATAATCATTTTGTAGTTCGAAGCTTTGAGCACTGACAGACCTACACACACGCACACACACACACACACACACACACACACACACACACACACACACACACACACACACACACACACACACTCTCTTCCTGAAATTTCAAAGCTAGACTGTATTCCAAGAGCTGCTATGACTTCAAAGAACTTGTTCTACTACATACTCGAATAGTGTATGCAGCAGTAGGAAGATTTTTTTGTTATCCTGAATATTGGAGAAATGTGCCAAGGTACTTACTATTTTCTTCAAAAGTATTTTACATGCACAGTATAAAAATGTAATTAACTGTTCTTGAATTTGTGCTAGAAGATTTTAAAACTTGGGCATAAGTACCCTCATACATTGTCCTACTTCTTTTGCATTACAGCGTACAAACACCATCAAAACCTTTGAGCAAGACAAATTAGTAGTTCCAAGTGTCAGACTAACACTACGTTCTACAAAACTTGCAGTTACAGAAAATTCCGCTTACAAGTGGATCATTCTGCAAAATACGTAGTCAGTTATTGGGGCTGTCATCTTTTCAAAGACACAAAGGGGGACATTCTTACTGAAATTTGAGACAGCGCAGAAAAAGCATGCCACCAACAAATGAAAAAAGAATTATTTTTATCATTACCATCATAAAGACTCAGTGATATGTAATGTTGGTTAGTTATTCTACTTTATATGGTAGTAAAATGACTTAAATGTAGTATCAAGCTTTACGTGACATTTAGAGAAAGTTGCAAAGTATTTTTCGTATAAAATATCAAGATATTTGCCTTTTTCATGCCTGCCCCAGGACAGAACCGCCCAAATGAGAACCGCTCTGCAGAAAGAGAGAGCAATGGTAGCCCTCTCAAACAGGTGCACTGATACTGTTTCCCTTCCTCTCTGCAGTGACGGCAGTGGAAAAGAGTTTCAAACCAATCTCTCTCTGTCATTTTTTAATGAATGCTACTAATCTGCTGACATCAGTAGGACTAATTACTTATGCAAGACTGTGGCAGTACTTGACAGTGAGAACTACATCTCTCCCGGCATCTGTGCTATGTCATGCAGGAGGGGACACACTTTTCTGCCAAAGTATGTCAGACGCTAAGCTTTTAAAAAGGTGTGCTTTCCCTTCCTTTGATTCTAAGGCAAGGAAATGAAAATTTCATGAAGTACAAGCAGGTTTCTGGTACTGAAACAATACTGGAACCGTACTGTAGGGTGGGAGCATGACAATAAATACTTGAGAGAAGCAGGGCCGGTGTTAGCATTTTGGGGGCCCCCTCTGTCAAAGTATCTCCCTGTCACTGCTACACCTCTGAAGCAGCCTTTTGATTCATGCTGCAAACCTTTAGGTGTAGTGTGTACAGAATGACCTGTAGCTACAATACTTTTACAGTACAACAGTCCTATGTACCACACTATATTCGCCCATTAGGTGAAATGCTGTCTATATGCTCTAAAGTGCATTTTAATGTTTTTTCTTTTTACATAATCTTTTCATCCAGTGATGGCTTGTACAGTAATCATGATTATGGGAAGAAATTCATTGTTGCTGTTTAGCTTAAGGTTTCCTTGGATCCTTTCAGCACACCTTTCCTGACCAGGGCAGCACAGTAATAACCATTTAGGAAATAACTCAGATAAACCAGGACCCAAGACGCCATAGGGGTATGGGTGTTCTGGGATGTCTGGGATGCATTTTAGAGCATTTCCTTTAATCCAGTGGTGCTTAAAAATCATGAGTAAAAAAATAATTTTGGTCTTTTTTTTTTTTTCAAGGAAGACATAAGTTGTGCCGAAGGCTTAATATTCAAAGATGACAAAATAGTACTCACAACAAACTAACCATCCATTTGTTATCTGGATACATAGGTTTAATCTGGGAGTGATGCCTGCCTCCGAAACCCCCCAAAAAATGACAGTCACTGCCTATACATCTTTCTGGTGTTAGACTGAGATGAAAGCAGAGGTTCATATTGCCACAGTCATGTGTTTCAAGTGAGTGCTGACATACATATACATAGCATGCCTCCTTAGCCCTCAACCATAACCATCAAAGGCAGCTACCTGTATATGTGCCTGATATGAAATTGAAAAATAATGACTACAGTAATGTATTCTACTTTGTTGCTCCTAGACAGTACACTGCCCCTACATAAGCTTTAATAGCCTTCTTTGTACACCTCTAAGGTCTGTGAGAAAAGTTAAAGAAACAATGACCACACTGTCCTCAACCCAAACAAAAGCTGTAATGACCTCATGTGCAAACCTCTATGCTTTGACTTTAATGAAAATTAAAGAAGTAACCACAATCCCCCCGTAACTTACAGCAGCTTTCTGTACACACACATCTGAGCAGGGCTGGTTTTAGAATAGGTACAGTTGAGAGTAAAGGGTATTATCAGCTTTATCCTAAAAAGGTCAGTTCTGTTCAGGTTAAAGAGAGTAATCAAAAAATTTATAATTTTTTTTCTAATTTTTCCCCAACCAGCAACAGCTTTTGTGAGGCCTTCACACAGTCAAGGATGATTAAGGGAGCCCCCTGTATCAATTTATTTAGTCTGGGGAGTGGGAGCCACCAGACTCCTTAAAGAATGAAGTGTCTGAATGTTCTGTTGATATATCTTATGCAGTACTTTTGAAATTTAATTACTTGTTAGCTACATTTTTCACTGATACTTAGAAGAATAATGTATGTGTCCTGGCATTATTGCATGTATACAGAGATAAAAAATGGTGTTATTTTTTACAAGCACATACAAAAGTCATAGCAATACAAGTTTTGTACTTATTTCAGCAAATAGCAATACATTGTGCAACACTGGTACTGCCATGCCAGATCAGTGAATGCTGTTTAGCAACTGGCAAACAGCAGCAGGGGTGAGTTACTTTAAAGTTGGTATTGTGCTGAATTATTCTGCAAAAAAGTTGAGAGTTGTAGTATCTGGTGTTCTACCAGTAAATATAAAACTCCCTGAAAGAAAAAAAACATCCCTGAAGATCGGAAGCATCAGCTGTTGTTAAAATACAAGGTTTGCACTCACATCAGTTACTCCAGCCTGCTGATCTTTCTATTGCTTTCCTTGCTTATGTTCATTATCAGCTTTATCCTAACAGAGTCATACCACAGCTCTGTTCAAGTTAAAGAGCATAATCAGGAAATTAATATGTTTTTCTTAACCGTCAGCTGATTTTGTGGGGCCCCACACAGTCAAGGACGATCAAGGGTCCCCCTTTCGGCCACAGGTATTGCAGGTACCTAAAGTTGGCTATGTTGTTGGTTTTCAGGGTTTAACTAAGCCAGAGGCACTATGTCAGTGGTGAAATATTTAATGGCATTGTGAAGCCTGTTACTTGATAAAACACTGTTACTATAACCAGAGATCTCTTTGAATTTTAAAGGACATATAAATGAGTTATTACCCACCTGGTTTATAACATATATAAGATTGCTGTACTAGCTTTTGTTAGTTTATTAGACATATTACAAAATATCAAGTTAAGATAACTTGCTGTGGTTGGGGCCCCCAGGAACAGGGTGCCCCCAGCGACCGCATGGTTCACTGGTGCCTAAAGCCAGCTATGGAGAGAAGGGATTTATTTAATCAGAAGATTCTCAGAATCGCTTGGCTGCATAAATTAGCATGACAGACCGTGTTAATTAATACAGCCGAAATGCTGTGTTCCCCCATTACTTTCAATGGGAGAGCCCGTGTTGCTGATAAGCTTAGAAAACAGTAGTGGAAATGGAGTAGTGCGGGTTATGATTGTATATATAAGTATGACAGAGTGTATGCATGCCTACAGGGGTATAAATGGCCTTGGGTCATTGTGTGTGTGTGTTTGTGAATTTTTGCAGATATTTATTAAACATCCTAAGTCCCTAATCAGGAGCTTAATTAAGAAGGTCATCAATTTAAATAATTTTATCCGGAGTAACATGCTTTTTGAAACAAAGAGGTTAGAATAGCAAAATATTTTTAAAAAGATGGAAAAACACATCAAAACTGTTAGGACTAGCAAAGAGAATAAAATTCAATTTGAGAGAAATAGGAGTACAACTCTGGTTCCGTGTCTAAAGTTGCAGAACTAACAAGTCCACCAATCATCATTGTGTCAATCAGACAATGGAATGAGTGGAAGAGGGTGTTTCTGAATCTGTTTTCATGCCATCCCTTTGAGCTGATCCCAAAGACTAACAAATCAAATGAGATTGTCTTGCTAAGTGAACAGCAATTACAAACAGAAATGTTATCCCTTGTATCTGTCACAAGTTTGCAGGAAGGCAATTATAACCTGTTCCAGCATCATAACTATTTATAATCCTGGTTCAAACATGGATGATAATGATTGTAGGTAGCATTTACAATCATAGGCATGTGAGAATTAAAGCAATGTATTTCAGCTTATGAAATGCAGTTTTACCTTTATACAGCAAGGCGTTTGAACTATATGGATGTGTCGTTGAAATCAAAGTTTATATTACGAAGTTGAATTTTGATTTATTGTTTCAGAAATGTAATATTGTTGATTATGGAGCCAGTGCTTTATATAGATACTCTCAGTGGAATCCACTGCTTTATCTTAGTTTGACATTCTTTGAAAAATTAATTTGCCAATCAGATTTGTGAGCTAGTTAGTAATAAACCTAACAGCAGGTTTCATAATCTGACGTTAGTGGAAAAATCTCTGTTGCATGAATTAAGTAACAGGAAAGATGTTTAGTTTATGAAACCCAATAAAGCTGTGTGTGTGTGTGTGTGTGTGTGTGTGTGTGTGTGTGTGTGTGTGTGTGTGTGTGTGTGTGTGTGTGTGTTGGGGGGTTCTGTTGATGAATTCAATGATTACTACAGCAAGATGCTAAAGTTAGTGTTGAGAGATGACTTTTATCACATTCTGGCTTCACATGAGGTGCATTATTTCAATCAGCAGGCTGATTCTATTTCATATGATATAATTTGTAATAATTTCATTAGTGTTTATTTATGTCACTTTGTGTCTGTCATGATATCCAAAATTCCAATTATTTTTGGTATTCCAAAGGTCTCTGATTATTTCTGCTAGGGGAATAAAACTGAACTTGCCATGTATATTGATGACATGTTGAAATATTTGGTAGGCAGTATACTTGGGGTTTTGATGGATTCCTAGAATCCTTTGCATACGATACACACAGCATTGTTTGCAGTGGGTGTTCTTTTTGTTACACCTGATGTTATGAAACATTTTGCTGTTATTCCCTAGGAACTGGGATTGTTATTATTATAATGTTCAAGGATTTCTTTAGTGATAGTTCTGATATGACAACAGAGTGCACATGCTTAATGTACATTTATGGATATTGTTTTGCAAAATATTTTTTAACATCTGGTTACAATTTCAACTGGATATTGGGAGGTTGCTATGGGAGTCCCACGTGCACTTATTTTTGCTAACATAATTTTGAGTAATTAAGAACAGCAATTTATTGAGAATCATTCTTACAGGATCATAGGACGTTACTAGGATAATGGCCCTATTGCCATTATAAGCCTAGCCAAGTTCTACCCTTGTTTCCACAATTAGCACCTATCACTCCTATCCATGAGAGACACAGGTGGAATCCCTGGGGTGAATTTACGGTTACCCATCCAATCATCCCAACTGCGCTTGAAGAGGGCCAAAGAGGTACACTGCTTGACATGAATTGGGAGTCTGTTCCACAGGTGCACTAACCTCTGGGAGAGAAATCTGTCCCTTCAGTAGGTTCTATTAATGTTGCATACCAAGTTAAGGTCTTTAGAGCGAGTAAACCATGAGCCATTGGACTTACAGATATGCAGCATTTCCAATAAAGGAGAGTAAGAGACTGTCTTATACACTCTACAGAGATCGCCTATGAGTAGTCTGTATGAAATGGAATAAAGTGGCAATGATTTCAGCCAAGCCACAGAGGACAGATACTGAATATCTTGAATTATCCTTGTGAGGAACATTTGTGGTCTCTCTAATTGCTGCAAGTGCCTGGAAAGGTACATACCGAAAGGGGCATTGTACTCAATTATTGGCCTGATGAGGGAAGAGTACAATGAAGGTATAACTTCTTTTATTCTGGAGGCAATGCCAGTACTTATGAGATGAGCAATAAGGAATGCCCTTCTTACCACTGTAGAGACATGGTGATCAAAGATAAGGTTGCTGTCAACCTGTGTGAACAGGTCTTTCACCATGGAGTGAGTGCTTGGGGTATTTCTATTGATGTAGTAGTTAGCAGGAGCATTGCTCTTACTGAAAGGGATGATAATATATTTTTCACACTGAGTTTAAGGCCGTGATTTTGGCACCAATCATTTGTTTGCATAAGACCCTCTTGTAGGATGTTGACATTGTTTGGGGATTCTATGACCATCCCCAGTTTGCAATCATCAGCAAATTTTGTCAGCCACAGACCTTTAGTTTTTGCTTCTACTTCAGAGAAATAGATTCTGAACAGTAGAGGTCTCAGGACTGATCCCTATGGAACACCACTGGTTATGGGTCTGCTGTTGGAGATAGATTCCCCTATTTTGACTGAATGAGTTCTATAGATGAGCCAATTAGTGACCCACCTAATGATATAAGGGTTGATACCTAGCTGGGTGAGTTTGTCAATAATGCCTGAGAGGTGGATAGTGTCAAAAGCCTTAGCCAAGTCCAGGTAGGCTATATGCACAGTTTTCCCTCTCATCCAGAGCTCTGGTGACTGTCTCAAAGAAAACCACCAGGTTTAACAGGCATGATCTCACTTTGACAAATCCAAACTGAGTAGGGTCAAGTGTTTGGGTTCCTATTACATTATCGAAGTTCTGAAACTCCAAACACCATAAGGTCGAAACCTTATGTTCGAAGTTTCAGAACTTCGATTATGTAAAAAAAAAAGAAGAAAAGAAAAGAAACTAACTGTTGTAAGCAGGGGTCAAGCAACCTGCACCCCCCACACCCCCCACTCTTTAAATATACCAACTCCGAGATCGCACTACAGTGCAGTAAAGGGAAATCTTTCCTTTCCGCACTGTATTGCAATCTCAGAGTTGGTATATTTAAAGAGTGGGGGGTGTGAGGGAGTGCAGGGGGTGCTTGACCCCCTACTTACAACAGTTAGTTTCTTTTTGTTGTTTTATTTTTTTTTTACATTGTTCGACATTATAAAACTTTGAACATACAAGTTTGATCTTGTAGTGTTCTAAGTTTTATAGTTTCAACAATGTAATAATAACCCAAGTGTATGAGCATCAATTCAAAATTCTGGCTATAGAAGTAGTTGAGGAAGGCACCTGAATAGGGTATCTGGTTAATGAGACATAGAATTGCGCTGAATCTTTAAATTAGGTCTCATCGGGGGCTGGGCCTAAACAATTATGTATTCCTGAAACCAGTTTGAAAGCCAGAAGACTCAAAAGGTGATTGTTCATCTGTTTTGATTGTTTATATATATATATATATATATATATATATATATATATATATATATATATATATATGTTTAATAAGTATTTACTTGTGCTGTGTTTTTATAAATGAATCGGAAAGGTGTGTAGATTTTTTTTGTGTGTGATTGTGTATCTTAACAGCATGTACCACTTCCATCTGTTATTGGTTGATACTAGATTTCAGTTAAGGAGTAGATACTATTTATTATGAGTTTTTATTTTGTTGTTAATATGGTCTGAAGAAGCAATTGTATATTGTAAAAGAGCTTATTGATACAGATTAAAGTTTTATTGATTAAAGTTTTTATATATATTTGAACTGGACATACTTGTTTTTGCTGAAAAATTTTCAACAGATCAGCAGTGGAACTGAGTATCAGTTGTGCTTCTATGTTTGGTACATATTTTTCTGTTTCAGAATTAGTGATAGACTGATGGCAGTCAGATTCCAGTGCCAAGATAGCGTAGTACTCATAATCTCAACCTATGACCCACAAAAGGGTAGTGATGGAGAGGAAAACAGTGTATTCAGGCAGTAGTCACAGGACCAATGAGATAAAGCATGACTATGAGTTGGTGTTGATAATGTGGGTTCTGAATGTTCATAGTCTAGCAAACAGAACAAGATATAAGGACTGCCTGGGCCCACATGGGTGGGAAACTGGAATAAAAAAGGAAAGGCAAGTCTAGATTTTTGACTGGCAAATGGCTTGATGGTAGCCAAAACATGGTTCAGAAAAACAGACAGTCACAAGATCACATATAAGAGTGGTTGACGTGCAGCTTCCTCCTAGTAAGGGAAGGGCACTGAGGTAAAATCAGAGATTCAAGAGTCATTCCCAGTGAAAAAGTCAGCTCATAGCACAAAGTACTGGTGGCTGCAATCAGCTGTAAGCAGTGGTCAGAGAAGGCCCTAAGGCCAGAAGAGACTAAGCTGAAGACCTGGAAGTAGACTGGAGAGAACAAGAGAGCACAAGAGTTCAAGGGAATACCCAGAGTTCTAGCGTTCAAGAAGAAGAGGAAATATGTGGAATCAAAGAAGAATGACAGTGTAATTGTGCAAAAGTGGCCAGGAAACAGTAACCAACCAAGAAACAAAAAAACTGTTTCCAAATCCTGTCCAGAATCACACTGCCACAAGATGAAGTCCAAATAATTTGATTATGGATGAAAGAGCTAAACCATTTTATTCAAATTTCTGTTTATTCATCTTGTTGTGGTATGATTCTGGATAGGATTTGGAAGAATGACAGTGTATCAAAACAGCATGTGTGAAGACTGCAAACAGATATGTAGCTGAGCCAGGAATGTAAATAAGGCATATACAGAAAGTTGGTGGTGGAATACAGAAGTCCAAAAAGTTATCAAATTAGAAAAGGAGTGAAGGAAAAAGTGTGAGATTGAAAAGATGCAACTGACTAAAAGGGAATCATGATTAGTTAACAAAAAGGCTAAAGAACCTCTGCAATAGCAAGAAACAAGTAATCAGAAACACTCTATCAGCTTCTGGAAAGTGAATCAGCAGATGACATAAAGGAACTCTATCAAATTGCAGGGCAAAAACAGAAGGATGAAGGTATCATCAGACATCACTCATAAAGGGTGCCAGCAAGAACCCTCTCACCAATCCACAAAACATGAAAAGCAGATGGAATGAGTACTTGCAACAGCTTTTGAACAAAGAAAACCCCACAGAAGCTGTACTGGGCCTATACACAGTCTACAGCGAAAGAGGAGGTAGACCCTACCCTAGGAAAAATATGAACAGAACCAAGGGAAATGAAATCAGGGAAGGCTCAAACTCAGATGAGGCCACAGTAGATATTATCAAGATGTTGAGTGAGTTAGGAAATAAATGGCTCCTGAAGATATTCATAACAGCATGGACAGAAAGGTGTATCCCAGATGATTGGAGAATATGCATTCTAGTGTCAGGATACAAGAAGAAAGAGGACATTCACAATTGTGGGAAGTACAGAAATATCAAACTCCTTTGATACTGGAAGAAAGTGCTGGACAGGGTGTTTGACAAATGACTATACAAAGCAGTAGAACGTAAGGCAGGAGATGAGCAGTTTGGATACAGATCAGGATGCAGCATAACTGACCTGATATTTGCAGTGAAACAGACAGTGGAGAAGAAGCTGGACTTAGAAATAATTCGATTGGGCATTCCTAGACTTGGAGAAAGCACAAGACAAGGTCCCAAGAAAGCTGACTTGGGCAATCCTGCAATGGTTGGAAGTCCCGAAATACTTAGTAAAATTAGTGTAGGCTATGTACAAGTACCTAATGATACAAGTTCATACAGTGTTCAGACTCCCAGTGAAAGTGGGTGTGCCTAGGGGTTCACCTCTTAGCCCACTGCTGTTCATTCTGCTGACAGACAACATCAGCAAACAGGATGGACAGGAAAAATCAACAAACTTGCTTTATGTAGACAATGTAGCATTACATGCAGACTCTGAAATAGAACTTCAGCAAATTATAGAAAATAGAATGTAAAACTGAAGGCACATGGGATGAAACTGAGTACTAACAAGATAGTTGTCATAGTAGCAAATCTGAGAAAATTGAGCAAGAAGGGAAAACAGTGGAACAGATTAATGGCTTGAAGTATCTAGGAAGAGTTGTTGAGGAGAAGGTAAGCCTAGTTATGGAGGTCAAAGCGACAATCAGAAGGGCTGCAGCCAACAATAACAACGTGCCAGGGAAAGTGTGTGACAGAAGAATGCAAAACAAGTTAAAAAGTAATGTGTACAAAACAGAGGTACTTCTGCATGGCACTGAAATCTGACCAGCAAAGGTAGAGCAGCCGAAGGAGCTAGAGGTGATGGAAATGAAGTGCCTGAGATGGGTGGCAGGATGCTCATTGTGGGTCAGACGAAGAAATAATGACATAAGCACAGAAGCCAAATTAGCTCCAGTCATAGATAAAGTCAAGCAGAGCAGATTGTGGTAATTCAAGCACAGGTACAGGAAGTCAGAAGATGATTTAGTGAAGAAAATTTGAGAGATACAGAAAGAAGGCAAGAGGAAACAAGGACATCCAGTACAGAAATTGATGGATTGTGTGAGAGCAAATTTGTGACTTTTGAAGAAGGCAGGAGAGTGGCACTGAATCAAGACAGATGATCATAGATGATATGACACGCAGCCTCATGTAAAAACAAAAAATGGGAAACGGGGCTTGATGATAATGATGACAAATGTGACAAGCTGAGGCTTTGTCCTTGTTTAATAACTGAAACCCACTGTTATACCACTGTAGTTGATAGGCGTTCTGAAGTCAATGCACACATAGTGAGACTGGTTTTATTTTTTCCTTAGTTCGATTTTGGTTGACATTTGCCAGAGAATGTAAGTGAAGATACTTGCCATATTACTTACAATACAATTCGGCACCATAAGAATCTTGAAATATTCCTTGGTTATTTTGTTGGTTGGACAATGATACAGCATCTGAATTCCAGATAGGTATTTGAATAAGGAGGGTTAAACATTATCTTTTGACTACTACTGTTCCCTAGACCTCTCTTAATTTGTAAACAGAAATGATTGGTTCAGCCACTCACTGATAATAAATTGCTAGCATTAAAGGTAAGCAGTAATGCAAAATTTATTTCCCTTTCTTATCTTAAATCATGACATTACCAGTTTATATTTAATTATTTATAACATGCTTCAACTCAAAACTTTTTACACTGCTGCTGATAGAGTTGACATTCAATAAATTGTTTTATTATACAAACTTTTATTACAAGTCTCTTAGTTACAGGCTTCTATATGAATCTATAAATTACGCCTGCCCTTTTTATTCTGTTATTATTTTTGTAGATTTTATAATATTTTTTCATAGTCATTTATTTTCAATAGGACACTTGATGGGAAAAAAGAGTGCTGGACTGATTCCGTACACTTATGAAGAGGAAGAGAAGATACCATATTCACCTTCACCTGATGGCATGAAGCATTTGGAAGGATTTCTGCAACAGGCTGAAATGCTCAAGAACTTACTAAACCTAAATCCAGTAAATGAAAACAAGAATCTGCAGTGGGTGAAGAAGTCAATTACATCAAGTAAGAAAGGGCTATGGGATCCAACAGATAGTAACACTTTTAAAGATGTGAGTTCGAAACAGACAACAATCTTTAAAGCTCTTGGGATACAGATTGGCATACTCTTGTTTTAGTAATCACTTGGCAAAGATACATTAATGTTACTAATATCTTATTACCAGATCATGGATTAGATGCAGTGAATGTCTGATTATGGAGTAACAGAGCTGTTTTGCCCTTTTCTTAAACATTTGTATTGTTATTGTTCTTATTAGCATATCTTATGTACATTATTTATATTTTAAATTAGTTTGAGTATAATATCACGCATACCCTCCACTTTATAATAATTTTGATTTCCTATTCCTGTCAATTATTGAGCCTCTCCCATATGAGGCAGCCCATTTATTCCCCTGACCTTGGTACTTCCCAGTCACAGTCAGAGCTGACTGGAGGGCCATCATATAAGCAACTATGTATGCTGACAATGACATTATTATGTATGGCCCTAAACCCACCCTGGTGGCAGATGTGTGCACCTGCATCACTGCAGGGGGCATCATATTTCCCTCCCCCTAAGTGCATGCTCCCACACATGCATATTCCTATGATGGGATCGCCAAGCCCATGTCCTCTGGTCTGGTGACCTGTTGTAACACAGAAGCCTCCACTTGGATAGGAGTGGGTTTGTCCTGACTGAGACTACCATCTCCCTTCCCCGGGGTGGATAAGGTGAGATAAGCTGCTCACTCCCACCCTCCCCTGTCCATCTCTGCCAGCACTTGGGTAACTCTTCAAACTTGGGTATCTGGGCTGTAGTCAGTGCTTTATCCTTGTGTGCCACACAGCCAGGGACATCCAAAGTCTCAATTGTAACAGCATTCTTCTTGTTAGCACGGTGTGTTAAATCTTGTAATAATATCACAGAGCGTACTTCTTAATCTTCCTTATTAAACTGTTCATGAACAAATATTTCACATCAATCATGGATAATTGCTTGCTTCTCTTTCCAATACCTTTTTCATGTGGGATGAAAGCTGAATGCATCTTTTAGAATCAATGGATTTTGCCAAACACCCCATCCTTAATATCTTTTAACTTTTTTGATATGCCTCACTCCTTCTAAAGCAATGCACATCATTACTTTTTCCAGTTTGTAAAAGCTCATCTTTCCTTACTGCTATCCTCTCCTCCAAATCTCTCTCTTAACAGAAGCGCCAGTTCTGAAAACAAAAATGGTTACCATTGGTGCAGCACAGCACTCACTGTTAGGCCTCTCCAATTTGGCATCTATTTCTCAGACCTGAGTCCTCTCGAGGTGAATTTCTTAGCATGCATGTCTTATAGGTTCATAGATTAGTACTAGGCTAACTGCCCTTGCGAGCCATTTTAAGAATAGCCAATTATACCTTGTGAGACTCAAACCCTAAACCTTGTGTTTGTAAGGCAAGAACCTTAACCATTAGGCCACCCTCCCAACCCACAATAAACCTCTTGAATGCACAATAAACAGATAATTATCAGCGATTGTCTCATAATCCTCTATGTTATAGGCTTTTTTTACCTCACTAAGTTGAGTAATTTGAAGATGAGTAAGTATGTCACAGATACGAAGGAGCTGGGCATAAGACATGCTTGGGCTATAGTTATGCATGGAAAGTAAGTAACAAAGAGTCAGACTCTTTAAAACAATTTTATTTTTATTTGTTTATTAACTTACTGATGTGTTATGATCCTTAGCAATTTTACATGGTCAAGGACTTCAGAGGTGATGCCATTTTTGTTTTAAGTAAAGGTTGTGAGGATATTATGAGTTTAGTTATTGGTTACAAATATCATAGCTGTGTCTTTGAGTTAAAAGGAATCCTGAATTCTGTAACCCATAAGATCTCAGACCTTGCCTCCCCCACCTTCCCACAAACCACTGTAAAGTCATTGATCCTCTCATAGATATTAAACAAGTGGTTCAGGCTTCCCAATACAAAAAAAGCCTGGGCATTATACATCATCGCAACCTCTAGCATGCATGCGTGTGTGTGTGTGTGTGTGTGTGTGTGTGTGTGTGTGTGTGTGTGTGTGTGTGTGTGTGTGTGTGTGTGTGTGTGTGTGTGTGTGTGTGTGTGTGTGTGTGTGTGTGTGTGTATATATATATATATATATATATATATATATATATATCTAGAGAGAGAGAGAGCAATTCCTGTGGAAATAGTAGGAAAAAAGTGTCACAGCAACTTCCAAAGTAGATAAAAAGTTGATTTACTACAATAATCCAAACCAGTAATCAAGAGCGCTTTCGTCTTGTAACCCAAGACTTCTTCAGAACAAATTAAAATACATCAATACCATACTTAAATAGTCCCTGGTGATTAATTAAAGTTGATTGTCAATTAAGAGCCAAAATGTTAGGAAGTCCTAGTAAGGGCAAAAGTTAAAAATGCTTTTAAATTAATATAGAACCATCTTATTAATGACATAAAAATATATATGAGAACACTTCCAAATATTTAAATGTGCAATAATACATTATTACAAAACTATGATTCGCATTTTATATATTAAATGTCTTATTTAAAAATCTTTTTAGATTAAAAAAATGTCTTCTAAAGCTTTAATGCCTTGTACTTCAGTACTGGCATGATACTACATGTCTCATTTTTTACCAGGGGGATAGGTGGAATTTAGTCTAAACTGCCACATTAACTCTTCCCTCTCAAGTCTGTTCTTCCAGTTCCCTCCCCTCAAGTCACTTCCTACAATTTCTAAAATCCCAAAGTGAAAAGTTTTACATAGCACGTTCCTCTTCAAGTGCTTATATAGGGCATTGTTCTCAGCTTCACGTCTAATAGCGTAGAGGTGTTCATATAGCCTCCTACGGAGAGCCCTTTCAGTTTTGCCTACATAGAACTGTTGACAGTTCTGACGAACTGCCACATACACTAACCCCTTAGATCCACAAGAGCCCCTTTTCAGTGTAACTTTCCTCCTAGGGGACCTTATTTTTATGTACCCAACACCCAAAATGTACGGACAGTAGGCATATAATCCACAGTTTCTGGTCCCTCTTGGTAGACCACTTCAATGAATAGGGTGCTCCAATAAAAATTTTAAATTATAATTAGTTTTAAATACAAACACAGGTTCTTTATCTATAAAATCCATAAGGTCATCCGTACTTTTAAACATGACCCAATTCCTTCTCACTATCTGTTTAATTTCCTTACTCAGCTCACCAAATGTTAAAACCAATGCTTGGCTGTAATTTTTGTCCCTGTTCTGGACCTCAGGGTTCCCTATAGGTTCAGTTGTTGTTCCTAATAAAGGTTTAAATCTTTTTCCCCATTCATTCGTAACTTCCTCACATATGGGGTATAGCATTTGTGTCAGGCAGCCTTTTTCTATAAAGAGGGTTACCAAGGTAGCCATTTCCCTCTTATAAATCTCTTGACTTGAACACACTCTGGCAAGCCTCACCATCAACCCTTTTACAATATTTCTCTTTGTGTAACCCAGGTGACTACTGTTATATTCCAAATAGTCATTCGAGAAAGTTGACTTCCTGTATACCCTGGAAGTGGAACCATTTTTGTCCCTGTCCAAAGCAACAGTTACATCAAAATAATTAATGGAATCCTTACTAAGAGTACTAGTAAATGTAAAATAATTACATACTCCGATAATATAATCAAAAAATTCCATAATTTCCCCATCAAGATTGCTTGACTACTGGTTTGGATTATTGTAATAAATCAACTTTTTATCTACTTTGTTCATATGAGTTAAAACACAAGTAAATTTTTAATTTTATGACACTTATTATGGCTAGAATAAGGTTTTTAAAGTTTTTAAAGTTTTTAAAGCATTACAATTATTGATTGGAATCATGTTGTGATTGGTTAACTGATTGTAGGGAGGGTTTTTAAGCAAACCAAACAAATATGTTGTGTAATGTCTGAAGAAGTTTTGAACAAAAACGTAATTTGTTTTTTACAATGTTAATAAAGTATTTTCCCTCGGGTTTCATTGTGTGATCGTTCGTGACAGCTGGTTCTCTGATTTTGTGCATGTGGTTTATATTTTTTCTTAAATAATGTCACTGTATAATAGCAATAATCCACTTCTGGGTGTGGGTAATGCTGGATTTACCACGGTTGTCTTTGTTTGGCCACTCGGGCTTCACCCTCTTGACCAAACCACACCAACCATGGATAAATCCAGCATTACCCACACCCAGGCATGGGTCATGGCTTAAATATAAATGTATCCCTAGATCTATTACCCTACACTTCAATAAGTGATGAGAGTTAAACTTGATAAGATCAGTTCCAGCTGTTGAACTCCCCAAGCAATTCTTTTAAAATTTACTGCCAGTGCAGTTTCCATCAATGTGCAGTCACATTGATTCTCTCGGTGTTGAATTTCTCTTTTCTAAGCAGTCTTGTAACCATGGAGTGAGTGTATATAAGCAAGACCCCACAAGTGCAGAGGAACTTGCCTCATGCAAAAGGAAACTGCTTCTTAGGCTTTGTCAATCTGAATCTTCAGCCAGTATGTTTTGTCCAGTTGAACCTTCAGGCTGCAAGTGGTAGCGTTGTTGCCTCACAGCAAAAGGTTCTTCCGTTCGATTCACGTCTGGAGCGCCTTCTGTGTGGAGTCTGCATGTCCTCCCCGTGGTCGAGTGGCATTCGTAAGACATGCGTAGAATGGGTGTGCCTTCGCTGAAGGTTGGGCATTGAGCTGGCACCTCGGCACCGTAAAAATCTACTGGCAATCATTAGCGGACGTGAGTTCCACTGTGGCGACCCCTAACTGGGAAAAGCCGAAAGAACAACAACAACAACTTTCAGGCTATTTAAACTCATAGAAACATAGGTGAATCTCCTAGGACAAACAGTCTTGAAAACAAGGCAAATAAAAGTACATTTTTGACATCAGCTAAAACTGCACTCGTGTTTAAAGATTTGCTGCTGCTGCTGCTGCTGGCAAAATGCAGAATTTCATTATCACATTACCAACTAGATTAATTTTAAAGACATAAAACACATTACTGCACATTTTAGGACTCTTAAGTATGTATGTATGCATTTATCTATTTAATCTTTTTTTCACTAGAGCAGAACTCTGATCTCAATGGGCCAATTTCAAGCACAGCTCTGGTGATTACAATTGCACATTGTTTTTTAACTGATATGAGTGAAAGCTACAACCAATAGCAACTGAGAAGAAAACAATTTTGAAACACCTTCACCCAGGAAAGAGAACAACAAATTATATATATGTAACCTTCACCTAGAAAAGAGAAGATAAATTATATAGTGTAATCATTTGTAATTACAAGGTTCATTAGTGTGAATCCTGGAAAAGCAAAACTGAATGAGTGAAAATGGATACTTAAATATATCAAGTCCAAGATCACTTATTTAAGTGTATTCTTTTCTCCCCAGTCTTAAAGTTACTACATGTAAGTTGTAGCAGTTTGGAGGTTGCAGCCCTCCACAATGGGAGATGCCGGAGGTTTGCCCTCCTGCAAAAAACAACTTTAATGAGGAATAGCAATTTCAGGCATTTGCTGGTCCCCTGCAGGTTTGTACTTTTGTTTTCTTTTTGTAATTCCAGGACTTGTAATTACAAGTTGTGGACTTTTAATAGGGAGCCTCATACAGTATTTACTTGGTGGCTACAATTAACAGTCAAAGCTAGTAGATCCAATATTTATCTCATAAACAGAAAGGAATTAAGACTGCAGACAGCATTTATAAGCAATAGTAAAAAAACAATGTTTGACAATCATAAGCAGAGGAAGAGAGAGATGAGGCTGTTTATGGAAAGTGTAAGAGAGGTAAGAGTTATGTGGCTGACCTGGCAACATTTACATTTGGCTTCTTTGAGGAGATGTTGTTTTTCTTACACCACTTAGATATGCTATCCAAAAGGACTGTAATTTAATTTCATCTTGCTGTTTACTTTTTACAGAACTCATCTTATAGTCATCTGTATAATGACCACTTGTGGCTGTGGTTACATTTGCCATTAGCAGGCCAAACAGGTAACACCCAAGTAGTGAGTTCAGTGGCACCCAGCTACAGACAGCAAATTAGTCTAAGTATGAACCCCTGACCAATATCTGTTTCTTACCTTTTGCACAACACTTCACTGAATTATTATGAATGGGTCTGTGTCTAAACTTAGCAAACAGCTGAAAACCTTTTGCTATGCCAAAGAGTTTATAGGTTCATAGGAGGTTACTAGGTTAATGGCCCTAGGGCCTTTACAATACTAGCCATGTTATACCTGTGTTCCCTAACTTGACCTTGGTTAGATAGTCGTTATTCACAAAGTAAGTCCAGGTTCAACACTGACTGCCCCTGTCCATGAGGGACATAGGTGCCACCCCTGGGGTGAATTTATGGTCTCCCATCCAATTGTCTAGGTTGCACTTGAAAAGTGTCATTAAGGAGCTCTGTTTCACATGAAGTGGGAGTTTACTCCAGAGGAGTAGCAATCTGTCTCCTCAGCATGTTCTGTTAATGTCACAAGATACGTTGAGATCCCTTGAGTGAGTGATTCTTGTCCCTTTTGATTTGCAGATGTGTAGCATTTCCATTAGGGCAGGGTCAGAGACTGCTCTGCAGGCCAGAAACAAGTTACCTTTCAGCAGACTATAGGATACAGAGTACATTGATAGGGCTGTCAGTCTTTTCATGTAGGTCATGTTTTGGAGGCCCTGAATTTTCTTGTTGATAAACCTCTGTGGTCTCTCCAGCTGCTGCAGGTGTCTAGTGAGGTACATACAAAAAGGAGCACTGCACTCTATTAGTGGTCTGAAAAGGGTTGAGTCCAGAGGAGTTATAACATCCTTAGTCTTGGATGAGATAAGCAATGTCAAAGGCTTTCTGTACCACTGTGGACACATGATAACCAAAGTTTAGATTGCTATCAACCTGGGTTCCCAATCTCACACCACTGGGTTTGAGCTTGGGGGGGGGGGGGTGCTGTCAATATTGTAATTTGCAGGAACTTTCTCTTTGCCAAAGGAGATAATAATGCACTTTTTCGCATTTATGTTTAGTCTGTGGCTTTGGCACCAATCATTTGTCTGTGTTAGCCCCTTTTGTAATATGTTAATATAGTTTGGGGACTCAGTGATAGCACCCAGTTTGCAATCATCAGCAAACTTGGTAAACCACAGGCCATCTACTTTCATCTGGACGTCCAAGAAATAAATTCCAAACCATAGAGGGCCCAGCACAGATCTCTGTGGTATGCCACTGATAACTGGTCTACTGGTAGAGTTGGAATCCTCATCTGTGACAGTATGTGTTCTCTCTGTGAGCCAGTTGGTTACCCATCTAGTGACGTATGGGTATGGGTTTCAGTATTTTGAAAATTAAGAGATTTGGTCTCGCTGAAATGAAAGTCAGTCAAATGGGTTTTAGGTGATGTGAAGTAGACTCATATAAATACAAATATATATATATATATATATATATATATATATATATATATATATATATATATATATATACATACATGGGTCTACATGAGTAGACCGAAATTCCATTAAATCAAATTTTACTTAACCAAGACAATAACGAAAACTTCAATCTGGGAAAGGAGGCAGTTAGCCAGCATAAAAAACAAACACACCGAAGTATGTCAAACCCACCCAAGTGGAGGGCTTTGCCCCCCACACCCCCCTAACTAAATATACTAACTCTGAGATTGCACTGTAGTGGGGATAAGGGCAAATTTCTCCATATTGGCCAACTGTCTCGTTTTCTGGATTAAAATTTGCAATTTCAAATATTCTGTAGGAATCAAAATATCCTCTCCTAGCATCTCCCCCATTTCCTATACTGGAACTATCTCTGAATTGGTTGTCAACGTATAGTGTGGCTAAAGGCAAACCTGATGGCTTAAGGCAAGAAATGGAAGGACTGTTCAGACAGGTGTGACCTTCACTAATGAATAGCCAACCAACCATTCAGAAAGGATGCAATAGTACTCAATCTCCTAGGCTGAGTGCAGACCTAGAAATTTATGTCAGAGAAATCAGTGTCCCACACCTGGATGGCCTGCTGCACCTGAAGAGACCCAGGTGATTAAAAGGAGGCTGCATCCAACTTGAAGTTTATTCCCAACAAAAGGTGCTGAGTTGGTGCCTCTTATACATGTCCAAAGACAAATGCATATGTAATGGCTTTTGATAGTAGATAGTGAATAAGTTAAGGGAGATGAGACCCTCATAAATATAGTGGTCTTTAAGATGAAGCCAGACCTTTGTTCTTTTGATACTTAAAAAGTTGCCTCTTCTGTTCTAGCCTGGGCTTATTAGCTTGGATCTTTGTTCTGTCCATCTACTGGCGCACTTCCGTCTTTGTCAGTGTTTCTCATATTTCTCTTGTGAACATCATTAAAACACAGAAATGATTACATTGCAAAGGCAGCAACTACTAACATTCTACTGTAGGCAGGTGGCACTTTCACTGCTCTTGACTTATTGGCTGACTACCAGAGTCACATTGAGATGGCTTATGCTTTCAGGGCATTGAACAGAGAAATTTTCTAAATGTTAAACAATAGAAGAAGATCCAAAATGAAGCAAAATCATGGGACCAATGGAATATGCACACCCTCTAACCACAAGCACATGAATGACTTGTAAGGATCCAAGGGCAATCAGTTTGCTTGTAAGTAATATGGGAATGTTACTTTTTGGAGCAGCTGCATGCCTGGGCACAGAATGCAGAACATCCATTCACTAAAGTCCAGTACAGAAGGATCATTGATGATCATCGTTTCCAACACAAAAGAAGGTTTTACATTCACTGTGGAAAGCAACCTACTGAACAAAATGTGACTTTTTTGTAATAAAAAAAGATTTATTAAACATTTTCAACAAACTAGGTAGAAGATTGGAAGGGGTAGTAGATGAAGGAGAGAGAGAAAGGAGAAAAATTTAGAAAAAGAAGTTATGTACTTACCATAATGTTCCAACTGTGTTGTCAGTTTTAATTCTTCCTCAACCATTGGATTTGGATTCAAACCTCGGATCTGACTCAAACATTTCTATAGCTTGTGGCCAACTGAAACTCTCAAGCTCTTCCCTACTCATAATACATCAACCCCTAACATACCTGAGATCTTGTTTGCTAGATGGCATAAGTACTAAATATTAGAATAATGTTGATAAAGAAAACCAATATTGGCAGCTCCATACAAGACAATGTGGTGTCTTTATAACATCTCATTCTTCCAGAACTCTAGGGTGACACAGGTTGGGGGTTGGTGGGTGGGAGGCTGAGGAAGAATGAAAATGGACAACACAGATGGAATGTTATGGTGAGTACATAACTTCTTTATCAGATGTTATCAATTTTTATTCATTCCTCAACCATTGGAACAGAGTCTCCAGCTACCTGATATCCTTGGTGGACTCTAAGGTAGGATGTTCCTGAGCACAGTTGAATCAAAGGCTGCTCTTCCCCTTGAGACCAGATCCAATTTGTAATGAGAAATAAAAGTGTGAGGATTAGCCCAAATTGCAGCTGCACAAGTCATCCATGGAATGGTTGGATAAAAATACAAACAAGGTTGCGACAGATCTCATATACTGAAGTCTTGCTGGTTTTGTTAATGAAATGCCCAATTTATTATACCCAAAGGCTATGCAGTCCATAATCATCTTGTCAATGTTACCTTTGTAACAGATTTGCCTAATTTTTTTTCTGCAGAGGATATAATTAATTAATCAGATTTCCTAATGTCTTTTGTTCTGTGTAAGTAGAAACACAACTGTCTATGAACATCCAGCAAATGTAACATATATTTCGAATTTTGGAAAGAAAATGGGCAAGTTAATAGACTGATTGATACTGCATTCTGACACCACCTTAGGAAGGAGAGAAGGATTGGTTCTTAACAACACTCTAGCCTTATGGAAAATCAAGTAAGGAGGTTTAGAAGATAATGTCTGGAGTTCTGAAATTCACCTAGCAGAGGTGATAGCCACTAAAAATATCATATTCCAAGTCAGAAATTTAAGATCACATTTTCCTGCTGGTTCAAAGGGGGAATGGATTAAGGCCTGAAATAGAAGATTCAAATCCCATGAAGGAGAAACATCTTTATAAGGTGGTCTAAGTAAAATAGTACCATTTAGGAAAGCCTTGCATATTTTAGTAGAAGCTAGAGAATTGTCAACTCCTATATGAAAGTTAGAGGTTGCTGCCAATTGAACTTTAATGGTAGAGGAGCTCCCCCATTAGACATTTCTGCCCAAAACTCTAAGACACTTTGTGTAGGGGCTCAAAAGGAATCAATAGTTTTTGATGAACCCAACAAACAAACCTCTTCCACTTACGCGTGTAGATTTTCGTAGTGGAAGCTTTATGGGAAGATAAAAGTATATGACGGACAGGGGATGAGACATAGGTTGTCTGGCTATTAGCAGAAGTGGAGAAATCATGCTGTTAACTTGATGCTTCAGGTGTGTGGATAAATCATGCCTGTTGGATGAGAATAGGTCTGGAATTGGATCCAGAATCCAAGGTGGGTAAAGAAGATGGGGCCAAAGGAAGGAGAACCAAACCTGTCGAAGCCAGTAATGCAATGAGGATGACTTTGCTCTTCAACCTTCCAGCTTTGTGTAGGAATTTGGGAATCAATGGGATGGTGGATAAGCACAGAAAAAACTGGAGGGCCAATCATGGAGCAGAACATCCCTTGGTGATTCCCCTGTTGGGGGGATTAGGGCAAAAATGCTACTGCACTTGTTCGGGGGAGATGCAAAAAGATTGCAGCAAGGCTGGCTCCATTGATGGAAAATCATTTCTGTCACTTTCATATTGAGAGACCACTCACGAGGTAGTAGAATGGACCTGCTCAATTTGTCTGCTCTCACATTGGACTTCTTCAGAACGCGCATTGCTGTAAGATAATGGACTCTGAGTGCTTCTCAGCACAAGGGGTAAGACCTGGTTCCCCCTTGTTTGTTGATGTACCAAACTACTGACATATTGCCCATTTGGATTGCAATTGTCCCCAGAGGTAGAGCATCCTGAAAAGCTTGCAACACTAAAAGCACTGCTCTCATCTACAGGACATGTATCTGCAAATTGGTCTCTTTGGGGAATGAAGTGCCTTGGACTGTTTTGTCCAGGAAGTGTGCCCCCCCCAACAATCTGGGATACGTCTGTGGTTACTATGGCCTTGGGTTCAGGGAGAATGAATGGACGGCCTTGTAAAAGCTTGTCTGACCTTATCCTCCACCAAAGGTATTTCTTGCATGCCTGTGTGATCCTTATTTGAACTGACATGCACTGATAAAGACTTGACCATTGGGATGTTAGTATCCACTGAAGAATTATCATATGATACCTTATCAGGGGGACAGGAAATATGACTGCTGACATTGACCCCAAGGCTTGTAGAATCAAACAAGCTGATTTTTTTTGGGGGGGTGGGGTTGTGAATAAGTTTTGCAACCTGGAATCCTAATGTTTGTACTCTGTTTAGGGGAAGTGAAGCTGTTGCCGATACTGTATTGAAATTTGTCCCTATGAATTCCAGTGTTTGAGATGGTTGCAACTAAAATTTGTTGTAATTTTTTGCAAACCCCAGAAGGGAGCAAGTTTGGAGTACCTGGTCTCTCTCTATTATGAGTAGACGCCTGCTTGGAGTGGTAATGAGACAGGTGGCTAAATATGAAAACTTCCAGAATCCTTGCAGGCTGTGGTGAGACCTAAGGGCAGGGCTCAGAACTGATAATGACTGGCCCCCAGCCAGATCTTCTGGACCGCCTGTTCATTTTTATGCGATAGTACGCATCTTGAAGGTCTATTGAGCACATGCAATCATCCTTGCCTAGCAATGACAGGATGGACTTTACCGTGACCATCTGAAACTTTGAGTGTTGAACTGACTTGTTCATGTTGCTGAGATCCAGAACTGCTCTTCAGTCCCCTGTTTTCTTTGGCACGAAAAAGAATATTGAATAAGTTCTGGATCCTTTTTGGTCTGGTGGGACCTCTTGGATGACTCTTTTTTTCTTGCAGCTTCTGTATTTCCAGTGTTGCTACTTTCTTCTGATTGGGTGGAATATCAGGAAACTTTTGTGAGAATGGAGGTAGAAGGGAAAAGGGAATTATATAACCTCTGGAAATAATCATCTGCACCCAAGTGTTTTTGTGATATTTAGCCAGACTGTCTGGTGCAGGGATAAATGACCCCCGATTGTCTCCAGAGGAGGATAATCGGGCCTCCTTTCAAGAGTGTTGGAAGGGCCTGTCGGAGAAAGTGTCCCTAACCCCTGGTTTTGTGGACCAGCTCTGCCACATGGGTGGGGTCTTCCATTAGCATTCCCTCCTCTGCCTCTGGGGGCACCATCTCCATATGTATCTTGGAAAGGACCCTGAGACTTCTTGAACCACATTTTCTGTCCCTCTCGTTGGTTCCTTTGAGAGTCTTTCTATCTTTCTCACACCTGGAGAGACTGCCCTTCACTTTGGAGCCAAACAAAGAAGTTCTGTCAAAAGCAGCATTGACAAAAGAAGGCTTGAAGGGCTCCGCAAAATCACACAAGTGCATCTAGGTGTGTCTCCTTTTGAGATGCCTGAACCCATTACCCTTGAGGTACTCTCAGCTGCATGAGAGATAAGCCTCATGCATGAGTTTGAAATAGACTGAAGGGTTGCCAACTTTGAGGATACCGAAACATGAGTCACTGCAGTAGTGGTCCCTGAAACAGTATTTGACAATTCCTTAATCAATTTTCTTTGTAAGCTTGTGAAATCTGCCAAGCACAGACACGCATCCTGAATCTATCCATAGCCCTGGACTCTCTGTCAGGAGGATGGACAGTGGACCTTCATTCCACAAGTTCCTTCTTCGTGGCCACTGCCACAACCATGGCATCAATTGGTACTCCCTTGCTCCAGTGTTCCCTTCCTGTAGGTGCCACAATTTGGTCTGGTCTCATGGGGATAGGTTTAACTGAATCAGGTTCCTTCCACCCCCGCTGAGAGATCAAATCAATAAGTTTATCAGTAGGTGGAGTTACTCAGGAGGTAGACAGTCCAGATCCAAATTCCTCCAGAAATGCTGATTCCTCCAGGGAAGAATTTTGGGCAGATCGACCACCCTGTTGTTTGAGGATCTCTAGAATGTCTCCAAATGAAACATCCTTGGGTGGTGATCTGGGGAATCCTTCCCCTTTGTCAAAATCTATGTCTTCTGTGATAGATTCCTGGGGGAATCTAAATGCCTCCTTTTGCACTTTCTCTTCTGGAGAGAGTAATACCCGGCTGGGTATTCTGCAGGGGTTGGACTGACTACCCTGTAGAGTCAAATGTTGAGGCTCTTGTCGCAGATTCATACTGGACATTGAAGAAAAATCTAAGAGGTGAGACCATCCGTCCTGCCGAAGCAGAGAAAACTCTCTCAATTACTTTGAAGGCAGACCGTCCCAAGGATAAGGAAGCTGATGGAGCTCAGAAACCATGCTTCTGTCCCATTGGTTCCATCTACCCCAAAGGCAATCCCCCCAAGGCAGTGGCCAGAACTGAGCTGTCCAGGGCCAAGGTTCCAAGGGGCAGAGATGGCTCCAAAAACTTTGGAATTGACTCCAACACCTTGGATTTGACCAGGGAGCTTCAGTTCTGACAGCCACTTGGCTCCAAACTCATTAGAGCGGGGGCATTTGGAGAAATCTTCGGATCCAAGGACAGCAGTACTCCTGGATCTGAACCAGATGGTCTCAGCAAACTCAGTTCCAAGGACTCCAAAACGAAGTGTTGAATCAGACAATGAGCCAATACTGGATGGGCAAAGCTTATGAAGGCTTCCTGACCCAAGGGGGCCAGAGCCAGGATAACCCCCATCTGTATCTGCACAGTGAGAACCTTCATCATCATTCTACCCACATTGGTTTCAGTGAGACTCTTGTAAGAAAGAGATGAAGCAATAGATGCTGACTTGGACTGCTGTCTCTCGAGTAAGGTAGACAGAACTCTAGAAAGAACAGGATCTATAGTTGGAAAGTATCAAACTCAAGGAAGTGCCTTCAGAGCTGAAGTACTCTGGGCCAAAGATGTTTCAGGGGATGTTGAAGAAATATTGGAGCAGGACGGCTACAGATCTGACTTGGATTTTTTGAGTGGAGGCTCCATAGAGGATGGAGTTGACAAAAGGAAGAAACTGTTGCAGAAAAGAGGAAAATCACAGGATGCAAAAAACTCCCTCACCAGCCTCAGTAAGACGCTGAGATCCCTCATAAAATCCTCCAAAGCTAGTTACGGAAATAAAATTGCCAAAGATTACAAAGACAACCACAAGGCATTCTATAACTATGTCAAGAATCTAAATGGCAATGCTCAAATCTGCTCTGAGATACAACAGAATGACATTAAATATACTGATCCCAAGGATATTGCTAATATCCTGGCAGATCGATTCAGTGCCAACTTCACCCCGCCACCTCTTAAATGGCCCATCTCAATACCGGAAGACTGCCAAATTCCGGTAATAACGTCCACACAGGTAAAAAATGCACTCTCCAAAGCAAGAATACAGCATCCATGGGACCAGATGACATGCCGAGCTGTGTACTACATGAACTACAAAATGAACTGGCACCTCAGCTAAGTGTCATGTTTAATAATAACCTCATCTCAGGCTTCGTGCCCACTGAGTGGCACACAGCTAGAGTTATCCCACTCCACAAGGGGGGATCAACCTTGGATCCCGGTAAGTACTGCCCCATCAGTCTGACAAGCCTGATCTGCAAAGCCATGGAATGTATTATCATGGAACTTATAAACAAAGACATTGGCAACCTTCAAACACTGGACCCCTCCCAGTTTGGGTTTGTGAAGGTCCGATCTTGTCTCCTTAACCTGACTGACTTCTTCAAATGAGTCTCCAGAGCCGTGGGCGAGGGTAAGGTGGTCCACACAATCTATCTGGACCTTGCCAAGGCCTTTGACACTATCCCCCACTCTGGAATCATAAGTAAGCTTACTAAGCTGGGCATTAATCCCTACATCACTTGATGGGTTGCCAACTGGCTTACTGACAGAACCCACACTGTAAAAGTAGCTGACTCCAAATCCAGCTCCAGACAAGTGACAAGTGGAGTACATCAGGATTCAGTCCTGGGACCTCTCTTGTTTGGCATCTACTTCTCTGAAGTACAGGCCAATACTAAGGGACTCTGGCTAACAAAGTTCACAGATGACTGCAAACTGGGAGCCATTATTGAATCTCCAAATGATGTGGATACTCTACAAAAGGACCTTACAGAAACAGATGTTTGGTGCCAGAGCCATGGGATCAAGCTCAATGCCAAGAAATGTATAGTTATCCCCTTTAGGAAAATACATGTACCCATGAATTACCACATAGGTGGCAGTACACTAAACACCGAAAGTGTGATAAGAGACTTAGGGATACAGGTGGACAGTGGTCTCCCCTTCGATAACCACATCGTCACAATAGTCAGGAAATCCTTCTATGTGGCACACCTCATCACTAAGGGCTTTTCATCCAGAAAAAAGGAGGTCATTGTCCCACTGTAGTCATCCCTCATTAGACCCATTATAGAATACAATACCCTATTTGGTATGTACCTCTCAAGACACCTGCAACAACTGGAAAGGCCACAGAAATACCTCACTAAAAGAATCACAGGCCTAAAGCAGATGCCCTATGCTGACCGCCTTAAGAAACTCCAGCTATACTCTGTCACATATCGTCTACTCAGAGGCGATCTCTGCTTAATATATAAGGCCATGTCAAACCCAGAGCTGTTGGACATGCTATACTTAAAGAAATCCCAATCCTTCAGAGCCACACACTCCAGGGATCTAAACCTCTAACATGCTGGAGGGATAGGTTCCTGACCCAGAGACTCCCCAGACTCTGGAATAGACTGCCCATACTTGTCAAGCAGAGCACCTCTTTGGCCCTCTTCAAAAGGAACCTTGACGATTGGATGGGAGAAAGGAACTTCACCCCGGGGATCATGTCAGTCGCCCTGATAGACAGGGGTCCAGGAAGTAAATAGTGTGGGAAAAAATAGCCAGGGAATTGTTTTGGCTTGGCTTGTATAGGCCCTATGGCCGATAGCCTAGTACCAACCTATGAACATGAATTTTTTGGGGGACTTTTTTGGAGTGTCCTTGGAAGCTGTTTTAGGGGGATAAACCCCAAATGTGACTTCTGATAAAGAAGTTGGTAGTAGATCTTTTAAGATTAATTTGTTTTTTTCGGTCCATTATAGCTCATGGGATTAAAATTTTGACGTGTCTCAATGCACATTAAGGTGTTCTGGGCCTAAGCTTTAGACGCATAGATCATGGGAATCAGAATAAGATAGCTTATGGCCATATTTTTGCAAACCTTTCTCAGACATATATAAATGCCAAACAGCAAGAAAAAAGAGCTTTTTTTTTAAAAAAAGGGTAAGAAGGAAGAAAAAGGAAAAGGATAAACAAGTACCAACAATGGTAGGAAAGAATATGCCAACATGTAAAAAGGAAAGTTTGTCAGAAAAAGAAGGTTTTTTAAAGCCTAAGGAAAAATACCAGCAATGGTATGAGAGAAATCCACTAAGTATATGTAGTTATAGAAAAATGTGAAAGAAATTATCGAAAAAAAAAAACAATTATCTCTTTAATATGCTTGAGAGCAAAGCTGACCACATCTATACACGAAAGCAGCAAATGAGATCTGAGGTATGTTAGGGGTCGGTGCATTATGGATAGGGCAGAAGCTTTAGAGTTTCAGTTGGCCACAAGCTATAGTAATGGCTGAGTTGTATTCAAGTTTCAGATCTGAATCCAATGGCTGAGGAATGAATGAAAACTGACAACATCAAATCGATAGGTTTAGTGTGCAATGCCAATGTTAATGAAATAGCAACAAAAAGGAATCTATATCCAGGCAGTAAATCATGCATGCAAGTGTTCATCTGAGCCGTGCAGATAAAGTACAGTTGTGTAAGTTAAACTTACCATAATATTAAATGTTTGAATGATCACTGCTGCAGTAGTCTTAGCTATATGGATTATATCCTGCCAAGGATAAAATTGCTGTCCAGCTTCCGTGTGCCAAAATTGTCAAACAGCTCAAGCTGAGCTGAATAAAAGACAAGTTTGGGCACAAAGCCCTTCAGAACTTTCCTGCCAGCAGAAAGAGGGAGGCTGAGTTCTGAAAGGACAATGCTAGGAATAGCAAAACATAAAATGTACACAGTCTGGCATAAAAAAAAAAAATCACACCAAAAAACAAGGGGGGGTGGAGGAAGGGAACGGCTACTGCAGCAGTGATCATTTGAACATCTACTGCTACAGTACGTTCAACTTACAAAGCTATATTATGTCCATATTCATCATTGCTGCAGGAGCTTTAGCTATATGGGTAGATTACCATAACTATCCAAATGTGGAAGGTGGAAGGAAAAGAGTCCAGAAGCCCCTGGAGAATGGTCCTAGCAAAGATTGATCTGGACCAAGAGAAGGAATCAAGCTTATAGTGTTTTATAAAGGTGTATACAGAGGACCAAACAGCAGCTTCTAATATATTTATAGAATTCATTCCTTTTCAAAAATCCATAAATGAAGCCAAGGCCCTGGTAGAAAGGGCCTTGATCCTACCTGGAATAGATTTGCCATGGTGATTGTAACAAAAGCTAGTAGCCTTAGACAACCATTTGAAACAGTCTGTTTTCAAACAGGTTGTTCCTTCTTCTTACCTTTACAACAAACTGATCTGAAGATCTGAGAGATATATTTCTGCCAAGATAGTACCTGAGTTGTCTGTGGACATCCAATGTATGAAGTATCCTTTCTCCCTCAGTTTTAGATTTAGTAAAGAAAATGGGGAGATGGATAGTTTGTCTTAAAGTAAACTCTGCTACCATTTTAGACATAAAAGAAGGATTAGTTCTCAAAGAAACTCTGATACTATGGAAAACAAGGTATGGTTGACTCACCATAAGAGCTTGCAACTCGGATACCCTTCTTTCAAAGGTCAGAGCAATCAGTAAAACTGTAGTCCATGTTAAGAATTTCACGTCAGCAAGATTAGCTGGTTCAAATGCAGCAAGTGTTAGCTTCTCTAACACAAAATTAAGATCACAAGGAGGGGCCACCAATTAACTTGGTGGGTTGTTATTCAAAACCCCTTTCCAGAACATTTTGACATGAGACTGCCTTGACAGAGGAGGATCTATGAGCAAACATGGCTCATAAGTGAACCCTGACAGAGGCATAAGAAAGGCCAAAAGATAGTAACTCAGACAAATATCGTAGAACTAAAGAACAACTATCCCTGAATGGGTGCTGGTTATGTTATTGGCACCGACTAGAAAACCTTTTCCATTTGCTAATATATGATCTTCTAGTAGCAGACTTTTTGCTTCCATTAATACCTGCTACATGTCCTCAGTAAACAGCTGCCCAAAAGGAATTAAGACCTTATCATCCAGGCAGTCAACTGAAAATGACTGATGTCAAAGTGTATCAAACACCACTATTCTTGTGTGAATACTACCCTTGTGGAGACATGGGTTAAGTGTTGGACTATAGTGCAGATGGTCCTGGGTTCTAATCCAGGGTATGTAAACTTTGACTGGGGGTTGGTATAATGTTTAAGGTGTTTGACTCGCAGACACAAGGTACAGTGTTTGATTCTCATCTTTGAAAAGGAAATTAGCTAGGTTTAGAATGGCTTATTAGGAAAGCTAGCCTACAAATTAGCTAGGAAAAAAAAAATATGAATAGATCCAGTCTGTGAGAAAGAATGTGGTAATTGGCTCTGGCCATTTCTAAAAGAAACGAGAACCACAGTTACCTAGGCCAGAAGTGCATCACCACAATGAACTTGGGTATTCCTTCTGAATCTTCAAAAGTACCCGGGATATTAGTGGAAAGGGTGGAAAAGCATACGGGAAAATTCCTGTCCAAAGAGAAGCATCTGTCTTCAAGGCCTTATTACATGGAGTCCTGGAACAGAATCTTGCCTGTTGATTGTTCAGAGGGGAGGCAAAGAGGTCTACTTGAGAAAATCCCTACACATAGATCACATCTTGGAAGACTCCATGATTGAGTTGTCTGCCACACAATTTTCTCTGACAGAATGTAGGATACCTGTAGAATGAGATTGTGCTGTGAAGCTATATCACAAGTTAACATGGCTAGTATGCAAACGGGGTATGGCCTGGTTCCCCCTTGATTGCTGATGTACCACGGTTGTGGTATTGGCAGAAACCACACTGGAAAGGTCCTAGATATTTATATGCTTGCATCTGTCCTTGGTCTCCCACACCCCTGCACTTCTATCCCTCCTGAAATTGCTCCCCAGGTGGTCTAGAGGGTCTGCGGTGACTGACTGCTTTGGAACAGGAAGGGACTAAGGCAGACCTGTATTTAAGGATGTCTGTTGTCTCCACCAAAAGATTTCTCTTTTGACAAATTCCAGCACTGGAATTTAAAAGTTAAAGGATCTATGGGCAAAGAGACATCAGATATCTTTCTCTTGTGGAGTCTTGCCAGAGATATCATGAAAAACATAGAAGCCATGAGACCCAAAATCCTGAGGTATTCCCTCACAGTGACTTAAGTCTGAGTGGAAAACCTTTGAAATAAATCTAAGTAAAGATCTTTTTTTTTCTGTAGAAGAAAAGCTCTTTGAACTAAGGTGCCCAGTTGACATTCCAAGAACACAATCGACTTTAACCTGTTCTCTTGAAATCCCATTTTGGGTAAGAGGATCTTTCACCCAAGACAGAGATTCCTAACATTGAAACAGACACAACCAAGATAAGCAAGTCTTCTAAATATGAAAAATGTGGATACCATGTAGCCTACAATGAGTTATAACTGAGGCTAGACAATTTATGAACACTCTTGGTGCAGTGGATAGTCCAGAGAGTAAGGCAGAGAACTGATAATGTGATCCAGACATACAAGACCTTAAGACATTTTGGAAGTCTGGATGAATAGGAATGTCACGGTAAGCATCTTAGAAATCTAGTTTAACCAAGAAACTTGAAAGTGGAAGAAGAAGTAAAAGGTTGTGAAGTGACATCATTTTGAATTAGGGCACTATCACAAACAAGTTTAGGAAAGAGAGATCCAGAACTGGTCTCCAAGCATTTTCTTTCTTTGGCACTAGGAAAACACTTGAATAAAAACCCTTCCACACATAGGTCCATAGGTGTGTACTAGGCTAATGGCCCTGGAGCCTTTACAAGCCTAGCCCATAGGATTACCCTGGCATCATGCTACCCAACTTTAGTTCCCAGTGCCTCTGTCAAGTAAAGCCACTGGAGTGATCCCTTGGGTGAATTTTCTATTTTCCATCCACTCATCAAGATTTCTCTTGAAGAGGGCCAGTGAGGTGCACTGCTTGACATGTATGGGAAGTCTATTCCATAGCATGGGCAGTCTCTGGGTTATGAACCTGTCCCACCAGCATGTTCTGTTAATTGTGGTAATGAGGTTGAGGTCTCTGGAGCATGTGGTGTGGAGGGATTGGGATTTCTTTAGATGTAGCATTTCTAACAGAGCTGGGTCAGACATGTCTTTGTAAGCCAAGCAGAGATCGCTTCTAAATAGGCAATATGAGACAGAAAATAGTTGGGAGTTTTTTGAGTCTGTCCATATAGGACAAATGTTTAAGGCCTAGGATCCTCTTTGTCTGGTACTTTTGTGGCCTCTCCAGTTGTTGCAGGTATTTAGTAAGGTACATGCCAAATGGGGCATTGTACTCAATGAATGGCCTAATGAGGAAAGAGTAGAGGGAGACAATGACCTCTTTCTTCCTGGATGCAACACCCATAGTAATGAGATCTGCCACATAGAAGGACTTTCTGACCACAGTGGCAATGTAGTGGTCAAAAGAGAGGTTGCTGTCCACCTGTATTCGCAGATATCTTATAACACCTTCTGCGATCAGTGGACTACCATCAATGTGGTAATTCATGGGAACTGTTTTTTTTCCAAAGTGGATGACAACACATTTTTTGGCATTGAGCTTAAGGCCATGGTTCTGACTCCAGTCGTTGGTCTCAGTGAGGCCTTTCTGTAGGATGTCAACATCACTTGGGGAGTTAATAATAGCTCCCAACTTGCAATCATCTGTGGATTTTGTCAGCCAGAGTCCCTTTGTGTTGGCCTGGACTTCAGAGAAGTAGATACCAAACAGGAGAGGACACAGGACCGAACCCTACTTTCACACTGTAGGTTCTATCTGTGAGCCAGTTTGCAACCCACCTAGTGCTATAGGGGTTGATGTCTAGCTTAGTGAGTTTTTCTATGATTCCTGAATGGGGAATGATATCAAAGGCATTGGCCAGATCAAGGTAGGCTGTATGAACCACCTTGCCTTCATCCACAGCTCTGGTGACTAACTCAAAAGAAGTCAACCAGGTTGAGCAGGCATGATCTACGCTTCACAAAACCAAACTGTGTGGGATCCATTGTTTGGAGATTCCCTATATCGTTGTTTATTAGGTCCATGATGATGTGTTCCATAACTTTGCATATCAGACTCGTCAGGCTAATGGAGCGATAGTTGCCAGAGTCTGTAGTCATTCCTCCTTTGTGGAGAGGGATGACTGTAGCAGTGCGCCATCCATTAAGGACAAAGCCTGAGGTAAGGCTGTGATTGAACAGGGCACACAGGTGAGGTGCCAGTTCACTCTGTAGTTCATGTAGAACACAGCCAGGGATATTGTCAGGTCCAATAGAAACTGTATTCTTGGCTTTTGACAGTGCTGTTTTAACCTGTGTAGCAGTAATACTGGGTACCTGGCAATCTACTGGTATTGTCATTGGTCCTTTGGGGAGTGAGAGGGGTAATGTTGGCACTGAATCTGTCGGCCAGTATATTGGCAATATCTGTTGGCTCAGTATAGGAGATACCATTGTGCAGTAGATCAGAGCACATATGGGTATTGCTGTGGAGATTCTTTACATAACTACAGAAGGCCTTGTGGTTGTCTTTACTATCTGCTGCAATTCTGTTTTCATAGCTAGCTTGGATTTGATGAGGGATCTCAACTTTTTGTTGAGGCTGATAAGGGAGTTTTTCCAGTCTTGGGACTTCACCTTATTCCGCATCAGTTTCCTCCTTCTGTTGTGGAGTTTGTTTATGGCAGGTGACCACCAGATTGGCTTGCTTTTTTTGGAGGAGAGCATCTTGTTGGGTATGGCGAGATCCATGCATTTATGTATGCGTTCATACAGTGCATTGGTGTATGATTCGGTGGTCATGCAACTATTCTCCATTTGCATGGGTGCCGTGAATTTAGCCACCTCTGTTTTTAGGAACCCAAAGTTAGCTTTGGAGAAGTTTTCCATGGTGGTAACCTTTGTGGGGAGGGGGGGGGGGGATTCCAAGGTAATTAGTTTGTGGTCGGATCTAACCAGGGAGGAGTTGACTACTGGTGTAGATTAATGGTCACCCATGTTAGTAATAACCAGATCAAGGATGTTGCTACCTCTAGTGAGGGTAAGAGCAAGCTGGTCCAGGGCATTGGAATTAATGAATTCCAGGAAATGTTGGGCAAGTGTATTGGTACATGAGTAGTTTTCCCAGTTAATGGAGGGGTAGTTGAAGTCGTCCACTATGAGAGTGTTAGGTTGGATCCTAATATTCTCCAGGGTGCTTAGGAATGTGGAGTGTGACTCTTGGGACATGATTGGGGACCTACAGCAGGCTAAGACCTGAATTGCTGTCTTACCCAATGTTAGCTGCACCTGAAGTATCTCTGATGCGTTATGTTGGGCTACCAGTCTGGAGGTGTGCACATCTTTTATAAATATGGAAACACCATCGCCTTTGGAGCTTCGGTCAAAGTTCTGGGGCCAAAAGGTGTGGAATGAGTTATAGCCTGCTAGTGCAGTGGTGCTTTCTGCTGCCTTGAACCAGGTCTCTGTTACAGCACAAATGTCGATGTTCTCCATTTTAAGGAGTGCTTCAAGTGAGTGCATTTTGAGATTTAGATTTCTAGCGTTGAGCAGTATGACCCTCAGATTGCATTTGTTTGTAGCTGTTATGGTGGTAATTTGGTCTTTGGAACACTGCCTAAAAAAAGGCACTATAGGGGTAGCAAGAGCCTTGGCCAGTATCCAGAAGCCCAGAGATGACAGATGCAGGCCATCTCTGGCAAAGCATCGAGGCATGTCAGTCATGTCATGCCAGGCAGACAGATACTGGATCCCTTAGAATGACACCAGAAAAATAGCCAATTTTTGAAATCAGTCATTTTCTACTTGTACTGTGGTATCATTCTGGGTGATGGTTGGAGGCTGTTCAGGGCTAGGGTCTTACTCACCTGGGCTACATAATCAGAGAGCTCCTCCATATCTCTTTTCATATAATCCAGGGAGGTACATCTCAGGTCATTCACACCCACATGTACAATGATAGAGTCATATTTGTACCTGTCATTGAGGGACTTGAGTGCATGAGTTATGTGGTGGATCCTGGCACCTGACAGGCAGCTGACTGTTACTTTCTCCTTATTCAACCTGGTGAATGGGACATCAGTGTGCCTCACTAAGGAGTCACCTATGACTAGTGTATTTGGCATGCTGTTTTGCCTTAGGGGCCTTGGTTGAATGGCACACAGTTTAGGAGAATTATGTGCCTCATGATTAGTGTTGTGTTGTGGTGGTCGAGTGCATTTCTGCCTTGGAAGTCTCTGCTGTGTGGGTAGATTTTTATTGACAGCCTCTACAAAGGTGGGTGTGTGGTTTGTGCTTTTAGTGAAGGCAGTGCTGATGTGTGTTCTGGAGGGCTATGTGTTCCATGTGGTGTGGTGCAAGTGTTGACCTTCTCCTCTTGACGAGATATCCCGGTCTTGGCTGGAGAGTGCATGGCTTCCAATTTGGATATATAAGTGCATTTCTTGCAAGTCTGAGTGTTGAGAGGTAAGAGGAGAGGGTTGTCAGTGTATGTAAGGCAGTTGCTACATTGCCTCAGGATGCCCAAATTCACCAGGTTAATAGGAGAAAGCACAGGGAACTAACCTTTAGACATGTCTGGAGGGGTGGGCATTAATAATAAGTACTGGAGCTGTTTCCTTGTAGAACATTTAGTGCTGGTAGCACTTTTGTGTGCCACAATAATTGCTACAAGAAGTCTGGTAAAGTGCTAGACTAATACGGTAGTAGAAGTGCAGGAGAGGAGAGAACTAGCAGATCAAAGAGAAAATTTGAAGAGCAGAATTTTGGCACTGCTCAGAAGCTTACAAACAGTCCTGGATACAGCAAATCTGTATCTGGACTAGACTAGTTTCAGGAAAGACTGGAAACAAGCTCAAACATGGGCTTCTAAACCAAAAAGTTGAAAGAGATGGAAAAACTGCCCAAACAGCCAATAAACTACAATTTCTGGGCCAGAAACCACTCCTCTTGTGGTAGATAGGCTACCTAGTGCTTATCACTCCCACTTATAAGCTAGAAGGCTTCCCTCCAACACAGAAAGGCTTGGGGGCTCAGAAGCTTACAAACAGTCCTGGATACAGCAATCTGTATCTGGACTAGACTAGTTACAGGAAAGGTGGGAAACTAGTGCAAATGCAGGCTTTTAAACCAGAAAGTTGAAAGAGATGGAAAAAACTGCCCAAACGGCCAGTGAACTACAATTTCTGGGCCAGAAACGACTCCTCTTGTGGTAGATAGGCTACCTAGTGTTTACCATCCCACTGATAAGCTAGAAGGATGCCTCATTAATAGCATGAAACATGAGCCACCAAGCACACTACACTCATTACTTAACCACAGACCCCAAAAGACTCTGTGCCAAACAAATGGAGAACTGCAACTGTTATCCTCTGCACAAGGGTGGGCCATCCATGGACCTGCAGAATTATTGACTCATAAGCCTGACTAGCCTGATATGCAAAGCTATGGACAGAATAATCATAGTTATTTATTTATTTATTATTTGGCAGTTGTTCTCCGGGAATGTCTGACTGAGCTTGCACCCTTTTTCAGCAGAGGCCCGGGGAGAAAAGCTCTACAAAGTATTACATACACCATAAAAATGTTTACAAACACTACAGTATACATGAGGTAATATAAACATGCATTATAATGCTTGGATTCCCACTTGTAGCATGAGAGTTTAAAGGTGTTATTTACAAAAAAGGCAATAAAACAATATGTTAGTCATTCATATATCTCCAATACATAATAAATTCCCCATTTAGTGGGGAAATAATGACAATTAACTCAGAGTTTAAGATAAGAGTACAGAAAGTACTGTATATCAAATCTTAGTTCTTACAGGCAACAGCATGTGCATCAGTAATCAGAAGCAATGGGGAAGTTGATGGAGAGAGCAGGTGATAGAAAAAGGTAAAGTGTCAAGAGAAAATAGGGAGGGTGACTATGGGTACAAGAGGAAAAATTAGAGATTTTTTTTAAATTTATAAATAAGTGACAAGAGTAGTAGTAGTTAGAATCAAGTGAAATCTGAGAAAGGGGAGTAAGCAAAGTGGGTAAAGAAGGGAGGGAGGTAAATATGAGTAGTGGAGAAATTTAGTGACAAAAGGTATTAGGAGTTAGAGTTCTTTGGCTAGAATTAAGTATGAATAGAGAAGGGGATTTGTACAATGGGGGTCAGGTGATTAAGTTCACGGTGGTTGTGTACAGGAGCAAGTCCCGGTATTAGTAAAGTGGACTTTTAGGCCAATTTTTAAATGGGTGGCGCTTTGTGATAGATCTGATTGTTCAAGGTAGCTTATTCCAGTGGATAGAGGGAAGATAGTTGTAGAGAGTTTCACCAATTGATTTTTTAGGTTTGTAGATGTCAAGGAGGTTTTGGCTGGTGCTACTAAGTTTTCTGGTTGGGAGATAGTAATTTATGATGTTGGAAATGTTAGGGCAGAAGGGTGGTTTGTAGAGGATGGAGTGGATAATATTAAGTTGAGAGAAAAGAAGTTGACTGGGGAACTCAAGTCACTTCAGTGTTTTCAAGGCCAGGCAGTGATGGGATTTAGGCTGTGTTGGCAGTGAATCTAGCTATTTTGTGATATGTATTTTCCATCTTATTCAGTAGTGTTGCCTGTAGGTTAGTGAGGATTTGGGAGCCATAGAAGAGCCAGGGTAGGAGATAAGCAAGAAAGAGTAACCACCTTGCCTCTGGTGTGAGATATCTTTTGTTACTGTATAGTAAGCCAAGCTTTTGGTAAGTATTTTTGATACAGTAATTTATATGAAGGTCGAACTTTAGTTTATCATCAATTATGACCCCTAGTAGCTTGGTATGGGATTCAACATTGATGGTGGTGTTGTCTAATGAGGTGATAGTGAAGGCTAAGGTGTTATGAGAGTGTGATTTAGGCAGAAATAGAAGTAGTTTAGTTTTCTTAGCATTGAGTATCAGCTGGTTATTGGTTAGCCAGATCTCAATATTTGTGAAAGTTTGTTGGGTTTTGGAGAGCAGGTCTGAGAAACAATCAGAGGAGGTGATGACTGTAGAATCATCCACATACTGGATGAGAGTTGAGTTGGGCAGGATTATAAAGATTGTTAGTAAAAATGTTGAATAGAAGAGGTCCTAAGATGGAGCCTTGGCGCACACCTGTGGTGATTGGCAGAGGAAGGGACAGTGTAGAAAGCCAGCTAACAGACTGTTGCCTATTGCACAGGTAGCTGCTGAACCAAGAGATAGTGGATGGGAACAGATTAAGTTCTGTTAGTTTAGAAATGAGCAAAGGAAGAGACACGGTATCAAATGCCTTGGATAAGTCCAGGAATAGGCAAGAGACTAGCTTGTTATTATCTTTGGTCTGCACAACTGAATTGGTAAAATCGATGAGAGGGTGGAAGTACTATGGTTTGGTCAAAACCATGCTGAGTGGGTGTTAAAAGGTTTTCTAGGAATAGGTGGCATAATAATTGTGCATGGATGCATTTTTTCATGATTTTTGAGAGTGGAAAGAGAATAGCTATAGGCCTAAACTTGGAAATTTCTGTGGATTTTCCTCCTTTATGGATGGGGATAGTATAGAATTTTTTCAGATAGATGGAACAGTAGATTCAGACAGTGAGCAGTTTATCAAAATAGATATGGGGTATGCAATGGAACAGGAAGCTATTTTTAGGAAGTATGATGACAAGTTGTCAGCAGATGGAGAGCATGGCTTTAGGTTCTGAAGAAGTTTTTTGATATAGGCAGTTGATACACGTTGAAGAGAAAAAGTGTTTTTTTGGGGAGTGAGATGTTTTTCAGAGTGAGGGATAGATGAATCAGAAGCAAGGGTGGAGTTAGGAAGAGATCTGGAGCTAGAAGGTAGTTACTGATGATGTTGACGAAAAGGGAATTGAACTGGGTGGCTATTTCTGTGGGAGACAGGTTAGGATCAGGTTTGGGAGATGGAGGGTTACCTGGATGTAAGATGTGTTTAACTGACTTCCAGAAGTTCCTATGGTTACTACTGTGATTAGATGTATATTGTGAGTAGACGTTTATTTTATCAGATACTATCTGATGACATACTTAACCAACAACAAACATTGGACCCAAATCAGTTTGGGTTTGTCAAGGGTCTTGCCTGCTTAACATGATGGACTTCTTCAAGAAGATCACCAAAGTAATAAATGAGGAAAAACAGTGTATACTGCCTACCTTAACATGGCCAAGGTGTTTGACATAATATACAACTTCTGCATTGTAGAAAAGCTCACTAAACCAGGTATAAGCTCTTCTACATCACCATCCAGATAGACAGATGGCTTGCAGACAGGACCCAAGAAGATAGAATAGGGAAGTCCATCTCCACAAAAATTCTTACATGGACTGCCACAAAGCTCTGTCTTTATATTCAGTAGCAGTTGTCTTATTTAGTGAGTACAAGCTCTGTCCTTATACTCAGTGGCAGTTGTCTTATTTAGTGAGTACAAGCTCTGTCCTTATATTCAGTGGCAGTTGTCTTATTTAGTGAGTACGAGTACAAGCTCTGTCCTTATACTCAGTGGCAGTTGTCTTATTTAGTTTGTACAAGCTCTGTCCTTATATTCAGTGGCAGTTGTCTTATTTAGTTTGTACAAGCTCTGTCCTTATATTCAGTGGCAGTTGTCTTATTTAGTGAGTACTAGTACAAGCTCTGTCCTTATACTCAGTGGCAGTGGCCTTATTTAGTTTGTACAAGCTCTGTCCTTATATTCAGTGGCAGTTGTCTTATTTAGTGAGCACGAGTACAAGCTCTGTCCATATACGCAGTGGTAGTTATCTTATTTAGGAAGTACAAACTCTGTCCTTATATTCAGTGGCAGTTGTCTTATTTAGTGAGTACAAGCTCTGTCATTATATTCAGTGGCAGTTGTCTTATTTAGTGAGTACGAGTACAAGCTCTGTCCTTATATTCAGTGGCAGTTGTCTTATTTAGTGAGTACAAGCTCTGTCCTTATATTCAGTGGCAGTTGTCTTATTTAGTGAGTACAAGCTCTGTCATTATATTCAGTGGCAGTTGTCTTATTTAGTGAGTACGAGTACAAGCTCTGTCTTTATATTCAGTAGCAGTTGTCTTATTTAGTGAGTACAAGCTCTGTCCTTATACTCAGTGGCAGTTGTCTTATTTAGTGAGTACAAGCTCTGTCATTATATTCAGTGGCAGTTGTCTTATTTAGTGAGTACGAGTACAAGCTCTGTCCTTATACTCAGTGGCAGTTGTCTTATTTAGTGAGTACAAGCTCTGTCCTTATATTCAGTGGCAGTTGTCTTGTTTAGTGAGTACAAGCTCTGTCATTATATTCAGTGGCATTTGTCTTATTTAGTGAGCACGAGTACAAGCTCTGTCCTTATACTCAGTGGTAGTTGTCTTATTTAGGGAGTACAAGCTCTGTCCTTATATTCAGTGGCAGTTGTCTTGTTTAGTGAGTACAAGCTCTGTCCTTATAGTCAGTTGTAGTTGTCTTATTTAGTGAGTACAAGCTCTGTCCTTATAGTCTGTGGCAGTTGTCTTATTTAGTGAGTACAAGTTCTATCCTTATATACAGTGGCAGGTGTCTTATTTGTGAGTACACTCCTTTGATTGAGAGGAGGTTACATCTGTTTCCTTGTCTTCTTGCATTACCTTCTCTTTGTTATCCACCCCAATGAAGTCTGGGTGCAGTGCCCTTTTCAATTTCCCATAAATTGTCTACTCTGTCACAACTTGGAAAATATGTTCTCTCCTTTGCATGTAGCAAATACATTTGGCACCCTTTGCATTTAATTGCACAGAAATGTGGGACAATTACTTGAAGTACTAAAGGGGAGGGGCTGGCTTAATGGTAAACATTTTTATCTGACAGATACAAGGTACAGGGTTTGATTCTGACATCTTATTACTGTCTAAGTTTGTAAAGGTCTGCAGACAAATAGTCTAGTATTTATTTATGAACCTAAACTATGATTCCCAGTCTTTCTATAGATTAGAATGCTGTATATCAATCTTAAAGTGCATGTATGTTGCACATACATCAATAGAGTGGAAATTATATATATGTTCTGTCAATATTTTATATACGGGTTACAGGCTGCATATGCACCTGCATATATTCGATATAAAACATTCATTCTCCAAAAGGATCTCCAAGTATAATTTCACGTAAGTATACCCGTACAATTATAAACCACATTCTGCTGTGTCTAATACTAGACTTTTTCTAATTACTTTAGTCTATCAGGTCATTTTCCCTTCCCACATTTCCATGCACGCAGTAGAAAATTCCTTCTTGCTTAATTTTATCCATGTTGCAAGAATTTTCAAATCAGTGAGGGCAATTTCAAAATTCATGTCTAACTTTTCTCTTAGTTACACTGAGGAAAAGGATGGAGGGATTCCTAACACTCTTCTAAAAATCTTACACAGTAAGGAAAGTATATACCTGCCTTAGCAGTCTTCTAGAGTTCTGCTGGTGAGAGTGGCTATAACCTGGCTTTTAAAGCCTTTACCACAGGTACAAGTGACATTCAACCACGACTTGTATCAATTCTCAAAGAGCAGTTCTGACATAATCTCTACATGTCTTTCAGGTAACTAAAGATACGTCTGTTCAGGGAAGGTTTTGTGTGTGTGTGTGTGTGTGTGTGTGTGTGTGTGTGTGTGTGTGTGTGTGTGTGTGTGTGTGTGTGTCTATGTATGTTATTAAGGTATACCTTCTGTGTGTGCATTAGTGCACTGCCTTTTTCTGGCCTTGCATAATGGTGTATCTTAATAGTTGGTATATATAATTAAGCAGGGGGTGCATGGGGGGCTTGTCCTCTGCAAGAAAGTATTTTTTGGTTTGATTCAAATCTTTGTTATTCAAAGTATTATTTGAATCTTTGTGATTCAAACTATTATAGTGTATGTCTTATTGTTCAAATATCTATAATGTACTCAAATCAATACATTTCTAACATTTGCCTCTATGTGTGCATGTATGAATGTCTGAATGTTCATTAAATCTGTAACAAAGTCTTTGTTAAAAAAAGGGCAAGATGTTCAAGTCCCCTAACTTATAAATAAATAAATAAATTGAACACTTATATAATGCTTGTTTTAGGAAGACAACGTAGGACTACTCTATATGTACGTGTATATATATGGGTCTATTGTCTGCCATCAGATGGCCTAACTATCGAATGGCTGAACATTGAACAATAAGTATTAAAAGTTCACTCAGCAAACTTTAATTTTATCGACAGGGTAAGTAATTACTTGTTCCCGTCTCCCATACAAAGGGTTTCAAACCCCTTTTCTCCACTGTAGTGTGGTCTTGGAGTTGGTATATATGGTAGGGGGGGTGGGGGAGTGAAGCCCCCACCTTAGTGGGTTTGAAACACTTCTGCCTGTGAGATGGGGAAGTTTTGGACAAGTAGTTACTTACCATGTCAATGAAATGAAAGTTCAGTGAGTGAACTTTCGATGCTTATGGTTCAATGTTCAGCCATTCAATGGTTAGCCCATTCCATGGCCAAACACAGACCAATATATATAAGTTATGGAGGGCAACTTATGCCTTGCTACAGAAGAAATGTGGATCAAGGAAACATTTAAGAGCACACAGTAACAACCCAGCATGCCATTTATTTTGACTGGTCTAGCATTCCAAGTATTTATGTCTTTATTTTAATATATGTCACTTATGTGGGGATCAGAGACCTAGGATTTTATGACAGAGACAGAGGTCTGAATAGGTGAGATATCTATGAATTAGACTAGTCAAGATAGGGTCAGGACAGACAATGATAACTGTCAGACAAACTGTCAGACAGAGAGGGAGGGGAGCATATTTGTTACAACCGGTTTACTATCAAAAGGACGAAAATCACGTCCGTGAATGGTGATTTCCGTGACAAATAATGGCGACTCATGAATATGAAGGAGGTTGTATGATCAACGCAGAAACGTCAACAAATTCTGTTGACCTTAAGATGGAAATCTCCCACTGAAATACATGCTGAAACTCCCTGCCCATGTATGTCCTTTTAAACTGACGTACAAATGAACGTCGACATTCTGAGTGTCGCTCCTACCATGGTCGAGGAGGTGGCTGTCGAGCATGTTACTGTTGACCATTTGATCGTAAACTATTACAACTCAAGCCTTTAGATGAGGACTAAAGTAGGGACAAAATAGTTCAGAAGGAAAGACAGCTATCAGGTTGAAAGAAAGAACTTAAGGAAGCTCAGTAATATATAAGCTTCAGTGAAAGAAATTTGTTAAGACAGGATAGCAGTGAGGGAGGGAGAGAGAGAGACAGAGAGAGCAAAAGAGGAACAGAGAAAGGCAAAGGAAGAGGCTGTACTGGAAAAGGAAGAGTGGTGAGAAAAATGCTATATGTAAGCTGCTACTGAAGCCTATCTGGGTTAGAAAAATGAAAACGCAAAAAGACTTGAAATCGCTGTGCAGGAGGAGTAAAAATATATATTTATATGGGGTGCTTTGGAAGGATATGTCTGAAAGGAAGATACTTTATTTGCAATGCAGCTTTTAAAAAAAACATTGTTTGTTAGAAACACAGCCACAATACAAGGCAAGTGGGCATGGAGGGGGCATAAGATGCCTAACCATATATACCTTTAAGTAGATACACTCTTAAAGTTTATGCCAACTTTTTCAAGCACTAAATATGCTTACCGTCCATGTTGAGCAGGGGTGTACATGAAAACCTTGATCTAAATTTGTGTCAACCCACTGAATCATCAAGACTAGCCTTAAAGGTGGCCAGCATAATACTATGACCCGCAGTAGTAACTTTGCTGATAGGTTTAGAATATGTTCAGTTATGGATATATCCCTCCAGTAAGTCTTGTTTATTAGCTGGTGAAGATTTAGGTCCCCAATGCAGGTGTTTGTAGAGCTGCTGGCTTTGCAAAGAAATAAAGGGTCAAACAGGACTGGATCTTTCATGTCTCAAAAAGTGGGACCCTCGTTACCTCAGAGTTGCTAGTAGGTTACTAAGTATAAGGACAGTAGTGTTAATCTAACAGGATAACTGAATGATTTAAGGTCTTAAATTTTCATCATTAGAAATCTTTGGAGCCTTTCCAGTTGACTGATATGTTTAGACTTATACATACCAAAGGGAGAACTGTATTCATTGATGGATCTGATAAGGGAAGAGATCAATTGCAGGACGAATTCCTTGGATCTTGAGGATATTCCCATTGAAATTAACCATGACAGATAGAAAAATGTTCCCATTTATGGAGGAAAAATGATGTCTGAGAGAGAGAAAGTTGTCAGTGTAAGTAACCAGGTTTCTTATGACCATATCTGTCTGAAAAGAGGATTACTATTTATAATATATGGGGTAGGATCAGCTTTTTTGATGAATGCTACAATGCTGCACATTTTTTGGATTTAGCTTGAGACCATTTTTGGTGCAGTAGGTAGATGCATATTCCAGCCCTTCCCGGAGCTATTTAGTATTCATCAGCAGCAGACTTGGCTAAACATACATCTTGGATATTGGCTTGGATATCTGCAAAATAAGTGCCAAAATGGAGGGGGGGCAGCATGGATCCCTATGATACCCCACTAGTTACACTTTTATGTTCATAGAGGGTATCAGTAACTTTTATAACTTGAGATCTGTTGGATATCCAATTTACAATCAAATAAGCAATGAAGGAGTTTACATTAAATGTGTCTAATTTTCAATAATATCTGTATGGGGCATAACATCAAAAGCCTTGGCCAGGATAATACTAGCAACATGTACGTAAAGACAAAACCAACCTGACTGGGCTCTAGATTAGCACATAAATCATTTCTTCTGATACATTCTGACTTTACGTATAAGCCTGGTCACCCGGATGAGCCTGTAATTACATAGGTCTATAAGGGGCCACCCTTGTGAAAGGGAGTCAGAGGAGCTATTCTTCGGGCATTAGGCACAAACCTTGTGGATAAGCTGAGGTTGCACAATGTGAGTAGAGGCTTGGATAGTGCATGTTTAGCTCTAAGGTGAATTCAGCCTAGTATGGCATCTGGTACTATGGAAATATAATTTTTAGCTTTTCTCAGGGATTCCAACCCTAGTCCCAAAGTGAAGGAAGTTAAATTTTCAGGGATAGTGGGGACAACAATTTGGGTAGGTGGAGTAAAGTTAGCATTACATTTGTCTGCTAATATATTGGTTATATTCCTGAGATCAGAGTGTGTCATATTATTATAGACGAGCTCAGTAAACTGTTGGACATAATTAACTATTTTTTAACATAACTAAAGAAAGATATGTAGTTTCCTTTGGTATCTGTAGTAACAGTGCTGTTAAGTTCCTTGCAGGCATGTTTTAGTGAGGTCTTGTGGCCATAGGATAGGATTTCTCACATTTTTTCATTGTTTTCCTATTTTGATATACAGTTTATTAATATGGGAATTCCACTACAGAAATGTATTCCTGAATTAAACATTGACTTTTCTTTACAGCAGGTTAGGTGCAGGTAAAAGTTAGAGGTGAATGCAGCAACCCTCTCAGCTAGGTCCATTATGGAGGATTTGAGGGGAATTTTGCCTATGTCTTCTAGAAGCTGAAGTGGGTTGCCCTGGATATGTCCCTGAATATAACTTCATTTTGTAGTGGTAGGGTGGTACCATTAGGTCAGACAGAGAAGAAGACTGATTTGAGGTCATATTTAACCAAGGATAAGGACATGTGGGGTTGGGTACAGGAGGAAGCTTGAGTGGTAATGACCAGGTCAAGGATATTAGAGCTTTTCATACCTCTCAACCTCTCAGCACAATAGATCTGGACAAAAGGCCCCAAAATAGGGACATTTTTAAATACTGCACTTATAAGTTTAAAAAGTTAATAGAATAAAATGTTTTGTATGAGCATATGTTTTCTAATGGGTATGAAGTCTGAAATACAAATGTCTCTTGCCATTTTGTGACTTCAGTCCTCAATAATTTGTCACAAGACCAAAAACTTTATGAGGAACAAACCAAAAATGAGGCACAAATCTGGGCATTCTGCATAAATCTAGACAATTGCAAGGTATGGAGCCTCTAGACTGTAGCTTTATAATTTGCTGCAGTGCTTTGGTATTCACAAAGTCTAGGAAAAGATGAGCAGTCAATGCTTGAGTAATTGAAGTCCACAAGAAAGTATTTGGTTTAATATTCAACCCCTTGGTGGTATTAAGGCAATTTCCATGATCTTTAGTGGACATTGATGTGCTCTGGAGGTAGCAGTTAAGTAATTGTTGAAGTTGATAGGGGCGATTTGGATCTCTTCGAGGTAAGTTCATGGGTAATCTGACAAAAGGTGATGGTGTTCTGAGAAACATTGGTAAACCCCCATACTTACACAAGGACATGAAAATGTGATTGGCACCAAACACTATTACATAAAGAGGGGGTGCTATCTTTGCAATGAAACAATGTCTCAGTAGCTACACATATAGGAATATATTTGAGATGAAAGAGAATCTCAAGTTCTGGAATCTTTCTATTTATACTTCTAGTGTTGGGTAGTGTCACCGTGATGTTGCCCAAATTTGAGTTTGAGTTTGCTATGTTGGAAAGCTCAGTAAGAGGACTTTGTCTAAAAAAACACTACGGTTGCAACAAAAGCTTTAGAATCCAGAGAGGAAGTACATTTACAGAAAGGCTGGTTAGTAGAATACATGAGACACTTAGGGAGTTTAGTGTAAAAATAAGTGGAAAAGATTAGAGAAGAGTTTTAGAAAAGGAGTTGACCCAAATACATGGCAGAGTATTTGCTTAATACCTAGATATGTTATTTAGAATATTTGCATGGAAGTGCCATCACGAGTATTTTTATAGTCAGAAATTGAAGAAGATATTCTGGAATGCAAATGGTCAGTGGTGGATGTGTGAGCAAGGTGTGCTAGTAAAGTGGAAACATATTTTTGTCTTGTTTGTGCATAGCAGTATTCAAGGATGGATTGACACACTAAATTATTTAATTTGTTATAAAAGGACATACATTTTCAAGATCCAAATATACCTATTCATTTTATTCCTGTACAGAGTCAAATGTAGAATTAGTTCTGTGGTAAGTATATGAGTGGCAAGGAAAGACTTCATGTGGAGGGGAGCCTGCTTCTTCAGGAGTAGCAATTATGATCCATTAAAATAATGGAACAAATGTGAAAAAGATATTAAAAGAGGCTTAGATAGAAAATCCAGAACCGCATTTTTTAATTTAAATTCATTGGAAAAGGAAGCTTTGAATTAATTAAAAAAATGTAGAAATGTTAGGTTCATGAAGGCAGATAAAGGGGGCAGGCTAGTTTTGAGGAGCACAGATTCATACATTCGTACTACTGAAGGAATGTTACATAATGTAGATGAATATGACAAAGCCACAGTTAGTGATATTCATAACAGGTACAGGTATAGCCACACGTTTATTTGAATTATTGATTAACTGAAACATCGACAATGATTTATATGAATTCATGCATATTAAAAATCCTAAAATCAGTGTCCTTTTTGGCATACCCAACATTCACAAAAACATGACACAACTCCCCTTTAGGCCTATAATATCGGCCCCTAATAGTAGTATAGAAGGTATTTCCTTATTTTTAGACAGTGTTTTGAACTCAGTCACACAATTACCATCTTTTATATAAGATTCTTGGGATGTTTTACAAAGTACACATAAATTCCACAAGGAAAACCAATCTCATAAACAGAAGAATTATTTATTGGTCACGGTTGACATCCTTATTTACATGTATTCAAAAAGATGATGGCATTGAATGTGTGAGACAATTTCTAAATATGTTTACAGACATCAATTTTCATAAATCAACATTCTTGAATGGTTATTTGCATTTCAGAAGCAATCATCCCAAATTTATTAAGAACAACATACCTAGAGGCCAGTTCATCAGGGCCACTAGAATGATTAGTAAAGACAATGAATCTGAAAAAGAAATTCTCTTTATTAAGTCCTTATTTTTAGCTAAAGGCTGTAGTGCAGACCATCTAGACAGAATAACTACAGAAATTAGAAGTAAAAGAAAATAATGTTTGCACGCATTTTAGTTTCTGGTTACATCAGTGAAAAAGACACAGCTACTTTAAATGGCTCTGTCAGGAATATCAACCAATCAACAAGAATTACAGATATTAACCCTATTTGGAGTTGTATATCCATGTCAGTAGACAGTTCCAATTTAAAAAATGTTATTACTGACAACTGGAAATTTAATTGCCGGAAACAGCGATTTAAGTAAAGTGGTTGGTTCTCAACCATTTTTTGTTTACAAGAATAACACCAGTTTCAAGCAGATACTGCAAAAGGACAGTACAAAAACATTAGGTTCTAATACACAAAAAAGTTTTGGTACATTTAAATGCAGCTGCTATGCATCCTGTAGATATATTTATGATGGACCTACCTCTTATTTACTTTTGAACATTTGAAAAATACTATCAAAGTATCAGGCAGATTTAACTGTCTTACCAGAGGAATTGTTTATGTCAACAAATGTTCTGGCTATGAATAAATTTATGTTGGTATGACAACCAGAAGCCTTGGCAAAATAATTAAAGAACACAATTATTCTATTAAAATTAAGGATGACAATAATGCTCTTTTTAAACATTCTGTTACATGTATTAAATATAAAAAACTTTTGTTTGCAATTTTAGAGGAAGTGGTATTAGATATGAGAGGCAGTGATTACAAAAATAGTGTTGAGTATTGAGAAACTGAATGGCAGATAAGGCTGCCTGCAGATCAGTTTCCCGGACTTAATGAAACAGTGAACATCAAGTGTTTTTTAAAAGATAGAAGACGAGTGATTAATTAATTAATTTATTAAATGTGTCGATTGTTTCTTTTATTTCACTGCATTAAGATTTAGAGTTATAGAAGAAACTTTTTAGCAAAACTGTATTCTGATGAAGTCCACGGACAAAATCAGAGAATAAACCGTTTTTATGCTAAAGCTCAGTGTCGTTTTTGACTGCCATTCAGCCAGTGGTTTGGTTTTATTTCAGCTTGAGTATTCTTTAAGACTTGCCACTTTGATATCCAGCTTTTTCCTTATTTGACGTGATAGAAATAGAACTAGATGGAGTCTGGATTTGGGACTCTAGGAATGTTTTTTCTTTTCCAATATATATGCACCTCAGGAAATGAAGCTTCAACTAATATTTTTCATGTTGTGATAAGGATCTAAACCAAGGGATAAAAAGGTAACACAAACCATTCACTAAAAACTTCAAGAAAGGCCCAGCTATGCTAGAGTCTTCAATGTGTAAACCTCCTGTAGTAAAGGACCATTAGTTATATGCAAATGATTCCTTAAAGACATGTCAATGCTTCAGCTACATGGCTTCTGAATGTTGATGACTTTTCATTTTTTACTTTTTTAAGTTGGTACTGGTACATTTGTGCCAATAACGCCAAATTCTACTAGCTGTAGACATGCTGTGTTTCACCATTTTTTTTGTTCGTCAGTACGGCATAAGTGGATCATTTGGCTATACTTTGGAAACACATGGCTCAAGGCCAAGCCTGATGTCCATAAAACATGTCACATAGACACATTATTTGAGACACACTGTTTTGTGTGGGGACTTCAATATGGCAGGTAGGGTTGAGGAGAATAAAGACAATGTGGATGTTCTCTGTTTAAGTTATAAGTATATTTAGTCGCTATGTTTATATGGAAGACTTGCAAGGTAGCTATTTAGCTTAGAAGGTTCAGTGAATTCTGCCTTAATGTTAGTTTTACAGTAGAAAGGACCCATAAATCATGTTAGCAAAATTGAAATCCTGTAGAGTTCATGTCATGATATGACTGTGAATTAGTCACTGCTCATGTATATTCAAAGTCTAAAAAAATGAGGGGCCCTCAGGGGGAGTGGAAAATTTTATCAGATACTGGTCTTAAAAAAAATCAAGATTTATGGATAATTTGGCATCTGGTGTTTTAAAACAAATAATGATATTAGTTTCTGATGCCAGGCATAATGATAAGTCATCCTTTATTTACTTTAGGAAACTAACAAAGAACATCCAATAGTATTCTGAATGTATCCAAAATGGCACCACCCACACATACCCAGTAGACCCAGCATGTAAACTACCAGACAAATTTAGGCAAACTTTACCCATAAAACAACTATCTTAATACCACAAACTCCTTGCTACAGTTAGGAACCATTATAAGGCAAACTTTCTATTATTAAATGATTACTTGGCAAAATTTCAAGCCTCACCAAATCCTGAGCACATAGCTGCCTATGCTGAATTATTCACAGAAACTCTGTATAATCATGTTAATAAAAGCCTTGAGTCAGCTGTGCCCACCAGAAATAAGTTCAGAACAAACTCAAAAACAAGCCACCTTGGTGGCATCCTAACATAAATAGGTTGTAGAACAAAATAAAAAAATCATGGCTAAAGTTAGGAAATCCAATGCCAACAGGATTAAAAACTCCCTCATCCATCTAAAACAGCTCAGAGGGCAACTCAAGTCTACCAAAGCCAAATTTGAGTTAAGAATAGCCTCCCAGGTCAAGGACAGCCATAAGGCTTTCTTTAGCTATGTGTGCAACCTCAAAGGGAGTGCACATCAATGTGCAAAACTAATAGTAAATACAGCCACCAACATGTAGAAAGAAGATATGACAAACCTACTGGCCAACAAATTCAGCTTCAGTTTAATACCCCTACCTTACCAACCACCCCTCAAGAAATACCATCAAACACAACCACACAACTATCATCAGACAGCAAATTATAAATGCACTCTCCAAGACCAAGAACACCACATCAGTTGGCCTTGGTAATGTCCCAGGATGCCTTCTAAATAGCAAGAAACAGAACTTATCAGAACCACTGGAGTCAGTTTTTAACCCTAGCTTCCAGTCAGGCTTTGTTCCATATGAATGGAGAACTGCAATGGTCATCGCTCTGCACAAAGGTAAGCCATCTACAGATCCTGGAAACTATAGACCTATAAGATTTGACTAATCTCATATGCAAAGTCATGGAAAGAATTATCATGGAAATGAAAAATAATGACACAGGAAACCTTCATACACTGGATCCAACCCAGTTTAGTTTAGTCAAGGGAAGATCAGGCTTACTCAATCTAGTAGACTTCTTGGAAAATGTTACCAAGGCAATGGATGAGGGAAAAATAGTGTATTCTGCCTAGCTTGATCTGGCCAAGGCATTTGACACAGTTCCCCATTCTGGCATTGTAAACAAACTCACAGAATTAGGGATTAACCCCTACGTTACATGCTGAATAGCCAATTTGCTCTCAGAAAATACCCAAGATGATAGGATAGGGAGTCCATCTCCACAAAGAGACTGGTCACTAGTTGAGTCCATCAGGGTTCTGTGCTTGGTCCAGAGCTTCTTGGCAACTACTTCTCAGAAGTCAGGGTCAGTATTAACAGCCTATGGCTGACCAAATTTGCTGATGATTGCAAACTCGGAGCAGTCATAAACCCCCCTCAAGACACTAATATCCCCCAGGAAGGGTTAACACAGACAAAGAACTGATACCAGAACCATGGTTTAAAACTTAATGCAAGAAGTGCATAATAGTTCCCTTTGAAAAGTTGGCTAGAATAGTAAACTACCTCACTGAGAACTCACCTCAACAGTAGTCAGGGATTTTGGGACTTTTGTAGACAGTAACCTAGCTTTCAACAAATATGTTTCTAATGTAGTAAGGAAATCTTTATATGCTGCTCAACGTATAAACAAAGTTATGGCATCTGGGTCCAAGGAAATTATCATTCTATTGGATTCAGCCGTCAGCAGACCCATCACTGAGTACAGTGCCCCCTTCAATATCTACCTGACAATGCACAACTGGAACATCTATAGAGGTTCCTCACAAAAAGAATACAGGGAGCAAACAACATGTCTTATGAGGATTGCCTCAAAGGCCTAGCCTTATATTCTGTCTCTTAAGGATTGTTAAGGGGAGATCTAAGCCTGGCATAAAAGGCATCCTTGGATCTCACTCTGATGGACATCTTGCATAGCCGTAAATCAAACAGCATCAGAACTATCAAATCCAGAGACTTAAACTTTGCCTGTGACATAAATAGGACTTGTTGAAGGAGCAGGTATGTTTCTCAGAGAACACCCCTTTTCTGGAACAGGCTTCCCATCTGGGTGAAGCAGAGCTCTTCCCTAACCCTATTCAAGCATAAACCTGACCAGTGGAAGGAATATCAGAATTTCACCCCTGGTCTGGCACCTATGTCTCTAATGGACAGAGGCAGCCTGTAAATGCTGGATCAACCATGCTCTAGCTTACATATTACCATCAAAATATACCTCTAAAAATAACCTCGAGGGCACCAAAAAAAATGTCCTGGATACATTTGAATAGCTTGGCTAGGCTTGTGAGGTCATTGTGGCCAAAAGGTAGGCTATCCTCCCTTGCTATGCCATAGGTGACATTTTGAAAGGGGGGGTAGGGTGGGGGAGTTTGAAGCAGATGAAAATCAGACAAAATGGATCTAAAGTTATGGCACGTTCATAACTTTCATATCTAATTCTGTCTATTTTTGTCCATTCAAACACGCAGGACAGAATCCCAAGCTGTCAAACTGGGTGATATCAGGGAAGGACATTTCTGGTGGAAACAAAGGATGAAAGTGATCTTGAAAGTGCATCCAACTTACAGTGAGACACAAAGGTGTGTACAATTGCCCATGTGGCTGCTTCATAGATACCATCAATGGACAAATCTCTACTAATAGCTGTCGAAGTAGAAACTGCTTTTGGTTTATTTCATAAAGGCAAATTTTTCTTATGATATACAAAAGAAAATGCAATCTGAGAGCCATCTGGATAAGGTTACTTTAGAAACTGCCTTTCCCAATTTTGTCTTTTCAAAGGAAATGAATACTTGATCATCCTTTCTGAAATCTTTTGTCCTGTGAATACAGAATCTGAGTTGTCAGTGAAAGAAGACAGGAAGATGTATAGACAGTTTTAAATTAGCATTGAATGCCACTTTAGGAATAAAGGATGTGTTAGTTCTAAGGGATACCCAATCTTTGTGAAAAAACAGATAAGGGTGCTTTGATGAGATGGCTTGTAATTCTGAGCTCCATCTGGCTGATGTTACTGCAACTAAGAAAAAAGTTTTCCCTGTAAGAAATGTTAAATCTACTGTTCTAGTGGGTTCATAGTGATCCTGTGTTAAAGCTTGTAAAAGAATGGTGATATTCCATGGGATGCTGGGTCTCTAATGGGAGGACTCACTAGAAATGTTACCTTTGAAGAAGGCTTTTGAGATCTAGAGAGATGCAGTCAACATATCATTGCATCCAACATGAAAACTGGAAATAGCCACCAACTGAACCTTAACAGTTGCAAAACTGGAGCCTTTCTCAAAAGGATCAGACAAAAAATTAATTATGGAAGGAACTGGAGGAGGCCACATTGAAAATGTCTTCCATTTATTGTGTTAAACTTTCTCAGTCTATGATTTCTTTGGAGCAGAAAGTATACTGACTACTGCAGGGGGAAGCCTGGTATCTCTGGCTATGGTTAAACTGAAGGAACCATTCAGTTAATTTCATGGAATTGTGATCTGGAGAAGGCAGTCTAAATGGGTGAGTTAATAGATCTGGATAATGATCCAACATCCATACAGGATGTACTGGAAGGAGCCATAGTTAGGGGAACCATGTTTGTTGGGGCCAAAAGGGATCAATGAGGATCATCGTGGCCTTGCAGTGCCTTGTTTTCTGTATGAATTTGCTCGTGAGGTGAAGGGAGAAAAGCATACAGGAAACCCAGGAGCCAGCTGTGAACCACAGCATCCCTCTGTGACTCTCCCTGTGGGGAGATCAGGGCAAAAACCTGCTGCATTTGTTGTTTAGACAAAAGGCAATGAGGTCGGAGCAAGGTGGGCTCCAGTGATTGAAAATTGTGTAACTATAGGATTGAGAGAGGTTGTAGCAAAGCTGGCCATAGTGTTTGAAAACTGTGTTACTGTAGGACTGAGGGACCACTTATAAGGCATCAGCAATGTCCTCCTCATTTTGTCCGCAAGTACACTGGAGGTCCCCAGCATGGCCATTACTATCAGAAAACATTGTGATGACCTCACCCATTGCCAAACTCTCATGGCTTTTCTACAAAACAAATAAAAATTGGTTCCTCCTTGATTGTTGGTGTACCATGCAACAGTCATATCGTCTGTCTATATGGATCTCACACTCTTGGGGAGTAGGTCCTGAAATGCCTGCAGTGCCAGAATGACTGATCTCAGCTCCAAGACACTGATGTGAAGATTGGTCTTTGATGCTGACCATGTATCTTGGATATCATCCTGTCAAAATGCCCCTACCCCCACCCCAGAAGGGAGGCATCTATGGTCACTGTTGCAATTGGCAAACCCATCTGGAAATGATGCATAGCCCTTGGTTACAGAAGGGAATGTTATCCACCAAGCAATGTGATTTTTGCAGACCTACATAATTCAAAGTTTTGCATGAAGAGGGTGAATGTACTGAGACTAGTGTACTTCTAAAGTCCATTGCAGCACTCTCATGAAAACTCTTTCTAAAGGAATCATTAAAATCGTGGATGCCATGAGACCCAAGGGACATAGGATTAACCTCACTGGTGGTTTTGGGTGGTGTAGAACCTGAAGAGCTGTTAGAAAAAATGACTAAACCCTGGACTGGGGAAGGATAACTATTTGAAGTTTGGTGTTTATGTGGCATCCTGTGAACTATACAGTCTGAGTTGGAGTCAGTTGACATTTTGGAATGTTTATTGAGATTCCTGAGTTCAAAAGCAACTAGAGTACATGGTCCCAGTACATGAGTAGAAGATGCCTGCTGAGAGCAGTGAGGATCCAATCATCCAGAAAAGGGAAGACTTGAATCTACAGTAGATGCAGGTGCACAGCTACTGCTGCCATGATCTTGGTGAACACCCTGGGGGCTGTGGTGAGATCAACTGGCAGCTCTCTGAATTGGAAATGATTGTCTCCCAGACAAAAGGAAAGACACCTCCTGGAGTGCTTCACTATTTTGATGTGATAGTAGGCATCCTAGAAATCTATAAAGCACATCCATTTGTCCTGCCTCAGAACAGGCAAAATGGACTGAACTGTGACCATCCAGAATTTTGTCTGTTTTACGAATTGATTTAGGTGACTGAGATCCAAAATAGGCCTTAGGTCTCCAGTTTTCTTTGCTACTAAAAAGAACCTAGAACAGACTCTGGATTCTAACTGGTCATGGGGGACCAGTTTGATTACTCTTTTAGCTTTTAAATTTCTGTGGCTGCTAAGTCCCACTGATTAGGTGGAACATTGGGGATTTTCTTCTTTTGGTTGGAGGAACAGGGAATTAAATAGTTTCTGGATGTTATCCTTAGCACCTATGAATCTGATGTTATCTTAAGGCAGGCTTGAGGGTGCAAGGAAAGATTCTCCCAACTGCCTCCAGAGTGCAGCAGTCGGGCAGCTGTTCAGTAGCGCTGAAAGTCTTACTTGGAAAATTGACCTTGAAAGCCTTGATTTTGAGGTTCGTCTCTGCCTCTTGGGTGTCATCTATTAAAATTACCTCCTCCTCTGCTATGGGGTGGTCTGCAACCTTAGGAGTCATGGAAAGTGCTCTATGATTTGTGTAACCACATCTTCTTCCCTGATCTTGGGGTCCTGGAGAATGTTGTTTGTGGGGTGAAGAAGTGTACTCCCACTGCAGACAGTCTTGCCATTTTGTTGACTCCTTGTGAGGGTATCCTTCACTTTTGGTCCAAACAAGGTGGAGTCATTGTAAGGGGTGTTAATGAAAGACAACTTAAAGCCTTTTGCGAAGTCACATAGTCGCATCCTGGCATAGCGGTGCATGATGAAGCCAGTGCCTGCTGCTCTGGTCATACCATCAGCTGCATTTGAGAGCAGACACAAGGCCACATTAGAAGAAGATCAGAAAGTGGAAAGGTTGGAGTCCACTGTTTTCTGAACATCCGCTGGCAGTAGCCCTAACAGAGACTTGGTGATCTGTTTTTCAAGTCTCCCTGAAATCTTGTTAAATGGGCAAGATAGTTTAGCAATATAAGGGTGAAAGTCACTGATGCATAGGTCCAGTTTCCAAATCTGTCCATTGTCCTAGATTCCCTATTAGGAGGATAACAGATGAACTTTCTTCTGAAAGCTCCTTCTTTGTGGCTGTTGCCACCACCATAGCATCTACTGGTGGACCTTTACTCCAATACTTCCATTCACTGGTGCTGATAAGATTATTTCGGCCTTTTTAGATACGGGATCCACCACATCAGGGTCCTTCCATGCCTGTTGAGCCATAAGATCTATAAGGAGATCAATGGGTGGTTCCACCCTGGATGATGTTGGTCTGGTACCAAAAGCCTCCGGGAATACTGATTCATCAAGTGAAGGTCTTGGGATGACCAGTCCCCTCTCTGTTGCATGTCACCAAAGGTAACATCAGTGAGAGAGAGAGCGAAGAGAGCCCTCCCCCTGAGTTGGTGAATGAAATGGTACAGCAGATACAATCTCTTAAAAGCATGTTTCAAAAGAAGAGCTGATGTCATTTATGGGTAAGGTTTTCAGACCTAGTACATCAGTAAAGTGTGTGAAGCAGTTGAACTCATCTTTTTTTTTGGCATTCTGTAAAATATAAGGAAAGGAAATGTAGTTCTAGAAGTGTCCTTGGAAGGAAAATATGTTACGTGGAAGGGAAAAGATAAGTAATATATGCTAACTGAAGATAAATTATTTTACTGAATGTGAACTTTATAGCTCTTGAAAACATATTTCAGTTGAGACTACAACAAATATTACCAGGCCCGACAGAGGAGTACTAGGTATACAGAGTACAGGGAAACGATTTCCAGTAGTGACTACAACTACTAAATATGTTCTTATGGAAACTGCAGGCAAGGAATGTACAAAAACTGTTGGTACTTACATATTATCGCAGCTAGATTTATAACCTGTTGTAATTCATAACGTGAAAGCAAAATGACTTTGTGTTAACACCAAAAGGGGTGTGTAAGCTCCTAATTAGTACTGTATCAATTTGGATCCGAACCAGGCACAGGAGTAATGGAAAAATTCCTGTTCCTGGGTAGCATCCTTTTCACAAATAAATGACTGACCACATGCAGTAATAACCTGTTTCTGCTTCATGTTTCTTCTTCCGCTTCATATGATTTTGACAGTGTCTGCTTTTTGTGCAATTATTGCATTGCAATGTTCTCTATTTTAACCATTGAATCAGACTTGACCTCTTCCTCGATGTTTTTTTTTAAACACCAGTAATCCCGTAATTGTTTACAACTGGCTGGATGGTTGCCTGGAGAAAACAGTGCAGATTCCAAACAAGTAAGTACTGCAAGTAGTTGAAACAGAAACCACAGACTGCAGACAGCACATTGAAATCATGTACAAAGTCTGTGTACTGCAAAGCATCTGGCAGTTTACAGCTGGTGTAATACAAACAGTCACAGCACTGCTCACAAAACTAAAAGTAGCAATCCTTCCAGTAGGCATGCTTTGGAGACCTCCACGCAAAAAGTACGACCCCCCCTCCCACAATATCATATTGTCGTTATCTGTAAGGTACAAGTAAATGTGAAAGTGTTATTTATTGTGTATTACTTGAAATGTATTGATGTTAAAGTACATTTATGGGGAAGCAAAACAAGAGCAGGGTACTTACTTGCAGTAGACAGACGTTGTAACATGATTTGACTGTGCTGTCTGCACTCTGTGGTTTCTGTATCAACTGCATGCGGTAGTTACGCATTTGGAATCTGGTTGCGATAATACATAAGTACCAAATTGTTTACAAGTAATGACATAACTAAATGCCTCTGGTAATAGTTTTCATGAAGGATTATGGGGTAGTTTATCATTGCTGATTCTTTAGAAGAGTGAACCAGGTAACTGGAATGCTTTTTTATAACAAAGTGATTGTGAGGTATAATAAGTTGGCTCAATGAGGGAGTTTGGACGAGTAGCAGTTTAGAACAAGGATGCACACTTATTCTGGCCTTTTCTAATTTTTTAGTGGAGTGGGTGGGAGAGCATTTTTTTTGGTATTTGGTTATGATGAATATAGTGTCTAGGGGAGTTTGACAACCCACACTCCCCTTTCCTAATATAAACATCCTACAAGGTCATACGACTTCTGGGGAATGTGGAACAAAATCAATGAGTCAGGCTTTTGATACGTTTGCTCTCAGTTAGTAGGATTGCTGCCAAAAAAGGGGTAATACGACACTATGATTAATTTACTATAAAGGTTGAAGGCTGGTTGTTGTACCTTAAAAATGTTGCTGAATCTGCATAAGTGTGTGGAGATATCCACTGAGGGAGAGAAAGTGGCTAGTCAGAGGTTTATGTTTTGCAGGTAGCATTTAAAACTGCTATGGAAGATTTATGGATTTAGGGTATGATAGGCATCTGAACTGGAGAATGCAACTGAATAAAGTACAACAGAGACCAATATGGAGCACGTATGCAGTGGGGAAAATGAAATATTTCATTACTCAAATTTAGGTTAATGTGGATTTTAAATTATGTGGGATAGATTCATATTATACTTTTAACTATAGATGTAAGTTTGTTGCACATTTTCAAGGCTGTTGGAAAATGAAATTGAAATAGGGCCAGATAGTACTTTCATATGTGGAGATGACCTAAGGTAGGCAAATGATGCCTCAACCAATATTTACAATCCACACTGCAGCATTTATTGTAGCTGTTGCTGCACACACTGAAGCTGATTAAGGAACTAGTGTATTCAGAACTGGCTGATTATTATTTTTGTTCTTTGGTGCATGCCTTAAAAATGGAAAATATGTGGAAAAGTAGCCGCTCCAGTAGTGTAGAGGGATAAAACCCAGGTGACTGACAGAGTGACAGAGAGGATGGGTGAGCCCATCCTAGGGGGAGGATGGTGTGTGGGCTGGGCACACAGCACAATAGCAACTTTCTTGTGGAGGCCTTCAAGCCAATTGCAATGTGCTCAGCCAAAGGAACAGGTCAGACTGCTGACATAGCACCATGCAGAAACGTGCAGGCTGAGTAGCACAGTCTGCCCATTGCAAATCACTAGGGATCAAGCACAGCTCGCATATCGGGGGAAAGAAGGTAGTAGAAAAAGTAGAAAAACAACTAGCTGATGGTAGGACAGCAGCATCACCCCCCCCCCCCCAACCAGGACACCCTTAGGAGCCATGCTGGCCCCATAGTCAAATTCAGTAACTGACCATGGGTACATTGGAATGGACAGTACCCCTAACACAGACATCAGGCACTGGAAAGACTATCAGAATGAATCTAGGAAAAACAGAACAAAAAAAAGAGAAAAAGAAAATGGGAGGAAAGTGAAGGATCGGGGGGCAGCAGTACTATAGATTGTGATTGGGGGGCAGCAGTACTATAGATTGTGATCGGGGAGCAGCAGTACTATAGATTGTGATCGGGGGCAGCAGTACTATAGATTGTGATCGGGGAGCAGCAGTACTATAGATTGTGATCGGGGGGCAGCAGTACTATAGATTGTGATTGGGGGGCAGCAGTACTATAGATTGTGATCGGGGAGCAGCAGTACTATAGTTTGTGATCGGGAGGCAGCAGTACTATAGATTGTGATCGGGGAGCAGCAGTACTATAGATTGTGATCGGGGAGCAGCAGTACTATAGATTGTGTAGGTGCTTCCGTGTATGGGATTTGTCAGAAAATGACTTCAGTTTGGGAGGTCTGGGACTCAGGGATAACATTTCCAGGGACTGATTCATAATAGCATCACAGAGGCATCTCTCTTCTGCCCAACTGCAAAAGGCTCAGAGGTGTCTAGCAACGTGTTAGCTGAAAGGCAGGATTTTCTTCATTGTCTGAATGTATCTCATGAGATCAAACTAAACGTAATCTTAAGTGTAACAATAAAATAACTTGTTTGCTGGATGGTTATATACTGCGTGTTGAGACACTGTGAAATTAGTTCTTTTAGAATGCTCAGGAGTTCAGGGTTTTGAAATAACTTTATAAAGCCAGGTAGCAGATCTGATCAGGGACAGGTGTTTGTGCAGAATAGCCAGAGTATGATGATAACACTCTTGATCCATTTTTTATACATGGGATATAGAAAAGGAAAATTTGGGAGCTTTTTGTACACCCAGCCACTGAGGTCCAGGTATATGATATGCAGCAATGTCGTAGTATATGCCTGATGCCATCCCTTCTACTCTGTTTTCAAAGTTGAGATAACCAAAGGTTGTTTAACTGTTAAGGGGTATGACTGATGCTGGACTAACATACTATCAAGTATTACCTTAGGCATAGCGAATTATCTACAGGTATTATAACTTTTCATCACTGGGTAGTCCTCTGTTAACCTCAGATGCAGTTATCCACTACATGAATCAGAGGTCAGCTCTCTCTTAAACCTAGTACAGAGATGGGCTACTTGAACTTTGGAAAGTTATAATACATTGCTAATATATTCAAGGAAAATGTTAAGACATATGTTCCAAATTATCACATTAGAATGCCACAGTTTGAATGACAAAAATGAGCATATAACACAACGACTATTTTATTTTCGTAATATACTTAAATCCTAAAGTGATCTTTTCATATTGTTCTTTTCCTAGACGGTGAATCATCTGATGCAAGTTTTAACAAACATGAAAGATGACAGTCCAGATTGCAATGAATATCAACATTAATAAAAGAATAAGCCAGATTTTAAGGACTCGATTTTAATCAATTTGTGGAAATAAAACTAAGCAAAATGTATGTCTTGAATTTAATTGCCTGTATAAACCACTACATTAAAATTCTCAACTAGCATGTAAGTCTTCATTCATTTAATGCACATAAAGTGAATAAAAAGCGTTCACAAGTGTAGAACTATATTTTGTAATTTAAATATTCTACTTGTTTATGACTTGACCTTTATTCTCATTTTCAATTTTATATGATTTTTTTATTTATTGTCTAGATGTTATGCAGTCCTCAAAGTTGAACATTTTTTTATCCCATTTTAAGTAATCTACAACTATTTTTTAATATGCAGCATGTTGTATCCGCAAGATCTACTATAAAAGGAAACATAAACAATCGACAACTAACGTGTGTAAATATATATATGTATATATTGCATCTTATCCCTGTACTTCATTTAGAGAAAAGTACAGTTGTGTAAGTAAACTTACCATAACAGTAGATGTTTGAATGATCATGGTTGCAGTAGCCTTAACAGTATGGGTTATATCATGCCAAGGATATAACAGCCGAACAGCTTCCAAAGCTTTAGAGTAACTTTCATGGGCCCAAACTATCAGGCAGCTTCAACTATCAGGCGGCTTGATCTTAGCTGATTAAAATATAAGTTTGGGCACAAAGCCCTTCAGAGCTTTCCTGCCAATAGAGAGAGGGAGTTTAAGCCCTGAAAGGACAAAGCTAGGAACAAATAAATAAATAAATAAATACATTAATTAATAAATAAACAAATGTCCACACTCTGGAATAAAAACAACACTAAAAAGCAAGGGAGGGAGGGGGAGATTGGCTAGTGCAGCAGTGATCATTCGAACATAAACTGTTACAGCTAGTTTATTTACACAACTGTACTATGCTCATCATATTGATCACTGCTGTAGTATCCTTAGCTATATAAGTAAAAGAGGAAGTGTCCAAGAACCCCTGGAGAATTGTCCTAGCAAAACCCAATCTGGACCTAGAGAAGGAATAAAGCTTACAGAGCTTTGTAAAGAATGTAGAGGACTAAGTAGCACCTTCTAGAATACTTCTGGAATCCATCCCTTTCCAAAACACCAAAGATGAAACCAAAGCCCTGGTAGTGTGAGCCTTGACCCTGCAATGGAACTGTTGTCTTTTGGTGAGTGTAATAAATGGTAACAGCTTAGACAACCATTTGGAAATCGTCTGTTTTGTCACAGGTTGTCCCTTCTTACCATCACAAGAAATGAACAATCAATCCGAAGATCTGAAAGATTTAGTTCTGTCAAGGTATTACTACAGTTGTATGTGGACATCCAAGGTATGCAGTATCCTTTCTCCCTCATTTTTAGGTTCAGGAAAGAACATAAGAAGATAGATAATTCAGCTTAAAGCAAACTCAGATACCATTTTAAGCATAAAAAAGGATTAGTTCTCAAAGAAACCATGTTCCTATGGAAAATGAGGTAGGGTTGACTCACCATAAGAGCTTTTAGAGGTCAGCAAGAGCCCTCAAGTCAGCCAGGTTAGCTTTAACTGGAACAAGTGTTAGCTTCTCCAACGCAAAATGAACATCCACAGTAGGGGCCACTGAGTTTCTTGGATGCCTCTTATCCCTTTCAAAAACATTTTGCTATGAGACTGCAATTAAAGTGGAGGATCCATGGGCAGGCATACTGAAATGTCTGATAAATGAACCTTGACAGAGGAATAAGAAAAGCCATAGGATAGTAACTCCCACAAATACTGTAAAACCAGAGAACAAGTAACCCTGAGTGCTGACGGTGTTGTTGGCACCAAATAGAATAATGTTAGCATTTGCTAATATATGATTTTCTGGTAGCAGGCTTTCTTACCACCATTAGTACTTGCTGCACATCTTCAGTAAACAGGTGCCTAAAAGGAATTAAGACCAACTTCCTTCTGAAATGTTGACACTTGAAATACCAAATGCTGACAAGCTGAAAAAAAAAAAAATACCGAAAACACAAAAGAGTGTATTTTGAAAATCATTCTTCTCCTTAAAACTTCTTTTTACAGGGGTAGCGACCCCCCCTTCACCACCCTATGTAGGTGGGTAAGCCCCCCACATCCCCAAACTTATATATACCAAGATCATCATACCTTGGAAAAAAGGGAATACTCCAAGAAATAGAATGTTGGAATTAGTATTTGTAAGTCCATTCTTTTAGACATCCAGTCTGTCTGTGCTTTGTGACTCGCTGTAGTGGGTCCTGGCATTTCAAATGGTTATCATTAATAGCCTATCATTCAGGTAGTCAATTGAAGTTGTTTGATGTCGGGGGGGGGTGTATCAAATGGATCTATATTACGAACGCTGTAAACAGCGAAAATGTCAGACATCAATGTGTGTTTTGTGAGATCGCAAAACAGTGAATCTTGGAAAATTTGCCCTTTCTTCACTGTTGTGCGATCTCGGAGTTGGTATATATAATTAGCGGGGGGGGGGGCCACAGCCCCCCGCAATAAAGGGTTCGATATTATGCATTTTCGCTGTTTACAGTGTTCGGGTTTTTGAACTTTCGTTCATATAATATAGACCCTATCAAACACCCCTGTTCTTGTGTGAGTAGATCCAGTCTGCCAGTAAGCTTGTGGTAGTTACCCTGACCACTTACAAAGGAAGGAAGACCCATGGTTGCCTGGGCCAGAAGGGAGTCACCAAAATTATATTGAGAGATTCCATCTGAATATTCAGCAGGATTATGGATATTAGTCAAAAGGGTGGAATATTCCTGTCCAAGGAAAAGAAAAGAAAAGGCATCTGTCTTCCAGGTCTTCTTTCATGGAGTCCTGGGATAGAATCTTGCCAGGTGATGTTTTCAGAGAAAAGGCATGAGGGACTCCCCACAGATGGACCAAATGTTGGAAGACACCCTACTCTAGTTTTCATTCATGAGGGTCCTGGTCCATGGTCCTGCTCAGCTTGTGTGCCACACAGTTTGCTCTGATGGAATGCAGGATGCATGTAGAGTGAGGCTATATCCCAAGCTAAAATGGCTAGTCTGCAATGGGGGTATGATCTGGTTCCCCCTTGCTTGTTGATGTACCATATGACTGTGGTATGGTCTGTAACCACTTAAAGAGATCCCGGGGCCAAAGATGGTTCAGAGAGTTGAGTGCCTTGATCAGGGCAACCATCTTCTTGATATATATGTGTGCTTACATCTGTGATTGGATTCCCACACCCCCTGCACTTTTATCCCTCCTGAAACTGCTCCCCAAGCAAAGTCTGAGGAGTCTATGGTGACTGACTGCTCTGGAGGAGGGAGAAGGGGAGACCTGGATTTAAAGATATCTTCAACAGATTATGTCTCTTCTGACAAACACCAGCACTGGGATTTCAAAAAATAAAGTGTGTTTGTGCTGGGACCAAAGAGTTTTCAGATACCACTGTATCTTTTTCATATGGTGTCTTGCCAGAGGTATCATGAGAGTCATTGATGCCACAAGACCCAAAATCCTGAGGTATTCCATTGCAGTGACCAAAACCTGAATGGAAAACTTTAGAGATAGATGTAGATCTACATCCAGATCTATTTTTCTCATGTGGAAGAAAAGGCCTTTGCACTGAGGGGGTTGGCTGACATCCTAGGAACACAATCTTGTGTGTGAAAGAGTCAAGAAAGACTTTTGAATGTTCTCCTGGAATCCCAGTTTAAGACATCTCTCACCCAGAACAGACAGAGAGGAAGAAAGAGAGAGAGAGAGATTCCTGACACTATGAAAAGGACACTGCAAAGATAAGCAATTTGTCTAAATATGGAAAAATGTGGATACCCTGTAGCCTGCAGTGAGCTATAACTGAAGCTAGACACATTGTGAACACTCTTGGTGCAGTGGCTAGTCCAAAGGGTATGGCAGAGAACTGATAATGTGATCCAGACACACACAACCTTAAGAAATGTCTGAAGTCTGGATGTATTAGGATGTGATGATGAGAAACTTTTAAGTTTATTGTTACCAGGAAACTTGAAAGCAGAGGAACAGGAAGAAAAGGTAACAGGTTGTGAAGTGACATCATTTTGAACTTGGGCACTATCACAAACAGGTTTAGGAAAGAAAGATCCAGAACTGGTCTCCAAGCATTTTCTTTTTTATGGCACTAGGCACATCTCTGAATAAAAACCCTTTCCCACCTTTGAAGGAGGAACTCATTTTATCATTCCTTGGAATAGGTGTGATGAAGAACCAGTGGAAACAAAAGAGTCTAATCTGGAGGATGAGGAATGACCGCCTGAAAAGTTGGAATTTCCACCCTGTGCCATCTATAACCTTGATGAACGATTTCCAGAACCCATTTTCCTGAAACTATCTGTTACCAAACAGAAATACGGAGAATCAGACTTTCTGGAATTAAAAAAGGGGCCAAGGTAGGTGGGGGGGGGTCACAAGATCTCTTGAATAGTCATTCAGACTTGTCCTGTCCTTGATCTTGGGAGGTTCAAGGCTTCTTTTTGGAACCCCCTTGTCATTTCTTCTTAAATGTCTGTTTGCCTGTAGCTGTGTGTTCTGCTTTTTGCCAAAATTTGATGAGGAGATAGAAAATCCCTTAAATAATTTGGAAAAGGACATCAGAAAGATCTTTGAGATTCCCTGGATCAGCTTGACCCTTTCATCATGCTCTTTGCAGTAGACAGGCAAAACACTAAATCTCTATTCAAGGGTGAATTTAAAATTTTATTTTTAACATAATCTGGAGGTTCTGAAAATGCAGCCATTCAAACCTCCTTAAAAGAATGCTAGTAGCCATAGCCCTGGAAGAAGTATCAACAGAGTCATACACACACTGCAAACAATGAGTAGTGACCTGTGCAATAGAAGAAACCTAGTTATTTAAAGCAGATTTTCTTCACAAGACAAAACTGCAGAGAAAATATTCCTCATACTTTCACAATTAGAACACATTTTAACATATGAGCCTGACAATTCAAACTTCTGAAAATCAAAGTTTCAGAAATATACACCTTTTCCCACACTCATCAATAATTTTCCTATTGTTATCAGAAACAGTAGGATTGGAATTGACTAGGTGCTTTGCAGCAATGGGATCAACTAGAGTTATAACTACTGGATTAGGTTTGGGAATAGTGTATACAAATTTAAAAGACTGAGGAACTCTCTACATTCAATTTGTCTTTTTAGGGACAGCTGACTAACTATCAGGAAAATTGCAGGTAGTAACACGCATAACCTTTAAAGCACAGAAAACAGGAAGAATGCGTGAAGGTTCTGGAAAATCCTTGTGTAACAACTCATAGTATTTTCTGAAGGACTTAGAAACCTTAGTGTTCTCCCACTGAAAACACTGGGACATTCTAGCAACAGTCTCAGAGAAAGAAACCCCACAGGTAGAATCAGAAACTGAGCTCTCCTCTGAGTGTGAATCAGAAATCTGAGGAAAAAGATGTACCTATTCCTGCATCTTCCTATTCAGATTCAGAATAGTGATTCTCTCCAGGAAAAGAGGTATTCCACTTACCTTTACCAAAAATGACCTTACAAGAATTAAACCCTGGGCCAGACCCAGTAAACCACTCTTATCCAAAGAAATTTGAAGAGGAGTAGAACTTGGATTTCTGTATCTTTTTGACAGAAAAAATAGGGTCAGCTGTGTTACTAATGGCAGCAACAGCTTCTCCAGGGATAGATACAGCATTCTGACACATCAAGGAAACCTTCCCTATTCCATCTCCCAGGACTGACAAAAATGGCTCTACCTTGCCCAATGAACGGACTCCAACAGCTGTAAAGGATGTGGCTAACCTCCAGTCCACACTGGCTGTAGGTGCTACACCAGAGGGACCCAGGGCAAGAGATGGTTTGTCTGAGGTACAACAAATTGCTGCAGTAGGGTCACCCACCTGCAGCTGAGGCAAACTGCTAGCCTGCTGTGGTGGCAGAGACAGTTTGCTTCATTTTTTTCTTCTTGTGGCTGGAAGGACAGACTGTAGTCATACCAAAAATGGTGTCTCTTTCCTGGGGAAGACAAGTAGAAATGCCAGTGAACACTACCACTCTGCAAAAGTAGCTCAGAAGATTAAGGAGCTGTTAATGAGCTGTTTCCTCTGGTCCCGTGGTGTGAGGTTTGATTCCCTCAGCTTCCATTGCCTAACTGTGTGACACTTAGCAAGTCATTTACCCAGATACCGCTTCCGGGCTGAGACTGAAAAAGGTCAATGGAGATCAGTGCTCTATCCCAGAAAACAAACACAAAATAAAAGTTACTTTTTTGACAGAAAAACACAGTAAAAAAGCATTTTATTTTACCTTTCTGGGGCTGTCATAGTGCATTAAACACAATTTCTCCACACAAAAAAATTGTTTTCAGTTTCGTTATACTGCTTTTAAACTGACAGGAAAAATGAGCACTCCATTTAAAAGTATGTTACAGTCTCGTGATAATCTGTTAAAACAACACTCATAGCTTTAAAATAATTTTTTGAAGAGGAAAGTGATAAAACTGCAAAAAATTAAGAAAATGGAAGGTTTTTTTTCACAAAAGAAAAATTTTCTGCCCAGGAAAGGAAAGTACAATTTTGTACCTACCATAAATGTAGATGTTCGAGTGTATTCACTGCTGCAGTCATTACACTTGGGTTATCCTGCCATCAGGCGGTCCTGCAGTCGGCCAGAGTTCCAAAGTCTTGGTCCAGCGTCGGTTGCTGTCGCTTCTTCCCTGACGTCAGTGCGCCAGGGGTATATAAGATGCAGCCGACGCCATTTTCTTCAGTTTTTCTTGCCTCAGATGTCAGGTGCCCCCAAAAAGGTAGGCAATACATATTGCTAATAAAACATACATAAAAGGTAAAACCAAAACCTTTAGTTACCAGCAAACACACCACATAAGTACTAAAGGGTAGAAAGGCATAGATAAGTCGCAGCTAAGAAAGAGGGGTTGGAGGGAGGGTAACCTGGACTGCAGCAGTGAATACACTCGAACATCTACATTTATGGTAGGTACAAATCTGTACTATGTTCATCATGTTTCACTGCTGCAGTCATTACACTTGGGTTGAATCCCAAAGCTGAGGTAGGGTGGCTAGTTCTATAGAGGATTTGGGGTGGCTATGAGGCCCTGCAGCACTGCAGTGGCAAAGCCAGCATTGGATTTAGAATAAAGAGGCAAGTGATAATGTTTGGTAAAGGTGTGCACTGAACTCCAAGTTGCAGCTTCCAAGATATATTTGGTAGGTACTCCCCTAAGGTAGGCAGTTGAGGTGGCTGATGCCCTGGTGGAATGTGGCCTAATGTTGCTAGGTACAGTTTTCCCATGCTGTGTGTAGCAGAAACGGATACAGTGTCCTATCCAGTTTGAAATGGTCTGCGTTGAAATAGTCTTTCCCTGTGATCCTGCAGCATATGCTACAAACAATTGCTCGGTTTTCCTGAAAGCTTTTGTTTTGTCCAAGTAGAAACGTAACTGTCTGTGTATGTCCAATGAATGCAGAAGTCTCTCCCCTTTATTCTGGGGATTTGGAGAAAAGGTTGGCAAGTGAATAATTTGGATAAGAGCCACACTGGATACCACCTTTGGCATAAATTAAGGGTTTGTTGTTCTTAAAGAAACCCTGCCTTGGTGAAAAATGATGAAAGGCTCCACTGCCATTAGTGCCTGTAACTCTGAGACTCTTCATGCTGAGGTTATTGCCAAAAGAAGAGCAGTTTTCCATAACACATATTTTAATTCTGCTGAATTGGCTGGCTCAAAAGGAGGTAAAGTTAGTTTTTCCAAGACAAAATGTAGGTCCCAAGTTGGTGTTGGTGCTCTCCGGGGTGGTCTTATGTTTTTAGCCCCTCTGAGGTATTGTTTTAGCAATGGATGAGAGAAAATAGGAGGATCTGTGTTGTAATGAGCCGAGATGGCAGAGGCGTGGATCTTAATGGATGAAAAGGATAGGCCTTTGTCCAGCATCTCAGTTAAGTATTGTAATATCTGAGGAATATTTGGGACAAGAGGGTCAAAGCTTTGAGCCTGGTTCCAGGCACAGAATCTCTTCCACTTTTCTGAATAGGATTTCCTGGTGCTAGGCCTCCTGGCTTCCAAAATGACATCCATAACAGCTTTAGAGAGAGGTATTGTCTGCTTGTCTAAGGAATCTGCCATGCAGCCAGATTTAAGGTTTTGAGCTGGCTGTGCAGGATCTGATTGCTTTGTTGAGTCAAAAGATGAGGTATTTGAGGTAAAATCCATGGTGGGCCTTGAGCTAAGTTCTTTAAGGTTGGGTACCAGTGCTGGCGTGGCCAGTCTGGGGCAATCAGAATCATTTTTGGCTTTTCTTGTCTGGCTTTTAGGAGTACGTTTGAAAGGAGAGGCAGTGGTGGGAAGGCATAAACTTTTAGGCTGTTCCAGCTGAACAAGAGAGCATCCACTTACCATGCTTGTGTGTGGTAAGTCCTTGTGCAGATTTTCTGTAGCTGGCAATTCATTGGGGAGGCAAATAGATCTATGTCTGGGCTCCCCCATTTTTGTATTATCATGCTGAATACTTGTGGATTTAATTTCCACTCGTGAGGATCAATGATGTTTCTGCTTAAGTCGTCTGCCAAAGTATTTTTCTTTCCTGGCAGGAATTGTGCTTGTAGATGAACTTGATGGGTTAGAGCTGTGTACCACAAGGTCATGGCTTGTCTGCAGAGGGGGTAAGAACGAGTGCCCCCTTGTTTGTTTATGTACCACATAACTGTGGTGTTGTCTGTCTTTAGTAATAGTTGTCCTGGATGCAGTAGGTCCTTGAAAGCTGTTAGGGCATTTTGTACGGCTAGCATCTCTTTTTGATTGATGTGAAGATGCATTTGGTCTGCAGCCCACTTGCCCTGAATACATTTTCCTGCCATGTGTGCTCCCCAGGCGTAATCCGAAGCATCTGTTGTTAGTGTTTGCCTGACTGTGGGTAGAGTGAAAGGCTGTCCCTTGTTGTGGTGACATGCCTGTGCCCACCATCGAAACTCCTGTTGTAGGCAGGGGATAAGTGGTATTACTGTTTCCAAACTGTGACAGTCCAAACACTTTTTAGGTACCATTGTAATTTCCTCATATGCAGTCTGGCATATGTTATTAGTAGTATGCAGGATGCCATGAACCCCAAGGCCTGCAGAATTTTTCTTGCAGGGAGTTGGGTTTTTGTTGCCATCAATTAAAAGTACTGAGTCAGTTGTCCTTGCTTGTCTGGCATGAGATAAGCCATCTGGGCCGTTGTATTTAAGCTGGCACCGAGGAATATTATCTCTTGTGAGGGCATTAGTTTTGACTTCTTTTCATTTACTGTGTACCCTAGACAAATTAGTAATCTTTTTACAAATGCCAGATGCTTTAGAAGAATGTCCTTGCTCTCTGCTTGAATAAGGCAATCGTCCAAGTATGGATATATTTGAATTCCTTTTTGTCTGCAAAATGCAATTACTGGTGCCAGACATTTTGTGAAGACCCTGGGTGCAGTAGATAAGCCAAAGGGCAGTGCAGAGAATTGATAATGCATTGAGCCAGCTATGAATCTGAGGTATCTTCTGCAATTTTGTCTGATAGGGACATGCAGGTATGCCTCTTTGAGGTCCAAAGTAACAAGCCAAGCCTTCCTGCCCAGCATGGGAAGAAGCTGCTGTAGTGTCAACATTTTGAATTTTGGGACATCCAGGTAAGTATTTAGCATAGAAAAGTCCAGTATGGGTCTCCAGGCTTTGTCCTTTCTGGGGACCAGGAAAAGTCTTGAGTAAAATCCTTGTCCTTGTTCCTGTTGTGGCACTTTTTGAATAGCTCTCAAGTCCATGAGGGCTGTGATTTGTTTTTGTGCCTCTGCCCATTGATTTTGTGGCAGGTCTGGCATTCCTTTTGGCCTTGGTAGAGTGTGAAAGTGGAACCTGTAACCTTGAGACACAATATTCAGAACCCATTTGGCTTGGGTAATTTTCTGAAAAAAAGTGCTAGTTTTTCCCCTAAGGGTGCTGCCAAAAGGTAAGTGCTTGGCTTTTGAAGGGGGAAGTCATTGGGACTGTTTCCTTTAAGGTTGAGACTTGTCTTTCCCTCCTTTTGGGGTTGAAGCACCCCACTGTCGTGGTCTGTAAGAGCCTTGGGGCTGAGATCTGCCTCTTGGGCGTCTGTATTTGCCTCTTTGTGGTCTGTCTGACACTGGAAAGGACCAATTTTTTGAAGGCCAATTTCTGCTAAATCAAGGTGGCTGCACCTGTAAGAAATCCTTCACTGTTTGCATAGATTTTGCCATATCCTCCATTTTCTTTAATACCTCTTCTGCCTTAACACCAAATAAAATATCCTGCTGTAAAGGAGCATCCAATAATTTTGCCTTAACATGATCAGGTAAACCTTGTTCTTTTAACCAAGCATGCCTTCGAATCACAGATCCTGTAACTGCTGCTCTACAAGAAGCCTCTAATGAATCAAAACCACATTGCAGAGTATGTTTTCCCATTTGTTCAGCCGCATGCAATAAATCCTGCATTTCCTTATAGTCAGGATGTTATGAACTTGCCCTTACTGCTAAAGTTGCAGAAGTGTAAACTTTCTTCCCCCATCTGTCTAATTCTCTAGAATCCCTGTCAGAGGGATCTGGATTTTTAGCTGTAGAAGCCTTTACTCTTTTGGGACCCTGGGAAATAGTTTCGGGGTCAGCAACAGGGTTTTTATAAAGAAATTTGTGAGAGTCAGGGACTCTATAGTACCTGTCTGTCTTGACTGGAGCAAGGGGCAATGAATCTGGATTTAAACTGGATTCAGAGAACACATCATCCACAATATCTAACACTGGCGGAATAGCAAGGGGCCTGTGCTGAGGCAATAAAAGGAAATCTCTGAGCCTTTTCTTGGATTCTGAATAATCCTGGCCCTCCCAATGGAAATGGTCCCTCATGGTATGTAAAGTTTCCCCAAAAGAGTAATCCTCAGGAGGAGAGGCTGAAGGGATTGATTCTTCAGCATCAGAGTCCTCATAGGGGGTAAAGAGTATCCCTGGTGGGGCTTCCCACAAGAAATACAATTATTAACTTTTACTGACATCGGTCTGAGGCAAGAAAAAGTTTCCCCAATGGGGTACTTAGCTTTATTGAAGACTTCAGTTCTGAAATTCGTATTGAAAATCTCAGGAGTCGGCTGACCGGCACTTGCGAACTGCTTTTGCTTCGGGCACCACGCGGCAAGAAAGACTGAAGAAAATGGCGTCTGCTGCATCTTATATACCCCTGGTGCACTGACGTCAGGGAAGAAGCGACAGCAACCGACACCGGACCAAGACTTTGGAACTCTGGCCGACTGCGGGACTGTCTGACGGCTGGATAACCCAAGTGTAATGACTGCAGCAGTGAAACACGATGAACATTAGCACAGGCTGATCGGTCCTCGAAAGCCTCAGACAGGCGTACTCTTCGGTGGCAGTAAAGCTTTGAAGGGTTTTGCATCCAAACTTGTCTTGTACTCAGCTCATCTCAAACTGCCTGACACTTTGGGGGCATGGAAGGTGCTCTGAAGCTTTGAAAGCTGGCTGGCTATTACATCCTTGGCAGGATATAACCCAGATAGCTAAGGCTACTGCAGCAGTGATCAGTATGATAAGGATCTACATGCCTAGGTGAATGGTTTCCCAACATTACATCAACATATCTGCCAACAAGTTACATTTCATCACTTTTTCATTGTCAAGAAGTGTAACCTGAAGAAATATAAAAAGTAAAAAAAATAATTTATTGTGAGGGGCAAGCCCCACTGCACTCATCATGAGAAGGACATAACCATCACACCCCCTAACTTATATGTATCAACTCTACATTTGCATTACCATATAAGTAACTGGAGTTTTGGTGAACCACTAAAAAACAAAACTGCACTAAAGCCACTCATAGAAAAGTGTAGGTAAGTCTAAGTGAGGCCCTAACTGCTGTACTATCCAAGTTTCATCTCAAGATTACCTGAGATATGCTGAATGACCTTTTTCTTTTCTTTTTTTGTAGTCAGTGTATCACACACTAGAACTGTTCCATCTGATCCCAAAATCTGGCTACAACTTTCACATTAACAAGTAACTTAAGTTCCTGTCTCATTATCAAAACTGCCATGTAGTTATACAGGACTACAGAGAATTTTTGCTATAGTCTGTTCTGTCCTCCAGGCTAAGGACGATCTCTCAAAGGAATCTCCGTCTTATAATTCTCCTTTATGCATGCCATCATTTTAGGTATATTGTTTTGTGTCCTTCTATGCTGTAAGATCAGCAGACATTTTAATTGTATCCCTTACCATCCCTGAATTCAGCTCCCCCAGTCATCATAATAACCCATTCATTTCTCCTTCATTCATTCCCCCCAACTAAGCAACAGTCCTTTTGCTGATTTGTTCTCTGGCTGAAGCAACAGCCCTATCAGTCCATTCATTCCTCCTCAGAGGTGAGAGTAGGATGCTAGGCAGGCCCTGTGTAAGGGGGCTCCCCCATCCTCACCAGTTGCCATCCATGTAGTGTCTAGTAGCTTTACTAGAAGCCACTGTTCTAGGGGGGAACCCCAGAGCTTGTTTGTTTGCTATACACCCTAGGACTGCTTTCCTGACTTATTAGCAGTGTAACCCACACTAACTCAATTGCTGCCACCTCACATACCCCCAACACTCTTAATGGAGTCTGCAATGGAGCATATCACACTATCTCCCAGTAAGATGGCAATGGCTATTCACTACCACCCTCCCCTGACTGTCTGCTTTATTTATTTATTTTGTCACATGGGTTTCCTCCGGGTGCTCCGGTTTCCTCCCACATCCCAAAGACATGCTGTAGGTGGATTGGACACTTTGAATTGGCCCTAGGTGTGAGTGTGTGTGTGTGTGCCTTCTGTGGAAGGTTGGGCACCGGGTTGGCAACTCAACACCGTAAAACTCCACTGCCAATTATGAGCAGACAGGTGATCCGTTGTGGCGACCCCAAACCGGGAAAAAGCTGAAAGAAGAACAACATTTGTTTATCGGGAAAGTCTGACTTGGAAAGAGCCAATTTTCAGTGGACGCCTGGGGAGAAATGCTCCAGATGCATCTTTGTAATGTGCGAGGAAACTGGAGCACCTGGAGGAAACCCACATGAATGCAGAGAGGACCATGCAGACTCCACAAAGAAGGCACCCCAGTTGAGATTGAATGTTGTAATTAAATCAAAAGGTGCTTAAACAAAGTATTAGTTTAAGGATGTGCACACTTATGCAACCAGCTTATTGTACTGTTTTTTTTTTTGTTTTTTTTTTATATATGTTTCCCCAAACAGATTTGTTTGTTTTTTGATTGAGTTGTACAGGTTATAGGTCATATTAAACGTGGGAAAAGTTTGAAATGATTTATTGTGGTCTCTTTTTTTATATCACAAAAACCTGGCATTTTAACAGGGGTGTGTACACTTTTTATATCCACTGTATGTGTGTGTATATATATATATATATATATATATATATATATATATATATATATATATATATATATATATATATATGTATATGTATGTGTGTGTGTGTGTATGTGTGTGTGTGTGTGGGCTTACTATCATTTTACTGAATCTACTTTGCAAGAAATCTGAAACTCAAAAGTTGTAAATGTCGAACGAAGATATTTCTGACGTACAAATCTCACCCCTGCATTAACCCATGTTAACGCTTGTTCCATTGTCGAATTCAGTATATATTTCACCTATAATGGAATTCAGCAATGTAACTTTTCACAAATCTGAGTCGATGATATGATCATTTGACCGAGTGCTCTTCAGTAAAATGATAGTAAACCTATATACGTATATGTATACACACAATACACAGACATACACACACACACACACACACACACACACACACACACACACACACACACACACACACAAGTACGTCACTGACTGGTGACATGCAGAAACAGTGACATTCAATACACCAATTTCTACATATCAAAAAGAGCAACATAGAAAAAATAAAAACAAATTGAAAAGGAAAAAAAAACTTTCCTTTTTTCTCAGATATCATTACACAACAAATTATATCCCTAATATTGTAAACCAATCTAAATTGTCTAAATAGGGATACTCTTGAGGAATGAGTTTTTGGTAAGGTTAATATGTCAGGCTGGGGTTAGGGGCAGCACATACAAGGTGGACAGGGTTGCTTCAAGGAAAATGACCAATCAGATTGTTAGCTACATGCATCTAATCTGTTTCATGCATAGCAGAAAGTTACTTGTTGTTGTTGTTGTTTCTTTTGGCTTTTCCCAGTTAGGGGTCACCACAGCCGAACTCCGGTCCGTTAATGATTGGTAGTTGATTTTTACATGCCGAGTTACCAGCCCTGACGCACAACCTTCAACGAAGGTACGCCCATTCACGCATGTCTCCACGCAGAAGACGCTCTAGCTAGCCACATAAACCTCACATTCAGTCAGAGATCCTTACTCCCTGACAGATTTTAAAATAAAAAAAACTTCCACCATCATGATTAAAAAAAAGCATAAGAAATATACATTCCTAACTCAAATACATTACTAAATCTACATATAATGTAATAAAAAAGAAACAGAACAAAACACGAATAAGAACTAAGACTCAAATTATGCACACTATAAAGTAATAAAATTATAAAAAACACAAATGTAAGTGTGTTGCCTTTATCAGATTAATCTCCTGAAAAAAGTGAAAACATAAACCCCACAAACAAATAAATGAAGTCAAATGAGCAGTTGCCTTTGCAACATAAAACAGCTTTCTCAATAGAGGGGACAAGTCACAGACACACACACACCTACAGCCACACCCACCCACATACATACACTCACACAAAAACACACACATACACAGTAAAAATACTCTGCCAGGCATTGTGTGACCTAAGAGGTAAATCTAAAGATATACGACCAAATTCCAAAAGAGTTGCTCTCAGTGTGAGTGACTAATTCTGATGTAAACTTGCCCCAATTCCAAAAAGACTTGCTCTCTATGTAAGTGACTTACTTTGGTGTAAGGCCTGTCTATACAGGCTTATACATGAGGCTAGATTCCAAATGACCTGCACTCAGTGTAAGCAACGTACTCCAGTAAATTACCAAGCAGTAATGCATGACAGGGTGTATGTTACTGTGTAAATAACACCTGCCTGAGGGTGTTCTGAGGCCTGAAGCCATAGATAGAGGGCCTCTACACCCCTGGAAGGGCACTGTTTACACAATAACTTGCACCCTGGAGAGCATTATTGTGCTTAGAAACTAAGCTGTATGTTAAATTGTTTTGTATTTGTTCATTTTTAATTACTATATATTTTCTAAATATTTTTGATGTAAAATATTTCCTCTGCCTTGTTGTACTATATGCTGGCTCATTGGGGGTTGAAGTCACTGAATAATGAGTTACAGAGTTACATTTGAGTTTCAGCTTTATCATAGCTCTCAATGAATCATAGATGAAGTCAGGAGTAATCAAAGACACTTAAAATATTAGTTCTGTTCATAGGTTCTTAGGTTCACAGGTGTATACTAAGCTAACAACACTAGGATCCTTATAAGCCTAGTTGTGCAACTCAAATGTGACCCACATATTTGATTTATATAGGTGGTAATTTACTGACTGCCTCTGTCCATCAGAGACATAGAAGCAGAAACAGGGGGTAAATGCCCAATTACCCATCTATCGGTCCAAATTGCATTTAAAAAGGGATAGGGAGAAACTCTGCTTCACATGGATGTGGAGCCTGTTTCAGAGAATGGGAATTCTCTGAGAAACATAGCTGTCTCTCCCATATGTCTTATTTATGTCCTAAGCAAAATTAGAATTTTTAATCTAGTAATTCTGATGTTGTTTATTTTGCAAATGTGCAAAAAGTGCATCAAAAAATGATCCAGGGACGCCCTGTATGCCAGGCAAAGATCACCTCTCAGAAGTCTGTATTATATGAAATAAAGGGACAGGGCTTTGAGGTGATCAGAGTAGGACATTGTGTTACTGTCTGTATTTTTTTTTTGTACAGAATCTTTGTAATCATCCCGGTTGCTGTATGTGTCTCGTCAGGTACATACCGAAGAGGGCATTATACTCTATGATGGGCCTGATGAAGGTCATGTACAGTGGTATGATTATCTCTCTAGACCTAGATGCTATGCCCTTGCTTATATGTTGAGCAAGTCAGAACATGGACACATGCTAGGCAAGGTTACTATATACATGAGTTCCCACATCCCTGACTAGTGAATTAACTTTTCAGAGTGTTTTACTGATGACATAGTTACCCCGGGGTGGTAGACTTCCCAAAAGGTACTATAATGCTTTTCTTGGTACTGAGTTTTAAGCCATGGCTTTGGCACCAAACGTTTGTCTGTATTGACCCTCCTGATGGGTGTTCTCATCCTGGAGGGATTCAATGACTGCTCCCAGTTTGCAATCATGTGTGAACTTAGTTAGCCAAAAGACCTTTGACATTGACTTTGACATCCGAGAAGTAGATGCCAAAGAGAAGTGGGCCCAGCACAGAGCCCTGGGGGACTGCACTGGTGACTGGCCTTTTTGTGGAAACATTTATACCTAGTTCCATAAGTTTAATGACAATGTTGGGTATTGAATCAAATGCTTTAGCCAGATCTAGGTAGGCAGTATGCACCACTTTCCCCTCATCCATTGCTTTAATGACCTTTTCAAAGAAGTCCACCAGATTCAGTAAGCATGACCTTCCTTTGACAAAGCCAAACTAGGATGGATTTAAAGTCTGGAGGTCTCCTTCTTTCGGCTTTTTCCTGGTTAAGGGTCACCACAGCAGATCACCTGTCCGCTCATGACTGGCAGGGGAGTTTTATGGTGTCGAGTTGCCAGTCCGGCACCCAACCTTCCACAGAAGGCACACACTCACGCCTAGGGTCAATTTAGAGTGTCCAATCCACCTACAGCATGTCTTTGGGATGTGGGAGGAAACTGGAGCACCAGGAGGAAACCCACGCGACCACAGGGAGGACATGCAGACTCCGCATTGAAGGCACCCCAGCCGAGGATCGAACCGGAGAACCTCTTGCTGTGAGGCGGCAACGCTAACCGCTGCACCACCATCTCTTACATTCCTATTAATTATTTCAAAGTTGTTAACTTGAGTCACTGACAAAATAGGACCATGTGAATTATATACATTTTCTGAAGTAAAAAACAGTCTTTAACTCTATTTATTGACTTTGTTTATTACATGTAATTCATCAGCTTTTCTCCAAAAGCCACCATTTCTAGTCAGGATGAATGGAGGCAAAGCTAAAATTTGAGTCAAAATCAGAGGTGTCCCTGAGGTGACAGATATGGACTTTATATTCTCTAGAAAAATGCATATTAACATAAATCCTGTCATTATAGCAAACTTCTAATTTTGTAAGAGCAGTATTTAAAATCTGTCCCTATTTTTGAGCCTCCCCCAATATTTTAGACTTTATTTGGATTTCTTGAGCTAAGAGGCACACACACACACGCACATACACACATGCATACAAACACACCTTTCTATTTTTTTTTAATTATACATTTGTTTTAATTTTACACTCGCTAAACAGCAAATGCACTGCTTCTCTCTCGCTCCCTCTCTCTCTCTCTGTTTCAGTGGTCGTTGTTTCTCTAGCAGTTATGAGTTGTATGGGCTCAGGATGCTAGCCTAAGGCCCAACCCTCCTTGGAGGGTGCACCATACACATTCACACACACACACTCACACCTAGGGCCATTTTACAGTGTTCAATCCACCTACTGCATATCTTTGGAATATGGGAAGAAACCGGAGCACCCAGAGGAAACCCATGTGAATACAGGGAGGATATGCAGACTCCGCACAGAAGGCACCCAAGCCAAGAATTGAACTGAAGAACCTCTTACTATGAGGCGACAATGCTAACTGCTACACCACTTCACCACCCTAAAAGCGCTGGTTAGTGAGTCTAAAATAATGTTTCAATTCACTTTCATGCACACGAACCCTCACACACACAGACATAAGCACAAAAACACTTTTCTTTCTTTTTTCTTTAGTTTTTTTTTTTAATTTTACACTAGCTAAACAGCAAAAGCACTGCTTAGCAGGTGTAAAATAATAGTGGCTGTTATCTCTGTTACAGTCTGAGCTAGACAGTAGCTTAATATAGTCCTGTGAAGTGATGGACTCATTTTTCAGTGGATATTACATGTACATTAACACCCTGTTGGAAACCTTTCATTCTTCAGTCAGAGTGGCAATGTACAGGTTGTCATATGATCATAGGAGGTTACTAGGCTATTGGCCCCAAGGCCTCTACAAGCCTAGCCATGTTATACCCTTGTTCCCTTATGGACCACGATATATAGTCTATGTTTGCACATGAATCTAAGATCTGTCACTGTCTAAGAGGGACACAGGTGAAACCTACTGTGCAAATTTACAGTTTCCCATCCAATTGTCCAGGTTAAGCTTAAATAGGGTTATGGAGTAGCTGTGTTTTACATGAATTGGGAAGTTTGCTCCAGAGGAGTGGCAACCTCTGGGAGACATATCTGTCTCTCCAGCATGTCCTGTTAATATCGCAGGCTAGGTTAAGATCCCCAGATAGTGTGAATCTCGTCCCACTGTATTTGCATATGTGCAGCAGCTGCATCAAGGCAAGGTCTGAGACTGCTTTGTAGGCCAGGCACAATCATTTTTAAGCAGTCTATACGATACTGAGTAAAGTGATAGGGCCTTCAGTCTGTCCATGTAGGTCATGTGTTGTATTCCCCGAAATTTCTTGGTGAGAGACCACGTAGGTCTCTCTACTTGCTGCAAATGTCAGGTGTCGTACATACAGAAGGGAGCATTGTACTCTATTATTGGTCAGATGAGAGCTGAGTACAGGGGAGTTATAACCTCCTTAGCTATGGATGCTATACCCTTGCTTATGAGGTGTGCAATGTAGAAGGCCTTCCTTACTACTGTGGACACTTGATGATCAAAATTATGGCTGCTATCAACTTGCGTTCCTAAATCTCTCACCACTGGGTTTGAACTTGTTCCTTCTGTAAACTGGAGTAAATCACTTACACTAAGAGCAAGTCTTTTGGAATCAGTCCCATACTATAGAAAAGTAAAACAATGAATGAATAGAAAGACATTTTAAAAATAAAACACATAAAATTACAACAGAAAAAACAATTAAGTAAAGGCAGCAAGCTTTTCACATGCCAGAATTCCGTTGAGGTATTGTGTAGTGTTAGAACCTGTTTATAAATTGCACTGTGCAACAGCAGGCAACTGTTTGACAGAATGGTCCCTTACATAGCTACCTTGAAAATTTCATACCAAAATTCCACACAGGTAAAAAGTTGTTATCCTGCACCACAATCAATTAGTTAAAATGGAGAATGACCTATTTTACATTAAAATACACTACAGAACACATAATTATCATATATAAACTACTAAATGTAAAATTCAAACTGCAAAAAATAGATATGCCCAATTTATAAGTGCAATAAGGTACTTGGGGTGCATATGTTACAGGGCTCATACCTCACCACACCCCTGCATGTGCAGTAATATCTGTACCATGCACACCCCCTTGAGTCTTATTGCTTATATTGGATAGCAATCTCACTAGAATGGTGTCTCAAACTGATGAGAAATAATGTAAATATAGTTTACAAATAGTGTGAACAGAACTGTTGTTTAAAGCACATGTAAATTGTGTATATAACAACTATATATACAATTATTTCTTTAAGTAGTCAGATGTTGCTTTGTACTAGGCTGAGAAGATTCCTGCATGGATCTTTAATAGGATCAATTATATAATAAAATGGTGCACAACAGAGAGGGATGCCTACCTAACAAACCAGTAAATCTGGCCTCTCAAAAAGGAGAATAGTTGTCGAGGACATTAGTTCTCGGTGCTATACTATAGTATGGAAGAATCACCGCTGACTATTCTAAAATGAACTGGATTGCTTCTTTGAAGGAATCCCATTGGGAGAAACTCCACAGAAGAGATCCTGTATGCTACGGGCTTTGATTCCTGTTTTTTTTTTGTCAATGCAGTAAAGAATTATTACACTGTTTTGGAAATAACTGTTCCCCTGTTTGTTGGGGGTCTAGGAGTTTTAAAGATGCACTGTCAGCTTTTCCAGTAGACTTTCCTGCTATGCATACTTCCAAATTACTGCCCACTGTTGTAATTCACACCCACTTTGTGATGTTATCACTTGCCCCTCCAGTGGTATCAATTGTCTTTAAATACAGCACACCTGTCCTGTCTCCATCCTATTTGTGTTCCTATTGGAAAACTCAACAAGCGTCAGTTGGGTTCTTTGCAATCTTCAGCACAGATTTCCTGTTTGCTTCTGGACTCCATTTTCACCTATTAGTCTAACAATCAGTACATGCATTCCTTCTTCACTTTAATTTTACCTTGTCTCTCACAATAAGTTCAATTATCTGTTAAAAAAAAAATAGTATTACATTCAGTCATTTGTACTAGACATCAAAGTTTCAAGGTTCATATTATTTAGGGAATGCATGTTGCTCCACACCTTACACCCATTCCAGTTTTGCGGTCAATATTGATCAACATTAGACATTACAGTCTGATACATAATGTGCTTGAAAAAACATGGATTCACTATGTATCATAACACTGCAGGAGGTCACGAGAGAAAATTGTTCTTCTCACTCCTAACATAACTTCTCCGGTATATCACTTAGTCAAACCAGATATTACAATTTGAATCTTCTTACTGTTGAAGTACATGTTAATACACAGCCGACACAACAGCAACATACCTTTTTTAATTTAACTTTCTACATCCTTCATAATATGAGTAATTAAAAAATAAAGACAGCAGCAAAGAACTGCACATGGCAATCACATCAGGGGGTAACAACATCCACTTCCTCGACAATAAGAAGTATCACACTCTAATGGCCATGATTATAGATGTGAGTCATGCCACACATTGCATTTTGATTCTTCTTAATGTGCTGGGAAAGCATACTAAATTAATCCATGAAACACTCAATGCTCTTCATATCATGTCTCACTATAGTTGTTTTCTTTTTTTTTGTTGTTTATGTTTTCTTGTAAATTACTCAGGAATTATTTTTGAATAATGGCACTGAAAAGAAGCTCAAGAAATGTATGCTGATGCAGGAGTGTCTCGAGTGCAGTGCGCCTTTTTGTTTTAATTTTTTTTTTGCCTTCACTTTCTTCAGTGAGTTCTGCAAATTCCCTTAGGGTTCTAGGTAGTTAATAATGCAGGACATTAAAGTGTGATACTTCCTCCTGTTCATGAAATGCACGTGGATGCATGTTACATGCACTCGTGCTGTGCTTTTTTCTTCTACGTTTTTTTTTTTTTACTTATTTTCTGGTAAATCACTCAGTAAACATAATCAGTACATGAAATGTGCCTTTTTGTTTCCTTATTTTTTTTCCTCTACCTTTTAATATCTTAGATTTTTATATGTGTGTGTGTGTCTGTGTGTGTTTACACACACACACACACACACTTATAATATTAGCAATTATAGTCAACCAGTACTGCAAGACACTAGATTAGAGTCTGGTGTTTTGTCCTGTCCATGAAGTGCACCTAGATGCACAACAGATGTACTTGTGTGTTGCTTCTTTTCAATTTGTTTTTATTTAGTTATTTTATTTATTCTACTTTTCCGTGTCCCTCCTAGGCATATGTAAAATTTAAAAAAGGTACAATGAGATACCATCAGAATGTGCATCCACATGAACTTCCTCAACAAGGATTAGTATCAAACTCTAGTATCACAGGATGTAGACGTGATTGTGGCAGACTTTCATTGCTTCTGTTTCATCCATCTTGATTACTCATCAGTAAAGCCAGTTATTAAAGTTTGACATTTATTGCTTTATAGGCAATGCCAGTTTATGTAAGGAAGCAAAAGTTCTGTTTTTTCCCCACTGCCAACTCTTAATATACGAAAAAGAACCTTGGCACATACAACTTTCAAATAAACACAGACAATAAATAAATAAATAAAATAGGTGAGGCCCCCACACTCCTAACAATTATATATACTAACTCTGAGATCACATAATCCCCAGGGAAAGGGAATATTTTTCCCCTGGGAGTGTCAATCTCACACATCTGTCAACCATGTGCATATATCAACCAAATGTGGTTGATAAAACAGATGTCAACAAGTCAGCATTTAGACCACATGCAGGGCACCTATGCACACACACACACACACACACACACACACATATACATTTATATATATATATATATATATATATGTGTGTGTGTGTGTAATTATTTAATATATGCATAAAAAATATATGTGTGTGTGTGTGTGTGTGTGTGTAGAGTTCTGTGAGGAAGAATACATTTAAAAGTCTATCTGTAAAATTTTATGTGTAAAATTATATATTTAGTAAAACATCCAGAAATGCTGTCAATAAAATTTTGTGCTTAGAATTCTATCCATACGTCCTATGATAAGATATAATAGCCACGGTGGTGCAGCGGTAGCATTGTTGCCTCAGAGCAAGAGGTTCTCCTGTTCGATTCTCAGCTGGAGTGCCTTCTGTGTGGAGTCTGCATGTCCTCCCCGTGGTCGAGTGGTGTTTGAAAGACATGCGTAAATGGGCGTGCCTTCATTGAAGGTTGGGCATCGGGCTGGCAACTCAGCACCATAAAAAAATCTACTGCTAATCATTAGTGGACCGGAGTTCCACTGTGGAGACCCCTAACTGGGAAAAGACCAACAACTTCTAAATTAAGCATTCTTTATTCAGAATTCAATATGTAGAAGTCTTAGATTAGAGTTCTAGCTGTATAATTCTAACTATAGAATTATATCTGTAATTTCTGAGTGTCAACGTCTATATAGCTGTAGAATTTTGTGTTTAGAACTTCATGTGTACATTTCTCTTTAGAACCCTATGTTTACAATCCTATTTGTAAAATTCCATGCTCAGAATTCTAACTGTAGAATTTTCTGTTTAGAATTCTGGGTTAGAACTCTGTAGACTTTTACATTTAGTATTGAACTTGTAGAGTCCTATCTTTAGAATTAAATGTTTATAATTCTCTTTGTAGAACTTTATCAGAATTATGTGATACTAATCTGTAGAATTTTTAAACTATCTCTATATATGAGTCTATCTGTTGAATTTTATGTATGCAATTATTTATTTATTTTAATTCTGTCTGTAAAAGTCTAATCTGTAAACGTCTGCATTCACACACCAGCGTTTTTAATTCTAGTTGAATATTTCTGCAACTAGAGCTGTATTCCAATTGTATGTTCAAGGACGATAGGTGGGATCACCAGAATAGCAAGAATCTAATTTGCAATTTTCAGAAAAAATGTATACTAATTACTGTGATTCAGAATATTTTCTAAGGGAAAGCAGTGTAAAAGTTAGCATATAAAAGTAACAAGGTTTGCAAGTACAGACCCCAACACACATATCTTAGGTTTGGGAGTCTCTCCACGGCAACAACATGCATTTTTAGCTACAACAGTGTCTCATTCTTTGCTATTATGTTCTCAGGATTATACTTACTTTTTTTTCTGAGCTTTGGGGTTTGCACTGTAGAGTCTTTAAATTCCAGCAGGGCACTGTTTAGCGTTGTATCTGTAAAGTGCTATGCACTGAATTCCTTTTGGAGAATTCTTAGAATGCTGTGCTTATGATTTTATCTGCAAAACTGTGCCAGTAGAACTTCATCTGTAAAATTCTATTTGAAGAATTCTGGTATAAACTTCTGCCTATGTTAATTTGTGTTTATATTTGTTTAACATTACATTTCTAATTATGTGTTTAGAAATCAATCTGTTGTTGTTGTTGTTGTGTCTTTCGGCTTTTCCCGGTTAGGGGTCGCCACAGCGGAACTCAGGTCCGCTAATGATTGGTAGTTGATTTTTATGCGCCGAGTTACCAGCCCTGACGCACAACCTTCAACGAAGGTACGCCCATTCACGCATGTCTCCACGCAGAAGACGCTCTAGCTGAGAATCGAACCGTACAGGACAACTCAGAAAAAAAAACTCTGTCTAGAATTCTATCTGTGGAATACTATCTTTAGAATTCTGTGTTTAGAATTACACCTGTAGAATTTTTAGACTCCCATCTGTAGGATTTTGTGTTTAAAATTCTGTCCAGAATTCCATGGTTAAAATTTTGTCTGAAGCGGTTTCCCTACCATTGGCCACATAATTAGTGGCTAAGGTTAGTACTCTTTGGTTAAAATGGATGAGTTATAAGTCAATGATTTATGTTTTAAAAAGAACATGATTCATAATGCTAATTCTATTACATCACCTTTTTGTGTTTTACTTTTTTTCTCTGTGATTGTGCAATTGTGGAGGTAGTATATATCATTAAAGGGGTATGGGGTGAAATCCCCCACATGGAGGTGCTCGGGAAGGGGCTGTCCCCTGTACAATTAAAATTCTGCTTTTCTTAACCCAGACAAAGTGACAATCAGTTATTTTCATCCAGTTGTAACCTCACCTATATATAAATAAATGAATCATTGTGGAATCATCTCAGAAATATCATCTAGAGACTTCTCCTCCATCATCATCATCATCACCATCATCTGTATTTAGAATTCTACCTGTGGAATTCTAGGCATATAATTCTGTATTTGAATTATATCTCTGGAAGTCAATCCAGAGTTCCATCTACTGCATTCTGTGTTTAGCATTGTATCTGTAGAAGTGTGCGTGTGTGTGTGTGTGTGTGTGTAGAATTCTGCTTATAAGAATTATGTTTTGAATTCCGTCTGTAGAATTCAATATGTAGATTTCCATTTTTTTGGAATTATGTCTGTAGAACTGTATCTGTAGAATTCTGTCCTTAGAATTCTTATGTTTGCAAGTCTATCTCTAGAATTATGTTCGTGAAACTCAAAATCTAAAAATCTTTGCCTATTCTGTTTGTAAAATTCTATGTTTAGAATTCTACATTCTCTGTTTAGAATTCTGTGTTAGGCTCCTTTCATGTAGAACTTTGTGTTTAGAATTCTAGCTGATGAATTATATCTACTGAATTATGTAATTAGAATTCTATCACATTACTGTGTTTTCATTTATTTTTTGTGGAATTCTATGTTTAGAACTCTAGCCATAGAAAAATGTATATAGAATTCTAGTTGTAAGATGTTGTGCTTAGAACGCTATCTGTAGAATTCTGCTTCTGTAAGTATTTTATATATTTCTGCACTTGGAATTCAATCTTTAGAATTCTCAGTTTATAGATGAGGGTTTAGAATTCTGTTTTATAAACACTTTCACTGCATTATCACTGGTGACATAGGCAAACTTAAATTTATATAGAAGTAATCGAACCATATGGACAAGTTCACATTTAAAAAAAGAATGCACATCATATAAACTGTTCTATACAACATAATCAAAGCAACATTATAAAAATTGTTCAATTCCTGCCTTCTCCTAAACCTCACACTTCCTCCAAAACATTCTTTCTGCATGTATTGTTCACATATTTTCCATTTTTTTCTACGTAATTTACTCCTACTGTTTTATAAAGATAATCCAAAAATACCTTTGGGCACTTGTGACCATCCTTTCTGTTTCTTTTATAAAGACCCCACTTCCTGTTCTTTAGTCTCCATTATTATATTAACTACTTCAAGTATAGTCGGTTTAGACTTTGATTTCCATCTTCTAGTAACTGTTTTTTTTTTGGCAGCCATGAGAATTAAACTTGGTAAGACTTTACTAAGTGTAGGCAATTTAGATTCTGTATCCCAGCTCAAAAATCATTTCCTTAGTTACACACATTTGCTCACACAGTATTCCTGACAGAGTACTCTGTAGGGAATTTTTAAAGTCTGTCAGCTCAATGCACTGTGAGAAAATATGCACCCAGGTACCTCTTTCATCCCCATTACACCTCTAACATTTGCCATTTACCTGCAGAAAACATATTTGCAGTCTGCTTGGGGTATACAATTATCTATGCAAACACTTCCAGGCAAAAATCCTAACTCTTCTATATTTTATTGCATATTTCAGAGTTATATATATATATATATATATACACACACACACACACACATATATATATATATATATATATACACACACACACATATATATATATATATATATATATATATATATGAATAAATATATATTGTCTCATTGTTTCCTTGTGAATTGCTTATCAAATCTCTCTTTTCAATCTTTTCTGACCTCCTCAGATAGATTCCTAAGATATCATGCAATATTTTATATACACTACTAATAATCTCTTTTTAGACTGCGGTGGTGGTGCTGCGGTAGCGCTGTCGCCTCACAGTTAGACGTTGCCCGTTCGATTCTCAGTTAGAGCGTCTTCTGTGTGGCGACATGCGTGAAAGGGCGTTCCTTCATTGAAGGTTGTGCGTTACGCCCGGCAAGCCAGCACGTAAAAATCTACTGCCAGTCATTAGCGGACCGGAGTTCCGCTGTGGCGACTCCTAACCGGGAAAAGCCGAAAGATACAAGCAAACTAATAATCTCTTTTTAACAGCAGCTTCTGTTCTAGATTCAGTTAACAGGTCAACCAGTGCAGGTCTTTCATTTAGGATTCCCCTATCCCTTTCTCTTTGTCTATACTCTGATATCAATCCCCGATAAGGAAGGCAATCACTAGTCTGCAATCCAAAAAATCTTCTTGGCCTCTTCTCAGTCTATTACCTTTCCCTTTCTAATTATTTGCTCCCAATACCTTGATTCCTTTGCCGGCTTCCTCCAGTAAATTCCAGGCCCCTCTTGCCTATTTTTTGTACCCCTAATCACACTCATCCCTATCGGGAGAATCTCCTTTCTCCATTTCTGTGCTGGCTTAGCTCTTGGTACACTTTCTGCTACTTTATGGATAGAATATTCTGTATGACTATTGTTTTTCTCCTTAAAGATCTGCATCCAAAATCCCACTCTCTCCTTATTTCTTGCATTTCCCCCTGGCTTGATCATCATCCATTTCCACTTTAAATTATAGTTTTCTGCTTGTGTTATGTATATGAGCTTTACCCGTATCTCTAAAATGTCCCTTTAAATAAGGCATTTATAAACAACCTTGTTTACTGGAAGGATCAGCTTATCCCAGTTGACTCTTGCTCTCTTCACTTACCAGATAAAATCCTTCAACTCTTCATTAATTATTATCCATGGCTCACAATCACTTTGTCAATCGCACTTTGTGCGATTGATATTTGTGCAAAACTGCCTTTGGCCGAACTGAAATTATGTATGCCACAATGTTGAACCTTACAATAGCAATCATTTGCTGTTGTAACATTCGACACTGTGGTTTAGATCACACTATAGTGGGGATCGGAAAATGTACCCTTTCCCTCACTGTAGTGCGATCTCGGAGTTTGTATATATAAGTAGGGGGTGTGTGGGGGCACAGCCCCCCACATGGGGGGTGTAGGGGGGCTTGCCCTCCTGCAAAAGTGTTTGTTAATGTTGAGCAGAAGTGCAGAATCTCAGTAAAGTCAACATTTTTAAAATTTTGACTTTACGGAAATGCTGCCTTCGACATTTTATGCGTTTGGTGTTGAGATTTCTGAACATGTGATTCGGACATCTTAACACTCAAATGGAGTAGATACAACTATGTGATAGTAAACCATTATCCACAACTACTCCTCTGTGTATAAAGCTAAAGGGACTAAAAACATTTTACTGCTTGTATCTTGCTATACATATCCATAGGCAAGAGCTTCCAGTTTCTCAGTTTTTGTATTATAATTTAGTCTCTTCTCACATATCCTTAGCTGCCATAACTGAATCCCTTTTTAACAACCCACTGTGGTGGTGCTGCGGTAGCGATGTTGCCTCACAGTAAGACGCTGTCCGGTTCGATTCGCAGCTAGAGCGTCTTCTGCATGGAGATATGCATGAATGGATGTACCTTCGTTGAAGGTTGTGTGTCAGGGCTGGTAACTCGACACATAAAAATCAACTACCAATCATTAGCGGACCGGAGTTCTGCTGTGGCGATCCCTAACCGGGAAAAGCCGAAAGACACAAACAAAACTCCTAAATACTTCATTATATCATGTCCCCATAAATATGTGCACTGCTGAATAAATTCATGCATGAGTGCATAGTTTGTAGCTAAAGCATTTGTTTTATCTTCATTAATTTTATATTCCCAAAAAAACACAGAACTGTTTCAGACTGTTCCTAAACAATGAGGTGTCCTTTACTGGTTCTATCAGATACAAATTAATATCATCTGAAAATAAAGCCAACTTTTCTTGAACACCTTACCAATCATATCCCTGAATTTCTGAGTCCATTATTTTCTTTATTTGTGTTATACTTGATACCAATGGCAAAGGAGAGAGAGGACACCCCTGCCTGTTTCCTCTTTTTACACACAACTTATCAGAGAGGAACCCTCCCAATTTTATTTTTGCCTCCAATCCCTCATATATCCTTGTAATTTTATTTATAGTTTCTACTCCTCTCTAGGTCAGGCACACTTATTCAATATGACAACTCAACAATTATGTTGTTGTCTTTCGGCTTTTCCCGGTTAGGGGTCACCACAGTGGAACTCCGGTCCACTAATGATTGGCAGTAGATTTTCATGAACGCCGAGGTGCCAGCTCGATGTTCAACCTTCAACAAAGGCACGCCCATTTACGCATGTCTTTTGAATGCCCACCCAACCACAGGAAAGACATGCAGACTCCACACAGAAGGCACTCCCCACACTCCAGCCGAGAATTGAACAGAAGAACCTCTTGCTGTGAGGCAACAACGCTACCGCTGCACCACCATGGAAGAACGACTCAACAATTATATGCGCCTCTAATTTTGTAACTGAATTACAACAACTAACTCTGTCAGCATTTACTACTACTGAGGCATAGATGTATAATAATCACCTTGCCCTCAACCCTGCCAAAAACCAAACTCATGCTCTTCATGCCCAAGAAGTCTATCACTCTTAAAAAAGCCCAACTCACAATACTCTCTCAAAGTAACACAGTTATTGAGGTCGTTACTCAGACAAAACTACTAGTTGTGTTTGTAGATGAACACTTGAAATTTGACACACATACACCAGAGCATCAGCAAGACCCACCAAACGCTTGGGATCCTCTACAGGTACAAACACTTCCTTAGCCGCTCCATAAAAAAAGTTCTTGCTACCACTTACCTACTACCTACCCTACTGTACGGTGCACCCCTGCTTACTAATATCTCATCCTCCCTAAAAGCTAAACTCGAAACTTGTTACAACAAACATATTACCCACCACTATACTGGTCTTCACTCTCTCAGCTGGCTTGAACTGCCTCACTACCTGTCCTACCTATAACTGACTACAGCCCACAAATTAATCTTTAAACCTAGAGACTGCCCTGCTCATAGCCAGATTTTCAGTGCCTACCAACCAAATAGGCTTTCAGATCTGAGAATCAGCACCTTTTGCTGGTTCAAAAAACAATCCTGTCTGCTGGACAGCTTCTATACTCTTGCTCCGTAGCCTCTACTTAATGTAGACTTTCATACTGAACATGTAAAAATACCTAATTCAAGGTGTAATACCCTGCTACTTTATGCTATCTGAGTTATCTATACTAATGCAAGGTGCAAGACTCACTATTATCCACTGTTAGAATTTCATTTTTTATGCATTGTGGAATCGTGTCATTTTGAAAGTTCAATTCACCTGTTAGAAATTTTATGCAATTTGCTGAATCCTGTCATTTTATTACCAACTCAATTTAAAATGCTTCACTTGGCTCTGTATAGCCTTGTAATGAACTTACTCCAATTGTACTTAATTCACACTATACTATTGTTATACATACTCCAGTAATCTGCTCAATCCAAATGTATTTCCTGTATGTTATGCACTTGTTATGTATCTACTGTATGTCTTTTTTGTTTCTTGTTACCTGTGGAGCTTTTCTCCCTGGGCCTCCATTGAAAATGGGCCCTTTGGCCCAGTGGACTATCCCAGTAAACAGATGCAAATAAATAAATAAAATAAATATATATAAATATGCAAGTCAGCAAAGTCACGGTTGAGCTTGCTATCAGAAGTGCAAGACCCAATATTCCAAGTCCCAACAGATTCAAAATATATGTCCAATTCTAAGAAAAATAAAGTTAATTTAATTTTGGAACTTGCAGTTAGACATTTAAAGAGTATTGGCAGGGGTCTTCCCCTCTTGAACCCTAATGTGGAGGCCACTCTTCCCATACCCCTGTTCCTTATATATGCTAACTCTAAGATTACTAAAGCTTGGAGTGGGGGAATACTCCAATATACCACAGTTTCAGAGTTAGTATGTATTCTCCAAAACTGGATTTAGATTTCTGCTGTCTCAAGGACTGTAATTACAGTCTTTGCACCTTCATCAGTCACTCCATGGTATAACATACCAGACTTCGAATAAAAAAGTTCCAGAATTACCTCTGGAATTTAAGATCAGAAGAAGGATCTATTTGACCAGAAACTGTCTCTAACCTTATATTTGAAATAACTGAAATGATTGGTGGAGATGGTATTCCTGAACCCAGGCAAAATGTTTCTGCCCCCCCCCCCCCCCAGTTCACTATCACAATGACAACAGATGCTTCTAACTTAATTTACACTGGGAATTGGGAGGTCTTGTCAATCTAGTGAATTTTGTTCCTGTTGCAAATGAAGATGCACATCAACCTGGAAGAAAAGTCTGAAGTCCTGCTTAGTCCTGAAAGCATTCAGGAAATGTATACTTTTCAGAAGTACTACAACTAATATAGGCAACTCAGTAGTCATGTGGTACATGAATAAACAAGATGGTATAACATCTTAATGCCTCTGCACACTATCCATGCATTTGCAGTTACAAGCCATTCATCTTGCAGGCATCAGTTTTATCCAAGAGATTAATTTAGATCATGAGCAACAAGTGCACCCTTATGCATTTCTAGATCGGATCTCTGCTTGGGCCACCTACATAGAGAATTGCTTGCATTGCAATATAATACTCACCTCCCCAAGTTTTAGACCGGAGTCCACAATATCCTGTCAAACCTGTATGGAGATAAACTGTTTTACTCATTCCTACCAACCCTACTGGTTCAAACAGTAAAAGAGATAACTGTCTGGGCTGGATTGTGACTTTCTGGCCAGACATCGTTTCTTCCATTTCAGAAGACGACAGACCAAGTCCTGCTATGATCTATTTCAGTAACAGGGCAAGATGCAACACTCATTGCTGCAGTCACTCCATCCCACTTCTTGGATGCTGGACTTTTTATTCACAATAGAAAACTGATCTCAGCTTAAGTCTGTATGAGGTGCATGAAATCAGGAGAACTTTGAATTCTACTAGAAAGTCTTATTAACCATATAAACCCAATTCAGATTTGAACTTAGTACATAACTTCACATATACGCACTTAATTAATAATGACACCAAACTTTAAGAGATAATTCTAGCAAATTAGACTTCAAACACTACTGTCTCAGCCTATTCCCTTATTTTAGGCAGATCTCATTGCTGGGTGACAAACTCAGAATAATGCTTTAACTTTAGAAACATTTTTAGCTTACTATCAAGATTAAAATATACAGAATGATTGCTACACATTAGATTATTCAAAGGTGCTTGACAGATGTTCCTTTTTAACTCAAGGCTCAAAAAAATTCACTCATTCTGAAAAAAAAATCATAAAGATCAGACAGTTAGATGTAAAGCCCTCCACTAGCCTGCTTATAACAGGAAGATATCAAACCACAAACCAATAATACAGGAAGTAGATAGGGTATTTGTTATCTCTACATTTGTTTAATATTTAGCTACAGCAGCTTCCGATTACAAATGTGAACAGAGCTTCAATGCATTTTTCATAGCAAATTACATGCTTTAATTACTGCTTTTACATAGGATATAAATACTTACTTTTACATCTCATTACTAACCATATTCTAGTATTCCAAAGAGAAAATATAAGTCTTGATAAAGAAAAAACATAAGCTAAATGTAAACAAATGTAAATAATACAGAGTTTGGGTTACTTCTCAAAACAGACCGCTCAGAACAGGGCATTGACTATTGCTCCACAAAAATAACATATGATAAGTTACATGAAAAAGTAAGAGGAAATACTGGAATGCAACATCGTGAGCACATGAAGTAAAGTAAACAAAGACTGAGAAAGCTGGAACAAACTCAACAGGAACAGGACAGTGAAGGCAACTAGTTTTAAAAAGAATGGCTTCCTGTCTGCATTCTACACTGTTGGAAACAATTTCTTCTGCACTAAAACAAATTTATTAAATTAAAAAAACAGAATAAATTTATATGAGACTGAATATCAAACTAAAAAAAAAAAACATTTAATTGGATCAGAGTGCCAAATTTTAGTTATGCTATCTTGTTTTGAGATTTATTACAAAAAGTGCTGGTTCTATGGATTCAAGGGATAGAGCCCTGATTATGACCCAAATGACTGGTTTGGGTAGTAGCCCAAGCAGAGGAGGAGTCAGCAGAAAGAAAAGTCATAGCCTAATTACATTTCCAGGGGGAGGGGGTTGAGGGGCATTTTGCAGGGCATATCTCCCACTAAGGAATGCACAATAGAGACCACTGACCCACATGGAGCCATCTACTCAAAGTAAGGGGCTATGTGATTTACAGAAGGGGTTACAAGCTGAAACACTACTGTGTATACCTCTCCAAAGTGCCAATATGACAGGCAAAGGGGACAAAGGCAACACAGAATAATAAAAATTCTCTGATGGCAGCATGGATGATGGCTGTGCCACTATCATCTCTCAAACAGTGGGGAATAAGCAGTCTATGTCACTGTGACCATCCTGCCAGCTGGTAGTTGTATGTGTCAGGGGCTGCTTTTCCTGTAGACTTAGATATCTGGTTACAAGGACTATAGTCCACTAAAAGCAATATAACACAATACTAAATTTCAATGGAATAATTATCAATGAATAATGAACTTTCTAGAAATATGTACAAAAAAGACTTCTTTGAAGTTTGACTGGTGCAAAGAAAACAATGTGGGCATGTCCTTGTCTAACAGAAACCTTAATCTTTTGCATGTCAGGATTTAATAATCCTGTGCTTATACCTGGTAATTATAGTCTTTGTCTTCAAAGTGCTACAAAAATACAATAACTTTATTGACTTGATAGGAGACTGGGACTGTATAACTGTATCAGAAGAAATGAAAAGTTACAATATTCTTCTACATTATACATAATAATTGTAATTAAAATAGTAACATCAGACATTATTCTGAACATTCCTTTCTACAAAGACAAAATTAGGACTTTAAAAACTATTATACAAATGGAGCAACAGAACAGAGGACTGTCTTAAGTTTTATAACAATGTATTATAATTAACTGAAAGCAATAAGTCACATACTAGAATGAAAATTTGAAAACAGAAGACATAATAGTGTCATGGAAATCTCAAAGGAAGATGCGTTGTGAATGGACCATGATTATTAAAGTCTAGTTTACAGCCTTTATATCCTTAAACAATACATATCTTCTTTCATCAAAATCAACATTGTATAAAATGATGCCTTAAGTATAAATCATAGCTCTTAGCCACTAAACTAGTAGAAAAGTCAAAATAATAATTATAGGATTGGTATATTGGCCTAGGGAATCTAACTTGATGGAAGAGAAATTTAACATATAAAGCAGGATTCATAAACGCCTACACTAAGTGTATAAATGTACACTGTTCTGACAGAACAGAGAGCAAAAACATAATTTTCACCTTCTTCCTCCTAATTGTAGTTTTCTTACTGATTTTCTTGCAACCTTAAACATAGAGAGGGAGTCATAAAGGTTACCACAAAGTGTAGACTGTGTGTACACTTAGTCTAACCCCTCTGAGTGAATAGACCGCACAAAAAATGTGGTAAGGATGTTCTTGAATGTAGATCATGTACACTTAGTGTAGGCATCATCTGGCCCATAGTTTGTTATTCATTGGTTACCAAACTTTACAAAACTAAGAAATCTGGTTGTCTTAAGTGTTTCAAGATATCTATATAGTCTAACTTGGGAGTAGAATAATTATAGGCAGTAAATATTATAAGCAAATTCACCAGGTTGTTTATAAATTCAAAAGAAAAATGGAGAGCAACACCAAGCTTATATACTTAAGCTATGGTCTAGTATGCAAATGGTCACATTTCAAGATGATACTCCTGCCAGAAGCATCCTCAAGATAATATCGCAGATGTGCACTGCTGTTTGAGGCTATGGCCAATAATACTATTCTTAGAAAAGCTTCACAAAGGTTTGCTGCAGAATTATGATCACACTCTTCTCAGGATTACACTCTGTTTACTCTCAGTTCAGTAGTTTAAAGTATTATCTTAGCAAAAGTAACTTTACCTTGGGTTATACCACACACACACACACACACACACACACACACACACACACACACAGACACACACCTACACATTTCAATGCCATCTGTCAGACCAGTATAGCACCCAAAGGTCACTAAACCCCCTTTAAAAAGCCAATTGTATTTTATTAGATTATGGTACTATAACAGAAAGACACTCACCTCAAAGGATTGATCGTACTTAAAATTATACAAAGCACATTGATAATTAAATATACAGAAAACATACATTCTTATACAAAGACATGATTCTTCTGATTGCGACAATTATACAAACTGCTTCTAAAGATTAAATTATTTAAAACCACAATTTTCAGCCTAAGAGAAAAATATAACTTTTGTCTTACAAACCTGCTACAAAATAACTTGAAACCAAAAGAAATGTTCCCAACAGATACCTAGGTGTATGGTTAAGCCAAGCTTCCAGCTTCTAGTAGTATATACACATATCTAAAAATAAAATAAACAAATTCCTATTTTTGGACGTTCCATTTCCTATCCCCCTGCATGTTGTACAGCCTTAATTAAGGATATCCTTTTCATATTGCTTAATATGGGCTTCCAATTGTTTTAATTACCTCAAGCAAAAATTTCTTCTCACTGCAAACAACCTCAAACAGCATTTGTTGTTTTATTTTCTTTGCCCTAGTTAGGGAATACCACTGTGCAGTTCTAGTAAAAGCAAACTGACTGACTATTAAACAGAGATGTCTTTTATTAGTAACCTCACTAACCTGTAAATCACCCAACTCTTTCTCCTTCTTTGTCAAGAGATTAAAATTCTTGACTGCATCTTACAACTTAAGATCCTACTCTACCCTCCATAATATCATTACAGACCCCAAAAATAAACTGCACCAAGCAATCTACAGTTTATCAGTGCTAGCCCCTCAAATATAGGAATCATTATCAGTCCTACTCAAAAGAAATCTCATTTTTCCCCAAATTCAGAAACTGCTTCAAAAAGTGCATATCTACAGAAGCAACATTTAATTACTTTAGTGCTAACAACATCAGATAAAGACATCATTTGGTTTATTTGCATTTGAACATCATTACTAATATTCATTGCTAAATTCTTAAGATAAATGTTTAACCCCAATTTTATTATATTCCTTTTCTGCCTACTCTCTGCTTCTGCTAACATTCTTAGTACCCCTGTCCTTTACACTTTTTTTCTGTTTCCCTTTCTCTTCCTCTTCTATCCAACAGTTAATTGCTGTTTAAATATTCTGCACATATTGTTGTATCACTTTCATTTGATTCACCAGTACAGTGAATACTCCATGCACATAACACAGCCCATAAGCAAATACCATTAATATTTTTGTGATATACCGCAGGCAGGGGCTACATTTTATTTTTAATCTGATAGCTGACAGCCATCAGGGGAATGGTCTCCTGAATGCCACGCATGGTACTACATAGATTACAGCCTAAAACAGACACACATATGACTCACTAAGTGACTTACTAAGTGCAACTTGGCCTCAAGAGTATGCAGGAAATCTGCACTGTTGCCCTGTTGTGGGACTACACCATCCACACCAAAAAAAAAGACTACACTGAATACCCCACCAAAGAGAGTATATGGCCAAGCTTCTGAGACCCCTTTCTCAAAAGTATCTCTGGTTTTCATTGCCTACAGTGCTTACTTGATAACAGTAACTGTACTTTTAATAAACTATTGCATTAAAAAAATACACAGATACTGATTAATTTTCAGGGAAGGTTGGTAACATTCTTTAACGCCATGTCCTTCTGTCATGGCTCACCGTATTAACTTGCCACTATCCCAGACTACCTCATTAGGGAACTTCCAGGTACTGTTCCACTACTGACAATAAGCCAAGCAATTTAAACACAAATGGTAGCATGGAGCATAGCACTCTGGCCAGCTAGAGGTCAATGACAGCAAACTTGTCACCATTCAACAATAAATATTCTCATCAATTAATTAGTAAGCCAGAAAAAACAACCACAAGCTTTTTAAAAGTGAATAAATACAAATATTTTACTTGAGAGAATAAGTTAAGCAGTACAGTTAACAGTTAAACATACACAGAAATATGAACATGCAAAGGTAAAAATACAGAAAATAATCACTTTAATCAAGAAAAAAATCTGTCTACAGCTAAACCCTCTTCTAGCTATTTCTTGCCTAAAAAATTACTAAGTCCCAAGTTAAACAGGCTGAATTTACAGAACAAACCTCAAACAGAGATATAAGTAAAGAAAACAAACTCACAGATCTGTACATCACAAGCTCCAATGTAGTTACTCCCATATAACTGTTTATGCTGCTGTCTGGCTTATACATTTTACCATACGGAAACCACAGACGTAAATAATCAGAGTTTTACATTTACCTGCTAATGAGTTTGCTTGTCCTGCTCTTGACTAGCTATCCCCTTATAACATTTACAGTTCTTAGCACCATGACCTAGGAATAGTCACAGACTAGCTGTGCTTCCTGTTTTACAAGTCTGCTATGCATTTCACATCGTATGTATAATTGCTGTTTTCGCAGCAGACAGCAGTTACAAACTTCATATGTTTGTTTTACATTTTATAGAAAAAGACCACAAGTTCTGACATCTTTTCAAGCCACTGAAAAGCACATGCAGATTTTTTTGTTGTGTCTTTCGGCTTATCCCGGCTAGGGGTCGCCACAGGGGAACTCCGGTCTGCTAATATTTGGTAGTGGATTTTTACGTGCTGAGTTACCAGCCCTGATGCACAACCTTCAATGAAGGCACGCCCATTCACGCATGCCTCCACACAGAAGACGCTCTAGCTGAGAATCGAGCGCGACAACATCTTGCTGTGAGGTGTAGATTCAACCACATATTTTAGTTTACCTGATACATATTTTATAATGTTGGAAGTACAGCTCAGAGATATGTTACAGTCTGACTCAGAAAACAGTGGCAGACTTCTTATTACTTTACATACAGAGGGGCTACTAATATTTGCACTTCCCAGGCTGACCATGAAAAAGTCCACATGGGTCAGTGTTGTGCTATGGCTAACAAATAAAATACAAAACAATTAAATAAAACTGCTGAACAATGACTTTCAAAAATTACTATCTACCACATGACTAGGTCTATACCTATTTACTTAACTAAAAGATGACTGGTGATAACTTGTAAATTTACTTAGTAATTGAAGCAAACTATACAAATATGAACTGGTGTGTCACTGAGAAGCAGTCTCTCAGTCTCTTTTTTCTATTAATACCTCTGCAAATGTTTCTTTCTAAAGTGCTCCCAGGTATTATGAAGACTCCATCAGTACCCACAGAAGAAAGATTAACTGATGCATACTTCTTACTGGAAAGGGCTACAGTATTTGTTGATAATTTCTGAGAGGTGCATTTGGATGTACCAGCACTGATAAATATTTTGCTAGCACTGGACCTGGATATGCTTGCCTTTTCCTATGTTTAGTCTGTCTCCTTGACTTTTATTTCCTGCAGGGTCAAACCTTTAAATCAGTGTCCTAAGACTGCCAGACCCAGACAATTTTAACAGTTATTGTCCATACTTCTTGTCTTTGGGAGGGAAAAACTCACTCTATTATTCTACATAAAGACAGGACTGCCATTAGAGTGACAAGTTAAGCAAGACTCGTCCACAAACAATTACATTCTATACTGTTAAGGCAAGCAGTGATACAGAAAATATTCTACTGCACAACTTAACTAGAAAGTTCTACTCTTTACAGTGTTTCTACTGGTTTGCATACAGACATTTGAAAATCTTTCTGTAAGTTTGTTGTTTCTTTCAAAAGAGTTGTAAAAAAAATTCTCAGGTCGAACTAATCTCTTCATATGAGATCATTTACATCCATCTGGGCTACTACCAACTCAAGCAAATGGGAGCTCAGTTTAACATCTCATCAGAAGGACAAAATGAATGAAACATAGTTAGTGGTAGAGGCAGCAAACTCCCTGCTCTAGGTGTGTCTAGCAAACATCAATACTGTTAAACCCAGCAAATTCAAATTATAACTGAACAGTCTAACATCAAGGAGTTCCTTCTCCGTAGTATCATGAAAAAAAGAGGTGTTGAATTCCCTAACTCAACAAACAGGCTCATTAGTGCTGAGATGTATACTAACCTTATGAGACAATTCCATAACATTTCCTCTTCCTTTATGTATTAGACAGCATAAATATTACAAACTCTAATGGGCCTACCTGATACCCCAAAAAAAATCACCCATGAAAGCCTGTCCATATTCCACCACGAAGTAGTCAAGAATCTTCATCCTTCTCCTACTGTTCATAAAAAAATTGCCCCTGAATAATCCTAAAGGACGAAACCACCCAGTTTAGCCCTTGTTCATTCTTTGACTTGAACTTTCTAAATGAATTATGAAACAGACATCATGACAACAAAGCAGGTCAGTCCTGTATCTCCAGACTTATTAAAAAAATAAATAAATAAATAAATAAATAATTAAATAATTCCTGAACCCATTAATGTTGATAGAAAGAATGTTCATGAAGGTTTATAACTTCTTTTCCCTACCTCTTCAGATTCACCTTATATTTTTTAGAACTCTGACCACTAGAGAAAACTGTTTACCTGAGCAGGAAGGTTTATTGTTCTTATCCATCCCATCAATGACAGAAAAAACTTTAGCAACTAGTATTATCCTCTTAAGGTTATTCATTACTGCTGTAACCCCTCTGGGCACTAATATTTTTCAAACTCACTGATGCTGCTAGTTTTCAGAGAGAAATTCCCTCCTCCATCCAAAAGGTCAGGTCAGAATTTCCCAACTTTTATAAATGGTGTCAGTGTTGTTAGATGTGCCCTGATAATCCATCTAATAAAGTGAAGAGAACTTACTTTCATAACAAAATAAAAAAATACAATTAGCAGAAACATGGTCTACCTCTCTCATTTTGCAGAAAGAAATATGGTTATCAGCAACACATCCGATTCCCTACATTTTGTACATTTCCATGAGGATGTGTGTACCAGAAAAATTAACTTGCTTTGCAATATAAATAGCAAACTATCAGAAAAACTGCAGGTAGTGACACATGTATCCTCCAAAGCTGATAGCACTGGAGAAATGGATGTAGGTTCTGGAAATTCCATCTGTAATAGCTCATAGTATTTTCTGAGGGACCGAGAAATCTGTGTTTCCCACTGATAACACTGGCACATTTTAGAAATTGTTCCTGTGGGGGGTTCTCTTTCAGTGAAACTATCAGGTACTGTGCTCTCCTCTGATTCTGAAACAGAAATCTAAACAGAAAACCCTGCATCTGTCCATTGTCTTCCTCTCCAGATTCAAAATCTTGAATCTTTTCAGGAAAAGAGGCATTCATCTTTCTTTCACCAGAAATCACCTTATAAGTAGGACCAATAGCCAGAATTAAACCCTTAGTTAGATCTAGTAAGCTACTCCTGTGTAGAGAAATTTGAGGGGAATTCGATACTTGCTTGGTTTTCTGTTTCTTTTTGACAGGAAAAATGGGGCCAACAGTGTTGTTAATTGCAGTAGCAGCTTCCACAGGGATGGACACAAAATTCTGATTAAACAGGGATGCCTTCCCAGTGTCCTTTCCAGGACAAACAAGAGTGGCTTTCCATTGCTCACTTAGGGGAACTCCAACAGATACAGAAGATGTAGCTAACCCCCATCCATAGTGGCTCTAGGTGCTACACTAGAGGGATCCGGGATAAAAGTGGTCTGAGGAACCAGCTTTGGCCACAGCAGAGTTACCCTCCTGCAGCTGAGACAAATTGCTAGCCTGCTGTGTTGATAAGGGCTGTTTGCTTATTTTATTCTTTTTATTGCTGGAAGAAGGACTGACCTTGGGTCCAGTAATCTGTTCCATGGTCAAGTTGAAAATTGTGCCTCTTTCCTGGGGAAATCAAGCAGCATAAGACAGTAAATATTTAAAAGTTGCTTTTTTCTTACAAAAGCACTGTAAGAAGGACATTTATAACTATGCAGCCGCAAAAAGTAAAATAAATACAATCTCTCTACAAACAAAATGCTTTTCAGTTACTTTAAACAATATTTAAACTGAAAGGAAAAAAGTGAGCTTGTGTTTAAAAGTATAGTTAGGTCTCATGACAATCCGTTAAAACAAATTCCTAAATTACAACCTTCCTAAGCTAGTAAGCACATAAAATAATACATTTTTTATGCGGAAGGTTTTTCACCAAAGGGAACTTATCTGCCCAGAAAAGGAAGAACACATGCCGACCGTTGATCCTGGAAAATCCTGCACAAGAGTGCTGTCTTCCATGGCAGGAAAGTTCTGAAGGGCTTGGTGCTCAAACCTGTGTTTTAGGCAGTTCAGTTCAAGTTGCCTCATGGTTTGATCACGTGGACTATACCCCAAAACTCTGAAGCTGTCTGTTTGTTATATCCTTAGCAGGATATAACTCATATAGCCAAGTCTACTGCAGTAGTGATCAATATAATTAATATAACAAAGTATTCCTAATAATACAGTTAGTAAAGCATTTGCTCTAGGCTGGACACAAACCCAGTGCCTCCTCAAAATCAAAGTCATGTAACAAAAAGACCACTGAAAATTTAATGCATAGAGAATAAGTTAAGCTTGATGTTTCAAAACAGACACTGCAAAGTTTCATTATGAATAAGTGACCACAGACTCTTAGCCACATCACTGAGAGCAGCTAAACCCTCCCTTAAGAAGTCTACTCAGTTGAGACGAGCAGTAGACTTACAATGAAACTTCAAGAGATTTTGGCATTTTTGTTACAGGTTGTTTCACAATGCCTGATGAATCAATTGCTGCATACTTGTGTTCTGCGCACCTTGACATCAATACCGCCTGGTCAGCTGAAACAACAGGATTAGTAATATCCATCTCAGTTTTAGATTCCATGGTTGGCCAATAAGTGGATCCTGTGAATGTACAACATTAGCCTCCTACTGATTAGTACCAGCAGACTCCACCTTCTAAACTGTACCTCAAGGATCATCTACTGTCTGGGAGAACTTTGGCTCTTCACAGTTGTACAAGCACTTTCACAAGCAAACTGGACCCCTTGATCAGTAACAATAATCTGGAGTCATAAAAACCCTCCAATCTTTTAATTAACTACTGTAAATCATTCCTAGATTGTTTTATTTATGCACTATCTGCAAAATAAGTTGCAGTGGTTTTATGGCTCACTTTTCTTATGTTTGAGAATAACAAGTCCTGTAATTCTATAAAAGCAAGGGGATTTGACTATGGAAATACTTTTTTTCCAGAAATAATTTTATTATTTAAATGAGAGTATGGTTGGAGTTTTTTCAATTTGTAGTATTGGAGCAGCTCCAGGAAAAATACAAGCTGCAAAAACAGGTATGCTGCCTTTATGTAGACATCATAATTATCGTCAGGATAGTTGCTTGTACTTACAAAAAATATAGCACTTTATCACATGATGAAAAATGCTGCTAACCTGGTAAGCCCTCTAGACACAAAAAGTCCCTTTTCAGGGTGACCTGGGAGCAATATCTAGTTAGTTTCACTTGCTTAGAGGTGAAAGAGAGGCAATGCAATGGGAATCAATCCCACAACTGCTTTAGGGTCTTGGACTATCAGAACCTAGTCTCAAACCTCTGCATCAGAATGACAATTCCTTCTAGACAATACATTTAAGTGAGACAAAATCAATTATCTGAAAGTTTAGTTGCAAGGAGAGGACAATTAAATACCAGTACAGTGCCAGTTAGCCTTCTATACCTGGACATCAGAAACAGTTAAAAGAGAAAAGGAATCAGCCCTTACTGGGCTTAAGGATATAAATAAAAAAATATTTAATACCTAAAATGCCTGTCTAAGAAAAATACTCATCTGTATCCAGTCACTTTTGAAAAATCAGATGATGGAGACACTACAGACGATGATTTAACCCCCACACACCCACTTCATGCTCTCAGTTCCATTAGCAGACTTTCTGCCTCAGCTATCTCCTTACAGACCAGACTTTACCAATGGACCACAGAGCCCAGGCTCCTCAGTCTCTCCTTCACTGTGTCTCCAACAAGAAAGCATTCTGACTTCATCTTAGGGTGGCTCAGTGGCGCAGTGGTTAGTGACGTTGCCTCACAGCAAGAGTTTCTCCAGTTTGATTCTCAGCTGGGTTGCCTTCTGTGAGGAGTATGCATGTCTTCTCTGCATCTCCGTGGGTTTCCTCCCACATTCCAAAGGCATGAGTCTGGGGCATTTCTCCCAGGTCCTCAGCTGAAAATGGGCTCTGTCCCAGTCAGACTTTCCCAGTAAACAAATGTTAAATAAATCAATAATAAATAAAAAAAATCTTCACAATCCTCACCCCAGTTCCCTTTCAGCCAGGTACTGTCTGAGGCTGAAGAAACATCTTGTCACCCAGATACTTTAGCCAGTCCAGAATTTCCACATGTTGATCACAATACACAGCAGTCACAATATGGTTCCAAAACTAAAATGCCGCCAAAAATATAAAGTAATGCATGTTGTGGTGGGCAAAACAGACACTGATTATTGTACCTCAGATGGTAATACTGGGCTTGATAAAAATAAATAAACTAACTAACTAACTAAACTAATTAAAAAGTAAAGAAAAAACATATTCAACAGCATCCTTTGAAGGTGGTTCTCTTGGAAAACATAGACAACCCTACTGTACTGATGCACTGACAATGGACTGCAGCAGTACTGGTTTCCCTCTGTTCAAGAAGATCCTATTAAATTCCAGAATAAATTATGCTCATCTACAAGAAGTCACAACCTTAATCTAAGTGATCTCCTCTGACTCCTTATAGCTCTTGTCTCACCTGATACCTTTACGTAAGTAAATGTCCTGAAATGGAAAACCCAGGGAGGATAATCCAGCTCTGGGAAAAAAACTAAACTCTCACAGGCAAGAGCTAAAATGACAGATGCAGTCAAAGAAGTCTGTCATATATTGGCTGACATTTAAAAAAAAAAAAGGTTAAGTGAAAAAAAGGCAAAGACCCTGCTTTTTTTTTTTTTTGAATATGCTTGTAGAAGCCTTTCCCAACATTCAGGACTTAAAGACCCTATGGCAACAGTCTGAGATGAAAGAGTCAACTATTATGGACAGGCTACAATCTCATATTGCAGAACATAAAAATCAAACTGTTTTGACTGGTTATTCCTGCAGTTGAGCACTCTGGTTTCTTGTCCATATCACTGCATGGAAAACTTCAATTAATTTAAACAAGAAAAATTGATCAAACTAACTTATTTCCAACTATAAGATTTTCAGGTTAGAGGAAAGAGCTGTGGAAGAGGTCAAGGAAGTACAGAAAGAGATGGGTTTGCTCAAGCTCAAACTGACCCACGGTTTAACCAAAACTAAAGAGGAATTACCATCTCCCCTAGAATCTCTTCAAATGTCAAAAAGCTTCAACTGCAGGTGAAGTGTACCTTAGAAGGATGAATACCAAGCTGGACTGTGGTGGAAGGAATCCGACAAAGTAATATGTCCTCCTAAGGGTCTCCACTCAACAAATGCCATGGATGACTTCTTAGTACAAGGGCATCCAGAACAGTAACAGTACCTCATGCACATTTTGGTACATTCCCAACAAAAATGCTCTTATGTAAAAGCTACAAGTTAGAGAAACCTCATGTCCTTTTTTGATAGCATAGGTGCACAAAGTCTGTGCTTACTGTACCTGCTCATTCACTAATACTGCTCAATAATATGTCTGCAATGGCAGTAGAGGTAATCAAGATACTAACTGAATACCCTGTCACTGTCTCACTTTCAGTGCTGTTTGGTCCAATAACTGAACAGCATGCCTTTTTACTGAGCTCTTCTGTGCCTTTACATTTATTGAGGACAGCCGCTGTGAAAACTGGGCTGCACTACATACTGCACCCATGACAGCATCTTTATGGCTATCCCAGTTAAATCAGAAGAATCAATTTAGCCTAATATGATTCTAGTCTTTTGTTGCTACCCCAAGATGAAGGACACCGTGCTGTTTTGGCAAAAGATAGTAAGTTTTTAAAAGTAGCTCCCACCACATGTATGAATTTCCCATGATAATAATGTAGGATTGTTGGTAGAGGCTGTGCCAGTGTGAGTCCAGGTAAATCCATCTAAGATACTGCCCCAGGTGGCAAAATATCTGCTTAGTAAGAAAGCAAAAGAAATATTCAACACTGTCATTGAATCTCTACTCAATAAGGCATTATAGTACTGACATAAAGTAATTGTATTAATCTTATTCTCTCTGAACAAAAGGGAGAGATGTCTATTGGTTTGTTGAATGGGAAACAGGGTTTTGATTCCAGTACTTTCAGTTGTTCCAAAACCCATAATCATCTTGAATCCTATTCCATCACACACTAAATATTCCTCAGTTATTAATACCCCTGGTTCTGTTTGCCTACCAGGATAGCAAATCCACATGGACTAGATTACCACATGGATATACAGAATCACATTCCTTGTTTTCACAAATATTAAAATAACAGCAGGACACATTAACCTTCTTTGCTGGATCAGCTTTAATTCAGTGCATAGATGATTTATTAATAGCCTCATCATCCCCTCAGGCATGTAAAACAGGTGCTATTTATCCATCACAAAAATTAGCAAAGGACTAAAAGTTGCAAAGCAAAAATTGCATTAATGGAAACCTGAAATAATTTATTTGGGGCATGTAATCTACCCCTGATAGGCAACATATTTTACACTCAAGCTATTTTAAATGCTTCATAGCCTGTAAATATGAGACAGCTAAGGGGATTCTCCTGGGTCTTATAGGGTTTTGCACACAGTGTATCCTTGGCTACCCTGAACTTGTCAAACAACTAGCTGTTTTATTAAAAAAGGTTATTCAAGAATGCCTGCCATGGAGAAAAGAGCAAAAAAAAAAAAGGCCTTAATGACTATAAACCAAGCACTGACATTTGTTCCTAGTTTAGTTTTTAGCTTTTATGCTACAATAAATAAAACAGAACAAAGTCTCTTGGCTCAAAATCATGGGGATGACTATCACCCTATAGCATGCTAGTCCCAGCAGCAGCTGCTTTACTGCTGTGCCTGTGGGCAGTAGCAGCTATGGCAAAACTAGCAGAACTAGCTACTCCTATCACATTGGGACATGACATAATAGTGGCAGACTCTCATGTAGTGGTGGCACTCTTGTTAAAGTCAAAAACTCTATACTTGTCCTTGGTACACACTTGATGAGATATGAAATAGCATTATCATCTGATCCAGCAATAAAAATAGATGTCCACCACTGGGTCCTGCTTGTTGGATGAGCCACATGACTGTGTATCTGTAACTAAGCATTTTTTTCTCTTAGAATTTATTTGTTATATGAACCTCTGCAAAATCCTGATATGTATTTGTTTCTGGATGGATACTATATAACCCAAGTAAATGGAATATTGGTAGCAATAGATGCTATTCTGTACAAGTCTTCAAGTTCTACTCCAACTGCAGTTATTAAGGATAATTTCTGCATATGCAGCCAAATAAGTGGATGGAGCTTACAAGGACATGTAAATGAGCAAAAGACAAAACTGTTGCTGTATATTCTGACACATGCTATGCTTTTAGTATTGTGTATGATTTCAGGGTTTTGTGGCATGACACAGACCATCTCACAACTGCAGGGACACATTAAAAATTAGCTTGATGTTAAGGAACTGTTAGTCGCATTATTACTATTAAATACCACTGTTGTTTTTAAAGTGTTTAATGCATCAAAAAGACAGGTATGGTCACAAAAGGAAATATGGTGGCACATCAAGTTGCCAAACAGGCTGCACAAATAAACGCTGCTTGGGTTGAAATTGGACATGCTCTATAGAATGAAAATATTAATGATTTTTTTTTTACAAGAGGAGACAGAAGATAAAAAATAATACAGATAGATCAGTCAAGGAAAGACTATACCCCGGATTCTCAAAAGCTTGCATGATTAGTGTAAGAGGAAATTTTGCCAATATAGCGGCCGAGCGATCCATGTACATGCTCGTTTGACGTGCGCGAGCGCTCTAGCACTAGTGCTGCACGTTCCCAGCCCCTGTAGGCAAATTACCCCATTTGCAGGTGAAAACCATGCAAATGAGTTAAATCTGCCATCCAGAAAGCAGGAATCAGGGCATGCAGGACTAGCGTAATATGCAGAAATGTACTCGGTTAGTAACCGAGTACTGTACTGCAAAATCCAAAACGGGGACATGACAGCCCCAAATAAAGGCTGCATATCATTGAAGCATGCCAATGGCCAAGTAGAAGGCCATTGGCATTGCAAACAATGCAAAACATACAAAATACAACTTTTATTATATGTCCGCCGATCACGGCTGTTGAAGCATAGGGCAGCAGTGCACAAACGGGATCGGTGGGGAAATAAGAAAATAAACCTAAAAAAGCAGTCTAACTAAAATCAGTATTCTGCCATGCAAGTCAATGCTGGCCAGTGAATAGTGGTTGCTAAAGGGGGAGGCATAGTGTGACACATGTAACTATGCATTAGCAGGCAATCCTATGCAAATGAGGGGAAGGAAAGTGAATCCCAGTTTTCCCCAGCATGTGAGGCAGGTCCCAACAGTGTAAGAGTATGAGTAGCTGAGTGCAAGACTAGGAGGTAGGTGACATAATGGGTGGGTGTGTCAGGCATACTGTCAGCGGGTTGGAGCCCTGTGGCTCAGGGTTGCACCTAGCTTAGCACAGCGAAGCCGGGGGGGGGGGGTCTAAACTTGCCCAGCATGTATGACAAAGTGTAAGCGGGTGTGCGCACCGTGCAATGGGATCCACAAGAAGATAAAGGAAGTGAAACCAGGAAATAGCAGCAGTGTGCACATTGGAGTACACGGATTGAGCGGCATGCCCCCGGGCTGAAACAGAAGGGCAATGGGAAGGGAAAGCAGCAGTAGGAAGTTAATCAAGGAGTACTAGGTTCGCTGCCAGGTGAAACATATTGGAACCAGCCAATTACACAGGCAGCAGACCAGCCCAGCACGCCACTATAAACTATGCAAACACCTATCCCTCTGGTTTTTCCCACACCCTACACCACCGGTGTAAACAAGCGGGGAACTTTTAACACTCACAACAGCAAAATGTCAGGGGCTGCAATAGCTATCATACAACTTGTGGAAGAGGCTGAGGGTGGTGAGGATGTAAATGCTGCCAACCAACCCACAGTGAGGAGACGGAGAAGAGTGTACAGACCCAGGGTTACCTACCAAGAGCTACATGAGCTGGAGATAGTGTGGTGCTACAGGGTAGACAGGGACCTCCTACAGCAAATTGTTGAGCTGTGCCGGCCACGCCTGACACACAGCACTAACAGAGGGGAACCCATCCCAGTGAAAACAAAGGTATGTGTAGGCCTAAGAATACTAGCTACAGGTACCTTTCCAAAGGCCAACTGGGGATATGATGGGGATCTCACAGGCATCAGCATTCAGGGTACTCCACCAGTTCCTGAATGCCATGGCAGCACATGTCAGTGAGCACGTATATTTCCCCCTCACCCATGAGGCGTTGGCCAGCAATATGCATCTCTTCCACCAAATAGCAGAATACCCTGAGGTAGTGGGTGCAATAGACTGCATGCACATATGCATCAAAGCACCACCCGGTGAGCAGGGTAGGCTTTACATCAACCGCAAGGGCTTCCCCTCCATCAACTGCCAGGTCATGTGCGATGCCCAGGGCATAATACTGAACTTGTGTGCTGGCTGCCCTGGAAGTTATCACAATTCCCGCATCTGGCATCTGACGCAGCTCTACCAGAAATTGCCAATGGGGACATCCCACATGGTCACCTAGTGGGGGATGCTTGATACGCACTGGAGCCGTGGCTGATGACACCCATCAGAAATGCACACACACCCAAACAAGAACACAATAATGAGGCACATGCACAAACAAGAATCATAAGAGTGTGTGTTTGGGATGCTCAAGTCACGGTTCCCGTAACTGGACACATCCAGTTGAGCCTTGCAGTACTCACCAACTACATGTACCCAAATCATCCTTGTATGTGCCATACTACACAATATCATCCTGTGGAAACAGCTTTAGCAGGAGCAGCAAGGGGCAGGGCCACATACCCCCCACCAATGCCAAGGCCAGCACAGGCGCAGAGTGACTCGGAGCAGGAACAACCTGAGCCTGCCCAGTAGGCAGAAGGAGACATGCCCAATATGCCCTGGCAAACAGGCAATGCATAGCACATACTCTGACACATGAGGGACCCAGGGAATAGCACCTCTCTCTGACACTCACATACAGTAAAAGGGATGTCAAACATTACACTACCTGTGGCTAACCATGCATAGCAGTGTACTATGTGCATCCAACATAGGCAGCCCTGCAGCACCACCCTCAGTACTGGGACACTCACAAGATAAGGGGCTCACACATGCCAGTCAGGAGGAGGGGTCACACACCCAACAACAGTCACAGCCAGAAGGACAGGTGTAGACAAACACAAACAAATGCCGTACTATGGCCTCTGAATGAGGGGTATTGGTAACCACCCCCCCAAGGCCTACATGGACAGACTACAGCAGGCCAGTTAGTGGGATGTCAGTTGTGACTGCTAGGAAGTCAGAAACTAATGTGTATGTAATCAAAAGATAAAAACGGTAGTACACCACCAGCATGATAGGTAAGACTACTGACTGAAATGGACTACAGGACATACCAGTACAGTCCCAGCAAATGTGTACAACTGTCAGGTGTGCCGCCCACCCTACATAGAAATATAGTAACAGTCAGGTGCGCCCCCCCATCCTATGTAGAAACATAGAAATAGTCAGGTGTTCCCCCCGCTATGCAGACATGTTGCAACAATCAATGCCAAATGATCGGTGGATACCCTGCAGACACAGCATGCTACCTGTCAGTGTACTACACAAAGGTCAGCAGTGCAGTACAAACTACCAGACATGATCCACACATGTAAAACTGGGCATGCTCACACACTTAGAGAAATGAAGGCAATGTCAGTCATCAACGTACTGAAAGGTTATACTGGCCATGCTCACACACTTAAACACATGAAGGCCATGTATGCAAACACCAGTGGACCAGACACATCTGGCGGTTGCAATTGTTAGTGCAGACACATGTCAGTATGCACCACTCATGACTTGCACACACAGTGGATAGGAATACAGACGTATATGTAAGGACAACACACCATAATAAGCCAAAGGTAGATGGGTATAGATTTGTGGAAGAGGGTGACCGTGACAAGGAGCCATCCACGCCTGTCCCACCCAGCACACAGCCAAAAGGCCCCAAACACATCAGGTGCAGATGTCACACACTGCAGTTACTAGCGACCAGTATCTGTCTGCACCACAGCTATGTGGTCCACGTGCCAGCTGTGCAACATGGCCGTACAAGGACGTAGTCATCTAGTAGCCCTATACATGTACTTGTGACATATGACCCCATGTGTGGCCGCTTGTGGCATGTCACCCCTACATGAATGGGTTATGGGCCACGCACACACGGCCCACCCCATAGCGCTACCCTGACAAGCCTGCTGAGGTTATCCAATGTGAAATAAACCTTTGGGAAAGTTGTAGCCCAGTAATCTCCGTGGTGCATCCCATAACTGCATACTGCTGTAGTATGATAAACTAGTTAAGTGCGAGTTCTAACCCCAGACATGGCAACTGTGTGTTTCAGTGTTTGTGTGTGTGTGTCTGTCTCTCACTGACTGTGTAGAGAATAATGCCTTTTAGGCTACTCACACCCCTTACAATTCACATACCCACCTTTGGCAAGGCTGCTGATGTCACCCACCTAGAAATACTCCCCTGGGAAGACTGTAGCGCATACTGTAACTGCGTACTGCTGTAGTGTGATAACGTAGTTAGGTAGGAGGTCAAACCCCAGATTTGGCAACTATGCATGTGTGTGTGAGTCTGTGTGTGCATATGTGTGCGTGTCTGTCTGTCACTGACTGTGTAGAGAGCTATGCCTTATAGGCCACTCACATTCCTTACAATTCACATACCCAACTTTGGCAAGGCTGCTGATGTCACCCACCTAGAAATACACCTCTGGGAAGGCTGTAGCCCAGTAATCTCTGTACCGCATCCCGTAACTTTGCACTGCTGTAGTGTGATAAACTATTTAGGTAGGAGTTCCAACCCAAAACCTGGCAACTGTGTGTGAGTATGTGTGTCTGTGTTTGTGTGCATGTCTGACTGTGTAGAGAGCAATGCTTTTTAGGCTGCTCACACCCCTTAAAATTCAAATACCCACCTTTGGCAAGGCTGCTGATGTTATGCACCTAGAAATACACCTCTGGGACGATTGCAGCCCAGTAATCTAGTAGCAAGTTCTGTAACAGTATATGGCCATAGTGTGATTAAGGAGTTAGTTGGGAGTTCTAACCTCAGACCTGCCAACTGTGTGTGTGGGTGTGTGTGTATATATGCGTGCATGTCTGACTGTGTAGAGAGCAATGCTTTTAGGGTACTCACACCCCTTACATTTCACATACCCACCTTTGGCAAGGCTGCTGATGTCACCCACCTAGAAATACACCCCTGGGAAGGCTGTAGCCCAGTAAACGCTATAGTGCATCCCGTAACTGCGTACCACTGTAGTATAATAAACAAGTTAGGTAGGAGTTTCAACCCCAAACCTGGCATCTGTGAGTGTGTGTCTGTGTTTGTGTGCATGTCTGAATGTGTAAAGAGCAATGCTTTTTAGGCTACTCACACCCCTTACAATTCAAATTGGCAAGGCTGCTGATGTCACGCACCTAGAAATACACCTATGGGACAATTGCAGCCCAGTAATCTCTGTAGCAGGTTCTGTAACAGTGTATGGCCATAGTGTGATTAAGGAGTTAGTTGGGAGTTCTAACCCGAGACCTGCCAAACTGCGCGTGTGTGTGTGTGTGTGTGTGTGTGTGTGTGTGTGTGTCTGACTGTGTAGACAGTGATGCTTTTAGGGTACTCACACCGCTTACATTTCACATACCCAACTTTGGCAAGGCTGCCGATGTCACGCACCTAGAAATACACCTCTGGGAAGGCTGTAGACCAGTAATCATCATAGCATGTCCTGTAACTGCATACTGCTGTACTGTGAATTAGAACCGTGGTAGGGTTCCATCCCCACACATGGCAGTACTGGATGTATTGTGTGTGTCACTGTCTGTGTAAGCAGCAATGCATTTTTGGCTAGTCTCTCACAGTCATTTCAAATGCCATACTTTGGCAATTCTGCTGATGTCAGTCATTGTAAAATACACTTTTGGGGAAGGACTACTCCAGTAATATCCATGGTACGTACTATAACTGCATAGTGCTGTATTGTAATACACTAGTTAGGTAGGGGTTCTACTCCAAAAAATAACAGGTGTGCATCTGTGTGTGTGTGTTTGTAACCCGTATCCTGTGTACAGGTGGTTGTGACTGTGTGACACCTGTGGACAATGTGGAGCGGGTTTTGCATATTTCTTATATGGTGGCCATACTATATATCACAATGTCCACCATACATGGGATAACACATGATATGGCTGAGAGGCTGGGGTGCAAAGCCATACCCAGATATGTGACATCAAGGCCATGCAATCACAGTTAGCAACCCCAGTATTACCCAGAGCACACTCTCAACCCATGTGTCATACACACACACACACACACACACACACACACACACACACACACACACACACACACACACACACACAAACACATGCCTATGTGGGTAGTACACTGCATACTGGCCACTGATAGTAACTATGGAGTGACAGCAGTGGGCCACAGAGGGCATGTCACCCTGTCCATCAGTCCAATATGCATGTACGTGTAGACAGTGCACCTTCCCCATGTTCCCCAGTGGACATCTGCACTACCTCTGGTGCCATCACATCTGATCCACAATGGACATACCATGCCCATATGGACAGATGCCACTTACACCAGGGAATGTTGATAGCATGCACTCAATGTAGGTGCAGGGAAAAGCTGCTGTCAATTAACAGTTCCTGCTATAGGTGGGCAGGACTGACACATCTGATGATAATCTGTGCTCACAACATGGGCCGGACACCCCAGGCACAGTTCCACATGTCACTGTACATGCATGTGAAAGGTGTGCACATACCAGATGCTGTCCATGGCATGGATGAGGGAACACAGACATGGCAAGTGATGGATGGGGGATACAATACCAGCCTGTGTGGGCAAATGCAGACACTACATCCTTGAGCCACAATGCAGACCATCATCATGTGGCCTGTTGCCAAGGTACACCCATCACCTAGCCTTGGACAGCCGTCTGGCACAGTCAAACACCACACACCTGTGCAGACATGCACCCATGCATGTCAGTACTGGCACCCTGTGTGTTTGCGTGTGTGTTGCATGCTGCAGATGTTCACATCCACACTCCCTACAACCCCCATGGGCATACTGTAGCATGCTGTCTGATGTCAGACACCTTCCCATACCCTTCGCACATACAGCCCCCGTATGACCTGTGTGGTGCATGGGATAACTGCACAGTGATGTGATGTGGCAATCCCACAACCGATGAGTTGTACACCTGGCCCTGCCACGTGTCAATATGTATGTGTCCTTGTGATAGTGTGGCTGTGTTGACACTGGCACCTGTTCATGCTGACAGGCACGTGTATGTCACATACCGTACAGCTACTGTATCCCTGTTGCAGATGTCACTCACCATCACATATATGTTCTGAGTGCTCCACAACAGGTAACCCATGTGGCGCCTCCAATAATTGCACCGAACTGTGCTAGCATTACATAGTTGTCAGGGGTTTGATACCCTGTGTTGGTAGGTGTATGATACAAGCATGCTTCAGTTTTACCCTCCCACCCCTCCCTGACATGTATTTGCCTCTGTCTGCATCCCCCACCTCCTCTCAGGTGGACAGGGAGACCTACACCTGCTTTGCCTAGGCAGCAGCATGTGTATTGTAAGTGATGCTCATGATCAGCGGATGGCTTCTGCACGAATCAGACCCCTCCCCTAGCTGTTTTAACATTCCCATAGCCAATTGTATGGAAACACACTCCAATACCTAGGAACGTCATGGTGGTGTTGGCCCTTTTCATCCACAGTGAGCAGTAACTAGATCTGTCATGTGGCAAACAACATCTCAGATGGATAGTGATGTACCTCTAACATGCACTGTGGAAACAGTGCAACAAACAGGACGGGAATGTGCCTGAACTGACTACAGACTGTAAGTGCCTCTATACTGCATTTGGAGTTGTGTTGCTTTAACAGTGTTTGTGTGCATATGGCTGTTGTACATGTCTCAAAATGTGTCATGTCAGTTCCATGTTTATGGGGAATCCCCATCTGCAGGGTCATCTGCAGCCTGGGCAGTGTTGTGTCCATGGCTGCATGTGTCACCCACAGAGCATCTAGCTGTCGACTGCAGAAGGTAGTGTGAGGATAGCAGTCAGTAGATGGAGAAAGCTGTGATAGTCACATACATTATATCCCTCAAAGGACATATGTTGCAACAACCCTGTAACAACAGTAAATGTATGTGGTTATCACAGCAACATGTCAATATTGGCCCTGTGTATGTGCTTCCAGCCACACCTCTGTCAACCTATGTACATATGTCGTGCATGAAGTGGTGCATATGTGCTGTACACTATAATTTGTGGCATCATATCTGAAAACAAGCCACTGATATATTCAACTGCTACACATGTTATGTACAGTAGGGGTTACATTATATGACATTACATGCACATTCTGTGGATGTTCGTACTGTACTGAGGTCTGTGTACCTATGGTGAATGTCGACAGTGTGTGTAGTGTTGATATGCACCTTAGCCTGTGTACAGACTGTGGTAGATGACATTGTTTGAGTTCTCCTACTATCAGATGTTATATGCTGCCCCACTGTATGGCACTGTAGTGGCATACATTTTTGTAGGGCCATAAACACATGTGTCCCATACCACAGACAGCCACCAGACCAAACTGTGTAGCAGGCCAGTATATGTAGGGTCAGTCTGTGAGTGGCACATATGCGGATGGTGTAGAACACATAGTCCATATACTGTAATACCATACTAGCTAACCATATGTGGCTGTGGCTGTGTTCACATTGGTTGTGGATATGCACTTTCACACAGGTGTATCTTACCCTGTGCTGTGACATGCCTGTTGAGCCTGCTTTATATGCAGGTACATGTGCATTTCCCCTTAGGGGATGTAGGCCAGTGTTGAGCCAGTCTGCCTGTAGCCTGCACAGTGCATTGTGAAATGCCTAGAAGCCGAGTGCACTTACCCAGTGGGATGTCATGTGCAGATACTAGCCAGATGTCCCACTGCCGGCCCTCCCTTAACAATCACGTATGTCATTCAGGGCAGTGGGATGCAGTGCAGATGTATGTCAATACCTATTGGGTAGTATGTGACCATGGCACCCCTGTACCAGTGGTCATACTGGGTCAGGCCAGGCAGGGGTGTGTGAATGCATGACCTATGGTGGACATCATATACCAGTTGTTATGTGTTATACCATCTACATAGCCGTCTACATCCATATTGTCAGGCATGGTACACATGTGTAGCACTAAGGGCTTATGTGTATACCTCTGGACTGTATAGGCTGTGTCAGACCTTCCACATATATTGGTCAATATCTCTGCTGCAATCCACAGCAGCATTACGTGCTAGCAGTGGTACTGTACAATGATGTCCTTAGGATTTCTGTCAGTAACCAATGGCACACATGTTATAAGCAGATGTGACCTCCCACACACACCATGTCTGTGAAGACAATCTCAATGAGAGTAGCAATAGTCTACTAGTATACTTGTTCTACATACCTGACATCCCCTGCAACTACGACATTGGAAACATATGGGCTGGGGTTGGCCTACACTTCATGTCCAGGACATATGATGGGAATATATGTACATATACTTATCCAGATAGCCAGATATACATGATTACTCATGTGTACTGCACCCAATTAACACTGGCATGGCAACCACCTACTATAGATCCCCACATCATGTGTGTGTGTGGTCCCATTATATCTCCTGTGTGATGGACATCCATCCTGTGTGTGGGCAGCAGTGCTACCAACAGCATGTAGCAATACCCCTTACAGGAGAATGGCACACTCAGGGCAGCCACATATTTGTAGGAGGATCAGGAACAACAGACAGACTATGAGTAGAGTTGTGTTATGCTTTGTATAGTACTGGTGTTACAGGGTGTGGGTGCACATATTAGTTTGTCATGGAATGCAGTCCATCTGCATAGCACACAACTGTGGGCCTATCCTTATGCTGGCCAGAGCTATGCCTATCATGTCTTGTCTGTCCACTACACAGATCTTGTGTCAGATATTACACTGGCAGTGTGTGTGCTGTGTGTTATTGGTACACGGCTACATCCATGACCGTCTCTACCCTCAATTCCCTGACCACATATGTGCCTGCATTCCAGCGTCTGTCCATCACCTACATACCAAGCTTTGCACATATGTCATGATGTCGGTGGTTGAGCCATAGTGGGCTGGGAGTATAACACACTGCCAGTGTTGCAATCAGTCCACTGCCATTGTAACCCCCACACATATGGTGGGGCTGGGTCCATATATGTGTGGGCATCACCTACATAATACATGTGTGCCCTTATGCACTGCAGAACCCAGTGTATGTAACAGTGGTATATGGCCCTGTATTATTGAGTCTAGGGGGGGAGCACCATAAATGACCTAGGCTGCTACAACATGTGGGGGTATCAGGGCTGAGCTGCCTTAAGGTATCTGGTTGTACAGTACCATATACTTCACGTATATATACATTGCTGACATGGATCTGGGTAATGCAGTACTACTGCCCCCGCCATAAAAACTGTTCTGTTTGTTGGTGTGCTTGTGATGGTGTCAGTTATGCCATGTTATGTAGCAGTTACAACCCATGTGGTCATATGATGTCTATACCACCTACTGAGTTTGTACAGTATGTAGATAGAGGCTGCTGAACTACACACCTGCATTACACACTGTTGATTGTTAGGTATCCTGTGGCCCAGTGTGTCTTTCCTATTGTACAATATGAATAGCTTGGTCGGGACAGCAACAGCTGTGAACCTTTCCAGACTACTGTATTACTGTAACTGGTCCACAGTAGCATCACTCCATTGATATAGTTGTCAGTTTCTGAACAGCTATATGGCATGGCATGTAGAACTGTAATAGAACACGATTAAAGGTTTCCATGTCTGCAAACCTGTGGGTGGTGTTTTATCTATGATCTCTCTGTGGGTGTATGTTACAGGCAATGATTGTCATTTGTATGGGTGGCACATACAGTGTCCAGTCATTCAGGGATCAACTGTAGGCATAGTGGCTGTTCTATATTGTGTGCACCTTCCACTTATGTATCTTACTGTACATATAACTGTGTGTGTATGTGTAGTCACATATATATATATATATATATATATATATAAACTAAATATGTATACCTGTATCTGCAAATCTGTGTCTGTGTATCTGTATCCTGGGAATCTTGACAGCTTCCACATAATACATTACTCATGGGAGCCAGACTGTACTGCATGATATGTTACCAATACCAGCCTGACATCATACAGGTGGGATGTAGTATAGGTAGCATTGTGTGCCCATATTGTCACAGGCCCTGGTTATAGGATCTCCAACACTTGGTAGTGTATTGCAGGGTGGACATGTTTGGCTGGGGGGGTGCCTATTTGTACAACTCTTATAGTGTGGGGTGCCTCTCAACCCCATTAACATAACATGTAGCCTGTTACACTCCTCTCCTTAACAGCTACATGTGCCTTGCAGTACCAGCAAAACAGTGTTGTACCAATGGGTCGGTAGGCATGGGAATCCCATTGAGGTCTTCCATGTGTGTGATTATGTGTGCATGTGTGTATATCTGTAGGCTACACCATTCCGAGGCCACATACTCCTATTACAATACACGTTGCCACACAGTAGTACAGATGTTGTTGTTGTCGCCCATAGGTGTGGCAACGGAATGCAAAACCCTACTATGCCTGTGGCATGTGCATCACACGCACACCCCTGTGGTACCACTGTTGTGATATGCAATGGGTTGTTTTGGCATTGTGGCCAATGTGTTATAGTGGGTATGTCAGAGTATCAAGATGGGTTCCAGTGTGTACAATATCCAGTGGGGGGTGTGGGTGCTGTGTACACTGTCTTTACACCATGGTACACCTGGTATTTGGCCCACGTACTACTCTCTGGTGGCCACTGTCACCATCACCCATAAAGGTAATAGATAACAGGATACAGCCCAGTTACACATGTGCTGTGTGCAGCATACCTGTAACACATTGGTTACACGGAATAGTTAGTTAGCAACAATATAACCAGCTCTCTAAGATTTTTGTCTACCTGTTATGTGTCAGTCATTGTCTATATGATGGTATGACATAATATTTATTCACCATATACAAACATTGCATCCCCCATTACCATATTGTACGTGTCTGTGGATGGTCTGCATGTAACGTGACCTGGTACATACCTCACCCTACAGATGGTGTCATGTGTACAATGACAGCCACACAGTTCAGTAGCACTACATACCTGGGTAGGGGTCTAGACACAGTGTCGCCAAGTAAGGATGTGTGTGTATGTTGATGGGTTGACATAAGGGTACAGATTATAACTGTACCAGCAGGCCACGAGTCAATTTTGCATGGGCAATAACTGTTATACATACCTGTGGCATGTGTGCAACTGTACACCAGATATGTCACGGCCATGGTGTCACCACACTGACATACCCTTGTGGAATATGACTGCAGACCATCCTCCTGCTGACACATGTACGCCTACAGCACAAATGGATAACAGTATGGGGATAACAACTGGTGTTACGAACAGCTGAAATGCATCATAGCTGCATGGCTACACTATCTGACATGTATGCATTACACATTACCCCTGACATCTTACACTGCAGTACATTGCAGCACTCTATTACAGTCACCATGTTCATTAGAACCATATTAGCCTGTCCCTGCATCGATGTTATGGATGACAGTGATGTGGCACAGGTATCATCATATGCACAGGGTGTGTGAAAGTCATCATAGCTGCATGGCTACACTACCACAAGTATGCATTACACATTACCCCTGACAACATCTTACACTGCAGTACATTGCAGCACTCTATTACAGTCACCATGTGCATCAGAACCATATTAGCCTGTCCCTGAATCAATGTTATGGATGACAGGGATGTAGCACAGGTATCATCATATGCACAGGGTGTGTGTAAGTCAACTTAGCTGCATGACTACACTACCTGACATGTATACATTAAACATTACCCAGACTACATTCTACACTGCAGTACATTGCAGCACTCTATTACAGTCACCGTGTGCATGAGAACCATATTAGCCTGTCCCTGCATTGATGTTATGGATGTCAGGGATGTGGCACAGGTATCATCATATGTACAGGGTGTGTTGCTGGTGTGCCAGAGGCCAATGGTGGTCCAAACATGTGTCACCATGTGTGTGGGTGAGGGGTGTGGTTCATTGATTGGGGCATTGTGATGTGGTGTGTGTCGGTATGGGGTTGCCCTAGGTGTGGTTGCATAGTGTGTGGGTATGCATGTACACAGTTCTGCCATGTGGCTGCCCTATACGGGTGATGCTGGAGAGCTGCAAACCATACCTGGCAGGATGTGCAGTTCACTGCCTCTGGCCACGGACACGCTGACTGTGCCTGCCAGGGGTTCCATGGGCACGTGCAGATACAGACCTTGAGTTGCTACTCTCACCTGATGATAACATATGTCTGCTGGAACCATGTCCCACCTGGGACTGGCCAGCACCATGTGCATGAGGCCTGCTGTGGTGTGGTGCGGACAGCAGCCTCAGTGATGTGCTGGGGCTGGTACTGCCACTACGGGAGTGGCTGGGCATTCTGGCATTTCCATGTTGACCGCCAGCTGCTGGTGTTTCTGGCCTATGTCCATGCGGCCATCGCAAGACTCCCACATGTTCTAGCACAGACATACCACAGTCGTAGAGGCCTACCATCTATCCATGACCTCAGTATATTCACGAAGGGCACCAATGAGTTCATGGAGGTTGCCACTTACAGCTGCGAAAGCAGATCTCTGCAGCCTCTGGCCCTGTCTGGTGTGCATTTCCATACATGCCTGTGCCTCCATTACAGCCTGAAACATGCTCTTGTGGTACCAGTTGTGGAGCCTCTGCCAGAGGCATGATGACCTGCAGTCGTCCAATGAGCACCATGGTATATATGTTGATGTGGTGGCCTTCTGGACATCTGGCGATGCGAACTGTGACCCAACACAGTTGGCATGGACACCACACTTTCCTGGTTATTGCCACCAACCGCCAACTGTCCCTCTGCAATGGCCACATGTGATGGGGTTTGTAGGGGCACTGTAACTGTATGCGGGCTTGGAGTGGCTAGGAGGGTGATGACACATGTTGGCGCAGTGTCGGCCTCTGACAACTCCAACTGTGCCTCACCTGTACCATCATCATCAGTGTCTGTAGGGACACCTACCTCAGTTTGCATGCAGGAGGGACCCTGACCCACCTCGCCACCTGTGGGGGAAACAAATACACACTTTAAGACCTGTATAGCATTGCATAACAGTACACACACGCACACACACTCACACTGACAGCCGCCTTACTACCTCACTTTCCCTGGGTTTACAGATAGTCCCACATTCAGTTACACATGTTCCCATTTCTGCATGGCACTTGCTAATATACATGCATTACTACTGCCCATTAACATATAATTCCTCTCCATGCCGACACGTGTGGTTACAACACCTGACCTGTTACTCCATCACCTCCCTGACTTGGGTGGAGTAGGTTGTACATGGCCTCACTGCTGTCATCCCATATTACCCTGTGTATGGGCAGTAATGGTATACAAGGCCTCTATATGGTTGGGGCTGCTATAATCACTACATATGTCACGCACCAGAGCCTCATACTACAATCTTGCTCAGTCTATGCCACATCTGCTGCACAAGTGACCCATCATGCGGACAACAGTACTACCTGGATATACTCACTGATGTGCTGTGGTAATTCCCCATTGCATTTGTAGTGCTGCATATGAGAGTAGCTGGTTACCTATTTGCTGCTAGAAATATGATGTGTATACCTGGTATGTACTTCACCTCCCAGTGCATGCTCCATGCTACCGACCTTGTTATGCTATCAGCTGTCCTGTGTTCACATACCAGACAGGTTGTCCTGGTGTTCCATGTCTCACTCCATGTACACGTTCAGCACAATCCCAAGGGGAAGTACTGCCATGTGGTCAATCCCACTATTGCCTGTGCATACATGGACACACACACACACATACACATACACACACACACACACACACATCTGACATGCATCGTCCACACTCCACTAGATTGCACTTACAAACACACACACACACACACACACACACACACACACACACACACACCCCCCACACTCCTACATGTGGATTTGCACAACATTTGCATACACAGTCCTCCCATTACCCTTCTGTCAACATGCATTACATATGGTGCTCAACAGCATGCAGTGCAACTATAGTGACTTCATGCTAGCGGCAGTATACATGTTTGTGAGGCATGTGCTGTGTTGGTAGGTGATGGCCCTTCCCCTTAACACTGCACCCATGTACAAAGTGTTACTGTGGACCTGTTCCGCACCCTGCCTTGTACTGTGCACCATACCTCGCAGGTGTAGAAACCATTGCTGCATATGTAGTACTGTGTCGGTTATGTCAGCTCCACTGCTCACAACTCATACCTGGGATGCTATGTGAACAGCTATCATTTGTGAATGTCTGATGTCTGTGTTACAAATCACAACATCAGCAGTGCATGTATGACCAGTACAAGAGTATTACACTGACAACCAGCGAACCTTACCATGGCTGTGGGGGGTGTCCTACACATGTCCCAGACCTCTGCATGGTTGCAAGGTCTACTCATGTGCACATCCCTTGGAGTGCACACACTGCTGTCACGAGTGCTGTGGGGTCAGGGTTACATCTGCCATGTTTACTTAACCTGATTGTGTGCAGCTGCAGCCATGATGGTGTTGATTCACACATGTCCCTATTGTAGGCTGTGTGTCCTGCCATACTTCACATCCCTGTGGACACATTGCACATTGACAGGATGTTTGTTATTTTGCATGTGTCTGCTGTACCCTTCCAATACCCCAGCATGATCTCTACTGTGATGCAGTGCATTTCACAGTAACAAAACGTGAATGTGTACAGCATGCAGTATGGATAGGTGTGTTAGATGTGTTCATGGGTTATCCCATAGCTATTACATGCCCAGTGTATCATCATGCATGAACACGAACCATACTCACCAGCTACGAGCTGCTGCCATGGTGGTATCCTGGAGGGACCTACATAGAAGTGTGAGAAAGTTGATGTTAGTGGCCGCAGCTGTGGCATTCATAAAAGGTGAGTGCAGCATTACGTTACATCAACAGGATAATTCCACAATATTACAGCTTATACACAACTGTTTATTACTACTACACAGCAGCAGACTATGTATATGACATCTCAGATTTGCATGATGTACCTGTACAGATGCAGATGCATACACAAGAGTGGTGTTCCGATGTGCCCTGGGGCCTTACCTGCATGCTCCTCAGCTGGTGTGTCACTGGCACCCACCTCCAAAATGTGCCCTGCCAGGTGTTGTTGCTGCAGGTGGGCAGGTGCCACAAAGCTGCTGAGAAGCTCCTCCACACGGGTGAGGGGTTGATGGTCAATTTGCCCCCCCTGTAGTGAGGTGGTCCCCCCTTATGGCAGCTGCATGCCCACATACATGACGAAGCAGGTCAGTGCAATGATGCTGGATCTTCTCATAGCTGCGGTTATGCAGTCTGACATCATTAACCCTGTAGACTAGCTCGTTCCACAGGGCAGTCCTCTCCTGTTGGTTGTGGACTGTCCGCCCAAACAGCTGTTCATAGTGCTGTACCAGATGGCCGATAATAACCTCTGTCTCAGTGGTACTGCATGCGGGCAGATGACTATGTGACATGTTCCCTGGAAGATATAAAGATGGAAACAGGTCTGAGCCACCCAAACAGCAGGGTTACCATAGTTCTTAATACACATATTTGTCTCCCCCCACCATATTAACTACAACAGACTATTTACAGAATGCAATTGTTATGTCAGCTGCTTACCTACCATTGGGACATGTGTTGTATTGTATCAAGCTTTGTGCTATGTATATGTGCCATGCTTTGTGCTATGTTTTTGTAGCCATGCTCCCTGTGGGGACACTTATCTTTGCTGGCCTGTTACAGACTATTTCACCTGCATGCCATTGTCAGTGCCACTATATATATATATATATATATATATATATATATATATATATATATATATATGTGTGTGTGTGTGTGTATAAATATATATCGATGTACATATAAGTGTAGATATATGTTGTACATTGTTGATATACCTATGTCTATATGAGTGTCTGTGTATCTGTACACATACACGTCACATTCTGTATCACATAGATATGTATCTATATGTGGAGTGCATGCAGACATCTGGTCCGGATTCTGAAACTGTCTTTCACTCACAGCTGCACTGTTCTGCCTTGCTGCAACACAGACAGGTGTCACATGTGAACACAGACTAACATTAGGATGGTATATATGGTGTGAGACTGCTGGTATGCCTATTATACTCCTATGGCATTTGTGCATGCTACATTACACATTAACATGACTGTCCTGCAAGTGGTGTACTCTGACACCCATGTGTCTATCATGACGGCAGTACTTCCACCACCAGCTATTGTCCACACTAACATAACACACACATATATTATGGCTGACATCTTTGCCATTCATTGATGATCTGCACAGTTGGCGGGTATGTCCTACTGCCTACAGGGACAGACAGTATTGTCCAGAGCAGTTGTTTAGTGGAACATCATTACAGGGACAACTACAGATGGCACATATCAAACATTAAACATCATATATCCTATTAATTTATACCACATACTACATTGAATTACGCAGAGTTATGTTTTACATACCTTTTTTTTTTTTAGGACTGGTGTGACGCCTTCCCGGTTTTGGCTTGTAGGTTTTCTTTTTTCCCACTGTGAGTGTGTTTCGTTTTATCTTTTTTTTTCCTCTATCTCTCTCTCTCCCTCTCCACTAGAGTGATTGAGTTGGTTTGAATGGATTGCAGCATGGCTTTTGTAGGTGATGCACATGATCAGGTGATGGGCTCTGCACCAATCGGTGTGCAACAGTTGCTAACTGCATGCAGCCTGGTGTGTAGTGATTCAGTTAATCACTGTCATGGCAACCCAGTACTATAAATTGCTGACTCATGTGGGTGTTGTCCCTTCCCCTTTCCAGTATGGAGGACATCCTTCCTGTATGTGGGCAGCAGTGTTACAGACGGCAGGTTACAGTACCTCTTACAGCAGGACTTGCAGACACAGGCCAACTACACAATCATAAGAGGTTCCAGACCTAGAGTGAGTAGTGTTGTTATGCGCATTGTATATTGATGGTCTTGCATTGTTTGCATGTATATAGTAGTTTAGGATGGAATGCAGTCTGTCTGCATAGCTCTCAACTGTGGGCCTATCCACATGATGGCCAGTGGATTGTCTGTTTGCTTTTGCCTGTGCACCACACAGGTCTTGTCCTAGATACATCCCAGGCAATCTGTCTGTTACGTGCTATCAGTACACGGCTACATCCATTTGTGTTCCTGATGTCTTATTCCTGCATAAGGGAATGCTGCAACAAATCCTGTAACACCAGCAATTTCCAGGGTGTGGAACAGCAATATTGCGAGTATGGCCCTGTGTTCCTGCCTCTGTCCTCCACATATATGGCTGGCTTTGTCCTGCTGTGATACGGTTAGGGGTTGTTCAGTAATGGCCTATCATTATTTACTGCTAGCATTCCTGCTATCATCCCAGTCATATCGTGGACTCCCACAACATTTGTTGGTCATGGTCCATACATGTGACAGATACATAGATATTACCACAGGTAATAAATTTCCCCCTAGGCCTTGCCTACAGGGTGTAACTGGAGGCTTCTGCACTACATCTGTTATTGTTTATTGTTATTTATTTTGACGGCAAATCCTTTGTCTACAGTTGTACGAACTGAAGGGCTTGTCCTGGACAGCATAGTATGTTATATATCTGCACTGTCTGCATCTACTGTTTTGTGTGGGCCTTGCATTCCTCACTGATTAAATAAGTCCAAATCTATGTGCTGTAAGTAATGGCATACATTATTGTAAAATACACAAATAAAGGTTGTCTGTGTATACATACCTGTGTGTCGTCTCATGTCCTTTGAATTGTGAGTGGGTATATGTGTAATGTAAGTATTCCCTTTGTGGGAATGGTTGCCACACTACACGTCACAGGTACCAGTTACAGGGCTTGTGGCTGAGGGATATACTTTGCACCCAGTACGCCCACACTACTTCTACATATGTATGGCTACTAATACCTTTTGTCTGTGTATATGTGTATGTACCTATATGTCTCATATATCTTATCTATCTATATATATGCCAAGAGTGTTTTAGACGTGAAGAGAGTGTCCGACAGAGTGATGTTTATGAAGCTCGAAATTGATGGTGTAATGATGAATGTTGTTAGTGCATATGCTCCACAAGTTGGGTGTGCGATGGATGAGAAAGAAAAATTTTGGAGTGAGTTGGATGAAGTTGTGGTGAGTGTACCCAAGGGTGAGAGACTAGTGATTGGAGCGGACTTTAATGGGCATGTTGGTGAAGTGAACAGAGGGGATGAGGAAGTGATGGGTAGGTATGGTGTTAAGGAGAGGAATGCAGAAGGTCAGATGATTGTGGATTTTGCGAAAGAATGGACATGGCTGTGGTGAATATGTATTTTAAGAAGAGGAAGGAGCATAGGGTGACATACAAGAGTGGAGTAAGATGCACACAGGTCGATTATATACTATGTAGGAGGGCCAGTCTGAAGGAGATTGGAGACTGTAAAGTGGTGGCAGGGGAAAGTGTAGTTAAGCAGCATAGAATGGTGGTCTGTAGAATGACGTTGGTGATCAAGAAGAGGAGGAGGTGTGAAAGCTGTGCCAAGGATTAAATGGTGGAAGTTAAAAAAGGGTGATTGTGAAGTGGAGTTTAGGGAAGAGTTAAGACAGGCACTGGGAGGCAGTGGAGAGTTACCGAATAGCTGGGTAACTACAACAGAACTAGTAAGGGTGACTGCTAGAAAGGTGCTTGGTGTGACATCTGGACAGAGGAAGGAGGACAAGGAGACCTGGTGGTGGAATGAGGAAGTACAGGAGAGTATACAGAGGAAGAGGCTGGTGAAGAAGAAGTGGGATTGTCAAAGAGATGAAGAAAGTAGATATGAGTATAAGGAGATGAGGCGCATGGCAAAGAGAGAGGTGGCAAAAGCTAAGGATAAGGCATATGGAGAGTTGTGTGAGAGATTGGACACTAGAGAGGGAGAAAAGGACCTGTACCGATTGGCTAGACAGAGGGACAGAGCTGGGAAAGATGTGCAACAAGTAAGGGTGGTAAAGGATAGCGAGGGAAAGGTACTCACAAGAGAGGAGAGTGTGTTGAGTAGATGAAAAGAGTATTTTTAGAGGCTGATGAATGAAGAGAATGAGAGAGAGAGAAGGTTGGATGATGTGGGGATAGTGAATCCGGAAGTGAAACAGATTAGCAAGGAGGAAGTAAGGGCAGCTATGAAGAGGATGAAGAATGGAAAGGCTGTTGGCCCGGATGACATACCAATGGAAGCATGGAGGTGCTTAGGAGAAATAGCAGTGGAATTTCTAACTAGATTGTTTAATGAAATTTTGGAAAGTCAGAGGATGCCTGAGGAGTGGAGAAAAAGTGTTTTGGTACCTATCTTTAAGAATAAGGGTGATGTGCAGAGCTGCAGTAACTACAGAGGGATAAAACTGATCAGTCACAGCTTGAAGTTATGGGAAAGAGTAGTAGAAGCTAGGTTAAGAAGGGAGGTGATGATTAGTGATCAGCAGTATGGTTTCATGCCAGGAAAGAGCACTACAGATGCAATGTTTGCTCTGAGAGTGTTATTGGAGAAATACAGAGAAGGTCAGAAGGAGTTGCATTGTGTCTTTGTAGACTTGGAGAAAGCATATGACAGGGTGCCTAGAGAAGAGTTGTGGTATTGTATGAGGACGTCGGGAGTGGCAGAGAAGTATGTAAGAGTGGTACAGGATATGTACAAGGGTAGTGTGACAGTGGTGAGGACTGCAGTGGGAGTGACAGATCCGTTTAAGGTGGAGGTGGGATTTCATCAAGGATCAGCTCTGAGTCCTTTCTTATTTGCAGTGGTGATGGACAGGTTGACAGATGAGATCAGACAGGAGGCCCCGTGGATTATGATGTTTGCAGATGACATTGTGATCTGTAGTGAGAGTAGGAATCAAGTTGAGGAGACTCTGGAGAGGTGGAGATATGCTCTAGAGAGCAGAGGAATGAAGGTCAGCAGGGCTAAGACAGAATATATGTGTGTAAATGAGAGGGAGGGTAGAGGAATGGTGAGGATGCAGGGAGCAGAGTTGGTAAAGGTGGACTAGTTTAAGTACCTGGGATCAACAGTTCAGAGTAATGGTGAATGTGGAAGAGAGGTGAAGAAGAGAGTACAGGCAGGGTGGAGTGGGTGGAGAAGAGTGTCAGGAGTGATTTGTGACAGATGGGTACCAGTAAGAGTGAAAGGGAAGGTCTACAAGAGGGTAGTGAGACCAGCTATGTTATATGGTTTGGAGACAGTGGCATTGACAAAAAGGCAGGCAGGAGTCAGAGCTGGATGTGGCAGAGTTAAAGATGTTAATATTTGCACTCGGTGTGACTAGGCTGGATAGGATTAGGAATCAGTATATTAGAGGGTCAGCTCATGTTGGACAGTTTGGAGACAAAGCAAGAGAGACGAGATTGCGTTGGTTTGGACATGTGCTGAGGAGGGATGATGGGTATATTGGGAAAAAGATGCTAAGGATGGAGCTGCCAGGTAAGAGGAAAAGAGGAAGGCCTAAGATAAGGTTTATGGATATGGTGAGAGAGGACATGCAGGCAGTTGGTGTGACAGAGCAAGATGCAGAGGATAGGAAGAAATGGAAAGAGATGATCCGCTGTGGCGACCCCTAATGGGAAAAGCCAAAAGAGGATGATGATGATTATATATATATATATATGTGTGTGTGTGTGTGTATGTATATATATATATATATATATATATATATATATATATATATATCTCTATACACTTGAACATACTTGTCAATGTGTAGATGCGTGTGCATATCTGTACCATTGTAGTGTACCCCTTCCACATTGTGCATTCCCTATGCTATACTGATTTTTCTGTATGATATGCTACAGATATTGTCCTGACATGAACAGGTGACCTGGATTACTGTTGGAGCATTGTAGCTGTGTTGCTGAGGGTCCTGACATCATGTACTGCATGTGATGGATAGTGGATTGCACAACATATTCATTAGGGCTGGGGGGGGGGTTACATAGTAGTAATTACCAGGTGTCCCTCATTCGTGCTCCCACCCCCATTAACTGTGCTTATGGTCTGGTATGTTGTACTGAGTGGATCAGGAGTTTGTTCACATGCAAATGTTATAGACATCTGTCTATATATATATATATATATATATATATATATATATGTGTGTGTGTGTATAGCTGCATAATTATATATGTGAAACCCCCATATATTGAGAGATAGATATGGGCATTGATATAGATCTATATATATATATATGTATATGCAAATATCTATGTGTGTATATATATATATATATATATATATATATATATATATATACACTCTGGGCATATTTATCTGTCTAGGTATGAGTGCTGTTATATGCTTATTTGTGAGTCATACATACACATATATATACCTATAGCTATCTATCTGTCTACATTTACAGAATAATATCTGTCCATATGTACATGCATGTTTGGCTTATATGTTTGTCCTGTACCTCATTCTCTTGGCAATTGACATGGATGGTCTTAGGATTGAAGTCAGTCACTCGTGCCAACACGTTCGTGTTTCAGACTTCTTATCTATGTTTACTACTGCTTATTTGTGCTTACACCTGCTTACTAGTGCCTTATTCATTATGACACTGACACTTCACATGTGCATTTAATGCAGTACGCCTGTTCAAGTATAAATGTCATTTAGTAGGTTATACAGCAAAACGATGTTGATATACAGATTTCACATGGAAAATAGAATGTGCTGTAGTAGGACTTGAACCAGGAATGGGTGCATGTTAGGCAGATGCTCTGGCCACTACACTATTGCTGTTCTGCTTCATTTACATATTTCTACCTTAATGTCATACCAAGGGCTCCCTTTCCCCAGCCACCGAGCTCCACCTACAAAGCATCCATCCATTCTCCAGTTGCTAGTCCTGCCATACCACACCTCCACACATTGCCCTCTCTGCACGTCTCGGTACTCCTCCATTACATTGTCTCGATGCAACCTTCTGCAGGCTCTTCATCCGTTTAGTCCAAGTACGTTCTAGCCTTCCCTTGATCCTTCTCCGATATTGGTGGAAACATCTTTGTGACCCACAAAGTCTGGTTCATCCTGCAAGGGAAGGACCTGTTGTTGTGTCACGAGTAGACTTTGCTGGTCTACACTGTTTCTCCCACTGGTAGCATCCTGCTAGGGGTTTGAGAAGCAGTAGTTTGCTTACACACCTGACCAGCCTCATCTCCCGGTTCCGCAGATGAAGCACGCCTCCACGGCGTGCCCCGTTTTTCATTCCTCTCTTCAGTATTATGCAAGACTACTGTTCTCACAGTATTTGTGGACCACACTGTTCACTGATACTCATAGATTGCTCGGAATACTGTGATTGAGCAATGTGCACATGTTTGCTGGTATTAATCTACATACTTACATACATTTCCTATACTGTTGACTGACTGTGCTGGATGATATGTTTGTGATAACAGCAGCTGATTGTATATCTGTCATTCCTTCATGGTAACTCACTTGGACCATAGTGTGCAAGGTGAGGGGGGACGTGAGAGTGCTGATTATTTTGTTACTGGGCACGACAAGAGCTGTTGGCTACAGAGTGCCTAAGGCACTGTGGGGGAAGTGTATGCGGGTAGGTGCTGGTGTGTGCGAGGCTCAGACTTGCTGACCTCCGTTATGGCATCTTACACTGGGTTGGCCTCCACATTGCTTAACCAGTGTGGGCATTGCTTACCACCACCCAAACAGGCGTAATCCCGATTGCTGCCACATACCCCTGAGCTACATCAACATGTCGTCGTTATACATGCTTAAGTCAGGTGTACATGTCAGGTATGACTGTTGACGAAGGTCAGTATAAGGTGAAGTGGGATTCCAGTTTAGCAGTTCTGGATAGGTTACACTCAGGTATTCGGGTTAGGTTTAGTTTTGCCATACCTGTGTTGTAGAGTAGATGTGAATAGTGAAGGTGTAGGTAGATAGGTGGAGGGGAGGACGTTTTAACTGTATAGTAGGCCATTGGACTGACTGGTGGGGGAGCAGTAGTGCAGGTTTGCAGGATGTTGGGATTTGTATGCACAGCAGGACAGGAGGTGTCGGTGTCACTAGTTGGTGTAGGGGTATGCAGTGTTAGTTGAGAGGGTGGACTTCACCAGGTGGTGAGCAGGTGGTGATCCAAATGGTGCTTGAGGTTTCCCTTCATGTGTTATTTACATGTGTCATGTGGGACAGCTATGGTAATACACGTGGGTTGGGGGTTCCAGATTCTGCCAATATAGTTGTGAGGAGGGTGTCACCTACTTGTGACTGTGAACATTACTAGTAATGAAACAGGGGTCAATAGGTAAGTGGTATTATTGGGCCACACAGAGGGGCTGATAGTAGGTGACATGTCCAGGGATGTGCAAGAAGGCTGACGGGAAGGTCCACAGCTGGTCATTTCTTCTACAGCGACAGCTGTGTATATACCCTGCATTTGGGGGTAGGTTTGGACACTCACACCCCTGGGTGGGGGTGAGGACAGCAATAATACCTTGTGATGCCAATTAGTTTGGCTTACATGTCTACAGTGGGGTGTTGCAACCATGTGTTCTTTGGTGTCATTTAGTGGGTTTGCAACAACACATCTGGTTATACCGTCCTTTGCCATGTAAACTAGACTTTGCTGCAGTGGGACTCGTACAGGGCATGGCTGCTCGTTAGGCGTCGGCTTTGCCCAATGCACACTATTGCTTACATCCCTGGGGCGGTCCACATAGAACTGCTCCAGCCAACACCTACACACCTAGGCCCATAATTTCATACTCGTAGTCCCCCCCCTCGCACCTCCTCTTTAGCATTCTTCCTTACTCCGGGTGCAGGTCGGGTCTAAACACACCACTACACACTGCCCACGCTCCACTTCTCAGGACCCATCATGTACATTGTCTCGCTCCATGGGTCATCAGGCTTCCCCAACCGTGTAGTCCAGGAACATGCATGCCCTGCCGTAGGTTATCTGTGTAATGGCTGGAAACCTGAATATCCATAAAATTTTTGGGTTGTCCCACAAGGAACATTCTTGTCTTTGTTTCAAGATTAGACTTGGCGGGTCTCTTCCACTGGTAGTATCCTGCCTGTAGTCTGGGAAGCAGTGTTTTGTTTACTTTTATTGTGTGTTTGTTTGTTTCACCTGTCTAGCTGGGGGGGGGGGGGTTGATGCTACATGTTACACATTTGTTGATTAGTCCTCTCACCCCCATTGGCACGGCCTGTGAACATATGTAATTCTTAACTGCTGTATCATATTACACACACACACATATATATATATATATATATATATACATACATATAGAGCTATATATATATATATATATATATATATATATATATAGAGAGAGAGAGAGAGAGCTATCTATATATATATATATATATATATATATATATATAGAGAGAGAGCGCACTACATATATATATATATATATATATATATATATATATATATATATATATACATATCTGTGTATGTATGCATACACACATATATATATATATATATATATATATATATATATATATATATATATATATATAAATGACGTGAATGTATGGGTGTCTGCATATGTATATATCTATATGTGGGTATTTATATATATGTCTGTCTATGTATGTATACATTTGTACTACAGAGAGGGAGAAGTATATTTCCATGTAGTTATGGGTATATATACACACACATACCTCTACATATTTAGCTACATATCCTGTCATGTTGCCTGTTATTGCTGGGTACTGTTTTGTGTGCATACTAGCCAACCTTGTGTGCCATGAATGCTTTGCGATACCTATAACTAAATCCATTAGTGTACATAGTCACATATGAAATCTATTGTTAGTACCAGGTAATCATTCGTCCCATGCGGGACAGCCCGAACATTGGGTATACAACTTTCGTCTACTCCCACAGTTACATAGGTACCCATGGCTGTGTGCATGTACTACAGCATGTGCCAGACCTAGGATACTTGGGTCGAGACAACATAAGGGATGGGTCCCGAGGGTGTGTGTGTGGAGGGGGGCAATGTGTGGTGGTGTGGTAGCTACGGGCTGGTAACCAGGGTTGAGATGGTAGCTGCATGTGTGCAGCAGGTGGGGGGAAGTGGAACTGTGGGTAATGAATGTATGGGTTGGGGATGGCCTTGGTTGAATGGGCCTGTACTGCTCGGGCCACCTAGTGGGTGGGGGAGAGGGGGATGTGATGTCAATATGTGGAACATGACCGAGGGCTATTTTAAATCCCTATTTCAATGACACACGTACATTACATTGAGCTTGGTAGTGTTTTGCAGGGCGGACATGTTTGTCTGGGTAGGGGGATATGCCAATTCATAGGTGACGTATATTGTTTGGGGCCTGTCAAGGCCTTTCACTGTGCATGTGGATATATATGTGTCTGTTAATTTACCATTGCTATCTACAGATGTCTGGCCATATATAGGTTCATAGGTTCATACTAGGCTATCTGCCCAAGGGCATTTATAAGCCTAGCCCATAGTTATGTGGCTTTCGCCACCCCTTTAGTTTGAATAAAAACTATGCCTATCATTTTGCTGTGCCTCTGTCAAGCAGTGACACTGAAGTAATCCCTGGGTTATATCTGCGATCTCCCATCCATTGGTCAAGATTCCTCTTGAACAAGGCCAGCGAGGTGCTCTGCCTCACATGTACCGGGATTTTGTTCCACAGCATAGGGAGTCTCTGGGTGATGAATCTGTCCCTCCAGCACGTTCTATTTATAACAGTGTCAAGGTTTAAGTCTCCCGCCCTTGTGGTTCTGAGGGATCTAGTTTTTTGAGGTGAAGCATATTCATCAAATCTGGGTTTGACATGGCCTTATATGTCAGGCACAGGTCACCTCTGAGCAAGCGGTATGAGACTGAATAGAGCTGGAGTTCTTTCAGTCGGGCAGCATAAGACATATTTTTGAGACCCTTTATCCTTTTGGTGAGCAACTTTTGGGGCCTTTCAAGCTGCAGCAGGTGTCTGGTCAGATACATTCGAGCGGGCATTGTACTCAATCATAGGTCTAATGAGTGATGAGTACAGGGGGACGATGACCTCCCTTGATCTAGATGTGAATCCCTTCATGATCAGGTGGGCGATATAGAAGGTTTTCCTAACTACTTTAGCAACATGAGTGTCAAACGAAAGGCTACTGTCAACCTGGGTCCCCAGATCCCTGATGACTTTTTCTGTGCTCAGTGGATTGCCACCTATATGGTAGCTAGGGGTAACCTTGTTTTTCCCGAAGGGTATGACTATGCATTTTTTGGCGTTTAACTTCAGGCCATGGCTCTGGCACCAGTTATATCTCTGTGGGTGTATATATTTGCTTACATATTTCTAACTATGTCTGTATATACCTATGGGGACATGTATCTGCATACATATGTGTAACTTGCTGTGTATATGTGGAAGTATGGATGCTGACATATATATGTGTAGTTGTCGGCATTTGCATGTATATCTGTTCATATATGTGTATATATATATATATATATATATATATATATATATATATATATATGTGTGACTACATCTATAGATATGTTGTATCCATTTAGATAGTAACATATTTGCACACACACGTCCATCTAGCTGTAGGTATACATTCTCTGTGCTGTTGCATGACTGGACTGGATGATATGTTTCTGAAAACATCAGATTTATTTGTATCTGTCATGGCTTAGTGGTAAATCCCTTTGTCTATGGTGTGCAGGGTCCTTGGTTTGAGCCTTGCAGGAGCTCTTTATTTTGTTGGTAGTGCAGAACAATGGCAGTTGGATACTAAGTGATTAAGGCACTTTAAAGCAATTCTAAGCGTGTTTGTGCAGAGGTAAGCACTGCCAACTTCCGGTTACAGTGTCTTACACTCAGTTAGCTGCAATATTGCTTAACCTGTGTAGGCAGTGCTTACCCCTGCACAAACAGGCTTAAACCCGCTTACTGTTGCTTAAAAGTGCGTACTGCCACTTAGCCCCATGCTCATTTCTTTAAAAGAAAAGAAAAAATGGTTGATCGGAAAGTGATGAAAAGGGGCACAAAGAGGGAAAGACAGTAGGGAAAATAGCTAGGCATGTGAGGGAAGGGTGTAGGGAAGGTCCATAGCTGGCCATTATTCTACAGCAACAGCTGTGCATATACACTGAATTTGGAGGTAGATTTGGACACTCAAACCCCTGGGAGAGGGGTGAGGACAACATACATTAGTTGTGATGCCAATTAGACCAGAATACATGTGTCCAGTGGACATGTGTGCGAAATGGACAGCTATGCATGGGGCGAGTTTGTTTTGTGAGAAGAGACTGCCCATTTTTTTTCAGGTGAGAGTGGGATGTTGGGGAGGGGTAGTAGGTATATTTGGGGAGGCAGGTTGGGTAGGTTAACAGGCAAGACAATCAAGACGCACACAAGAGCGGTATATGAGACATGTGGGGGGTAAACACCTTGGACGGGGAGGGGTGTTTGGAAGTCGCAAGCCCTTGAGCCCCCAAATGGAAACAGTGGGACTGAGGTCCCCACCCATGGGTAGTCACCCCAAAGGTGGCCGTGCTGGGGGCTGTGTATTAGGGGCAGGCTCACCCCCAAATTGTACCACTCGGCCATCAAGCTGGCATAGCTGGTCTCGAAAATCCCTATCGATCTCCCTACACATCACGGCCCGGACTTGACGACGGGTAACTGGTTCCTCTCTACCCCTGCTCCCGGGGGGGGTGAGCCCCATCCCCTGTGGTGGTTCCACCCAAAGGTGGTGCAGGGCCTACAGAGGAGGAGGACCCAGGCTGGACCCCAGATATGCTGGTGCCCAGTGCTATGGCCAGCTGAGGTGGGACAGGTAGGTCCGCTGAGACCGGCCTTCCCATACTAGCTATGGTGTTGCAGTTTACAGACAGATATGGGTTAGTAACAGTTGACAGCATTCAGGATTAGTTATAACAGCATGCATAGATATACCCATTAACCCAACACACCAGATGTAAAACAGTTGTAGAGCAAGCAGAAAACATGCATATATGGAACAACAGTGGTCATTACAACAGCATGCAGGTTTCATTGATGGCTGGCAACAGGCCACCAATATGGGGGTATTTTAACATGGCACATGCATAGAAACAAATGTGAATATTTATAAACCAATAGGACATATATCCCATCAAAAGTCTGGAGTGTACACATACTGATTGAGGTGTGTCATTGGGTTATTTTTGCACATTTGCTAAGGGTGAGAGAGAGAGTTCAGTTAACAACTAATATATCCTTGTAGTTTTCACTACTTCATAGTCACTGCAGTGATCTGTCCCTTACATGTATTATTACACTACCCAATGGCCTTATATTGTACAATGGTATGTTTATAGATTATTATATATGTGACCTGTTTTACATTCAGGCGTGACAAGATGCAGGTGTTACTGCAACATATGTTGAGAACTGCTCTCATACACTTTGGGTGAGATGCTGGAATGACAGTTTGTTTTCATATACATTCTCTGACTATGTACACGTCTATCAGTTATATGTCATTAACGGCTACCTACATTTCTTTGATCATCACACTGATTTTTCAGGGGAACAGGGTACCAGGTTGGTAATGTGGGCCATTTATCTGGACATGCTGGACAGATTGGAACAGTTGAGGGGTATGAATATGCATACAACTTTCTATTTGAACATTCTAGCAAATTCTGTACTGTTGTTGGGTGTAATTATGCATACAGCTTTCTATCCGAACATTGTAACAAAATCTGTACAGTTGTGAGGTATGATTATGCATACAACTTACTAGCACTCCCGGGATTCAAACCCCTGCTGTGTGTGACAAACTTACAGTTAACATCACAGTACACTGTGTTATCAGGGAATTGATGTGAAACTGTTTAATGTTTTCTGTCTAAGTCTCCCTCACTTATACAATATAACTGACCTCTTAGCCCTTCCAACATTGTTAAATAGACCTTCATACTCATTTTATCTGCATACCACTGTGTGGTTAACACTGCTTAATACAACAGTACTATTTATAGTATGCAACAGTTCAACAACATATGAAAGAAGAGTAAAAAGAAGCACTCCAGGGGTTATACCTTTATTCACAGAATAGTACACCTTTATTTCTACTGATACAACACTTTCTCAGGCTCTTATATTTATTTGTTATGACAGTACATGCAGAATAATTACTAGCCTGCCTTGCGACGCAGCCTTTGCAACCTAGCATCATGGGATTGCTGGTTTGCAGCCCGCTCATCTGCAGCTGTCAGAGAAATACACTGATATTTAGCCGTACCTATCCATAGTATACACAAGCTAGGCAATTATTACCTACTTAGTAGAATGAGTACTTACTCAGTATTGGAGCATTAGGCATCTGATGAGATTCCTGGATCCACTGTCCCAGTACATCCCCCCTCTGCCGCTTTAGGTCAGCATGGTGGTGCATGACCTGCTCACCAGTCCGGGGGATACCTGTGACACTGGTTAGGTCACGGGCAAGACTGTCCCAGGCCTCCGTTTTATACTGTGAGCTCTGGTACTGCCCCTGCAGTAGTCTCTCCTCATGGTGTTTTACCAGGAGCCATACCATGATTTTTGACTCCTGGATGCCCCAGCGCTGCTCTCTAAATTGAGTGCATTCACCCACTTCAGCCATTCTGCCTGCAGTGGGAAGCTACAACCAGTTATGGGTAGTATTCCCGCCTGTGGGGTTTAAATACAGCCAATTTCCCACACTTTTCCGTGATTGGCTGGTTTTGAATAGGCTAAGCTATGGGCACACCTGCTTATCTAAGGTTGGCACAGCTTAAAGAGGTATACCACTAGGCAGATTGAACTGGCTGCCCTACACATTGCTTACACTTACTAAGTTGAGCTGTGCAGCGGTTAGCATTGCTTAATAGTTAATTAGCATTTAATTTGCCTTTTGGCAGTGATTTATTATTCATTACAGATTATATATGTGTCTGGTATCCATGATACATGTGTACATACACTGTATGGGTTCCTGGGGACTTCTACACTTTATTACCATAACACCTCACATCTATGCTTACTGCAGTACTCCAGTTCACATATTTAGCAGGTTATACAACATCACACTGTACATCGATTCAGTTCACATGTTTGGTTTGATTTTTCTGTGGTGAGGATTAGTTTGCTTATACCTCATTCATACATATTGCTATGATGGCTTAATGGTTAACTACTGTGACTATAGTGCACAGGGTCCTGAGTTCAAGTCTTGCAGAAGCTGTTTATTTTGTTGCTGGGCAAAACATGAGCCATCGGGTACAGAGTGATTACGGCACTTTAAAGCAGTTGTACGTGGGTGTGCACATGTTTGCGTGGAGCTAAGCACTGCTAACCTCTGGTTACAGTTTCTAACACTCAGTTAGCTTCTACTTTACTTAATCTGTGTAGGTAATGCTTACCCCCTTGCAAACGCACTTAAACATGCTTACTAGTGCTTATTTGTGCTTAAACCTGCTTACTAGTGCCTTATTAATACAGTAGTTCAGTTCACATTTAAATGTTATTTAGTAGGTTATACAACAAATATATGAGAAAAAAATGTTCATATACAGATTTCACATGGAGAATGGTACGTGCTGCAGTGGGACTTGAACCAGGAATACCTGCTTGCTAGACAGATGCTCTGCCCACTACACTATTGCTGTGCTGCTTCATTTGCATATATCTTCCTTGTTATCCTCTTCAGCCTTTTAAGCTGCTTTAACCATAGCTAAGTGATGGGCACACCCACGCACCTACGGTTAGCTGTACTCAGATTTAAGAAAATATAACGGGTTTTCTTTGGTTTATTTATATGTACTGTTGCTGTTGTACACATGGGGGACTGTTGGTGGGGATATGCGGACACCTATGAGTGGCCTCACTCATTTATTTCCACTTTCTGCTATTCTACTTTGCAGGGGCATGTTTATTCTGAGAGCTCTGCTCTCAGACACACCTCCTGCACTCGTACATGCTCCGTGTATGCCTAGGAGGTCGGGCAGCGCACCTTTATTAATATGCATGGCACGCTGCCATCCTGCTCCTAAGCGGCCACTTCCGTGCAGGTCTAGACTAGTCCTGTATGGAAGATTAGTAAGTCCGGGGGTGTGAATGTAAACTGCTTCAAAAGGCATGCTGCCTTGTCTAAGCAACATTATCACATATAGCACTTTGCTTGATAAGAATGGATTAAGTAAAATTATTTCCAAATACTGGTATGCACCTCATCTTTATTCTCTTCTGCACAATTATATGAATAGTTGCATGAATCATAATAATTGTAAAAGTACTGTGAATATTTTGGCACAGTTACCTGAACCATGAGGCTTTTTATTAATGTTAGGCTGCACTTTATACAAGTATTTGAGTGCCAATCACTTGAATTTATTTGGGTAATCATTTGTATGTTCTCTGGCTGGGTAGATGCTTATTCTATTGCAAAGGAAGATACACTGACTGTTGCAAACAAACTGCTGTAGATGTATGCATATCATTAGTTGCAGCTTTGTGTATTACTAAGTCAGATCAGAATACACATTTTACAAGCCAGATTATTAAATGATGTATAAAGCATTAAACGTTCAGTTGCACTTGTACTCTTCACATAGATGACAAATATCATGAATGGTTGAAAAAGCAAATCAGGCTGTTAAAGATTATTAAAATATGTGGTCAGAACTTTGCTTGCTCTTAATAAACATGCATACTAGTGTAAATGCTACTAGAAAGTTAAGTCCATATAAAATTTCAATGGGGAAGACTAAGGGGTATGCTCACCACTCCCCTGGATCCAAACAAAAAATAATTTTTACAGATGGAACTTTACCAACTTGTTGCTCTAAATTAATATGTGTTCTTCAGCACTTATAAAAAAATAACTTATTGTATATTACCTTCCTCTCGTATATTACCTTCCTCTCTTAAAAGCACTGTCACATCAAATCCTACACTCATCCAAACTGCATACAGCTGCCATAGAAGGGACCTTACCACATTCCACTGACTACACAAATTGCTGCTTGCTGTGCCAGCTAGCCAATGTAGATCCTTGTATCTGCTAATTAAAAGGTTGATCCAAGTCACCCTGACTCCAGCTTCTGTGAAAGTATCTCCCATCTTGCCTAGTACTGCTCATCCTGATCCCATGGGTGTTCCTCTTGACAACATATCCGGGGATGCTGATCAAAGACCAAGAGTTGTCAACCACCTAATGTCAAATGACAAAGAGATTCAGTGAACAATGCAAGATGCCAGCTACTGACCCATATCAGCCCATTAAATCTACAAGCTATTCTTTGGTTTGATTTTTCAGTAGTGTTCTCAACAAAGTTTATTAAGAACTACAGCCCACCTTTTCATGCCATATCAGGTCAATTCTCCCCTGTGCTTCAGAAATGAGAATAGAAACCTAAACATTGGGGTAAGTCAGTGTTTACATAGTATAGTAAAAAACAAAATATGGAATACAAATGTCAAAACAACTTCCAGGTCTGTCAAAAAAAAATCTATAACTGAAAATATAAATGCTCTTTTAAAACTTAAAAAAATGACTTGACATTGCAGAATACAGCACTGTATACTCATTGCATATGTGATCAATTACTCTGCATCAACATTCTAACAAATTGCATTTTTCTTATTCATCTCGGAAAGGGTACTTGCATAACATTATGAAATGTTATACAGATTGGCACTCACAGGTTAATAAGCATACTGGTCAATGTTAACTTGTGCTATTGAGTTTAAGGCAAGAAACTACTAAGTATAGACATATCTACCACCAACTCATAAAGGGCTACCTCTGATAACTTTGCCTAATGTATGTGTAAAGTATTAAATATAACTCATAATGAGTTGTCTGTAAATATGTATTCATCAGAAGAAACAAAGCACTATAAATATTTGCATGTAATTGCACCTTTCTGTTTTAATGGCTATAAAATTAATGGACTATATATTGCAAACAGTAGTTTTGACTTTATTGTTGGGACATCAAACACTACTCATGAATGCTTGCAAAACATATTTATTTATTTACTTACTTATGCATGTATACTGAGGTAAGCTACTGATCAATAATGACTTGTTTGAGGCCGAGCCCTGGTTGTGTAGAAAATAACAAATAATGCAAAAATACATTACGTGGAAAACACACAAGTTGGTGTGTGAAAAACTGAAATTCAACAGGTGTGAATGCTCTACATCAGGCTACGCATCTGTGACATTTGATGTTAATTCCATAACAACTGGGTCTTGTTTTTGTCTGCAAAAATTGTGGTTAAAAGTGGCTTACAACTGTTTGGGAAGGTAGTTGGTATCCTTCCTATTTGGCCCCAGCTATATGACATATGACTGAACTCCTACAAGGAATGATTCAGAATCTGAGATCAACTAACAAAGACTCCTGGGTAGGAAAGCTGGATACAGCTCAGATATACCATCCTGCCTTATCCAGCTCCACAAAAGGGACTGGCACATATGGACCCAAGTGATGTTATCTTTAATGCTGGAATTTTTCCATGGTATGGTGCCCAAAAATTAATTTGCGAATGAAAAATTAAATTATCTAAATTTCTGGAAATTCTGGACAATACCACTTTGAAGCCATTGATAAAGTGACTAATGAAATGTTAGAGATAAGAAGTGATATGTTGCAGAATAAAATGGTCCATAATTTTATGTTGGCTTCTAAAGAGATATCTGCACATTGGTAGGCTAAGAATGTTCTTTTATCTCAGAAAATGAAAATAAGTATCAAAAGCCTCTTAAAACATATTCAAAAAATGTCTATCAAAGCAAGAGTACTCCCACCAGGGGACTTTTTGGTAGCTTGGAGGTATCTTAAAATTCCTAGCTTTGATTTCCATTATTTTAGTTGCAACAGGTATGATAGGTTATATTGTTAAAAGTATTCTAAAAGGATTATTCAGCATCTATCTATATATATATATATATATATATATATATATATATATATATAATTACTAAAATAAGTATGCTAGTAAACATTCAAAGACATCCAAATGTATCAAATAATTTATTTGATGATTGAAAATTTGAATGTGAAAATCTTATTAGGACTGAAATGCAAGGTGACACTTACAATGCCAAACTCCATTTTTTTTTTCAATAAGCCCATGATATAGGATGTATTGCTAACTTTCTGAAGTAAGTGTAAGCAGTGTCAGTGGTGCAACAGATAGCACACTTGCCATTGGTGCAAAAGGTTGGGAGTTTTATTCCCACACCAGGTAGATGGATTGCTGAGAATGCATTGCAGCATTAAGTGGTGCTGTGCTCCTGAGTGTGTCATCCTTTGTATGAGATGTTAAGCTAAGGTCCTATCTGCTTTAGTTGATGGTAGCTCAGGTGTATGTATAAGATCTCCATCACCTATTGAAAAGACTAGGGGCTCTTTATTATCAGAACTTATATACATTATTTACATTTTTCATCTATCTATCATATGGAAGCCACGGTGGTGCAGCGGTAGCATTGTTGCCTCACAGCAAGAGGTTGTCCCATTCGATTATCAGCTGGAGCACCTTCTGTGTGGAGTCTGCATGTCCTCCCCGCGGTCGAGTGGCATTTGAAAGACATACATAGAATGGGTGTGCCTTCGTTGAAGGTTGGGTGTCGAGTTGGCACCTCTGCACCCATAAAAAAATCTACTGCCAATTATTAGTGGACCAGAGTTCAGCTGTGGTGACCCCTAACCGGGAGAAGAACATCTATCTATCATATAATACAATCCCGTATACCTTAATCATTCCACCCACCTTGTTTTTTCTACAACCAAAAACATATTTTCTTCAAAATTTCAGACAATACTCATTTCCAATTAAATTTAATCTCATTCAGTCTCTCATTCCGTACTGTCCACAGAACATAAAATATCACCTCCTTTAGTATTTTTGTTGCCTCAGTACCCAAATTCTATCATTTTCATATTATACCTTCAGCATTTCTGAAACCTTTTAATATCTTATCTTCACTTACTTTCACTGTTGAGCAATTCAGGAAATGTGTTGTTTTTTCAACCTCCATGCAATAGTTTGCATACCCTTTCTTGTATTTTTTGTAAGGAATATTGGCTTTAACAGTCAGTTTACCTGTTGTCAAGCTCCACATAAAATCATTACATTCATAATTTTTTACCCCATACCTTAATTGCATTTTTCTCTCGATTTCCTAAATGCTTACATGGTTATATGTAACAATATTCATTCATTATATTTGAATACCATTCTTTTCTTTTTTCTCCATTTTTATATTCAATCTCCATAAAAAATATTGTACTGTGATCCTCTTTCATATCTTGATTTACAAAATCTTTGCACCTTTTTCCCAAATATATTCTTTCCTTAAAATTCTCATATTTACCTTTTATTATAATATTTATTAAAATATTTTGTTTTTCTTCTAATTCCATCAAAACTATATAAAGATTCAACTAGGATGCATGAAAATTGGGTTAATTAGTCCCAGTCCTCCTCCTGTTTCTTTAGCATACAAAACTCCTCTTCTAACTAGATTTGGCCTAGATCCCCATATAAATGAGAATATAATAGATAATAGCTTTTTTCATACTTAGATGGTACCATATAAATACCTGCTAAATAAGCAAGTTTACCCAAAAGAACAACATTTATTAAGTGCTTTTTTTCTTATAGGACTTCCAAAACATACATATTTTTCTTAGGTTCTGCATTATTTTCCCCCATTATTTTTCTCTATGCATATGTGTTCCAAATCTTATCTCAAAAAAAATATATATATGTGTGTGTGTGTGTGTGTGTGTGTGTGTGTGTGTGTGTGTGTGTGTGTGTGTGTGTGTGTATATATATATATATATATAGAGAGAGAGAGAGAGAGAGAGACTCATCATTAAACTTAACCTCTTCTATGTTCAGTTGACCCAGTTTCACTGCTTCTTTATTTATACATAATCCAAGCATTTTTACATAGTGATTTAATTTCCTGATTCCTTCTTCCATCCATTCCTTATTCTTCATAACCAAGACTATATCTTCTGCATAAATAATGATTACTGGAATTTCTATTTCTTCTGTTATTTTATATCTTGCCATTTCAACACTCTATTCATTCTACTAACAACTACGTTCGTAACTAATTGCAAATAAAATGCTGCTTGTCAGACAACCCTGCCTTATCCCACACTGTATTTGTACTTCTTCACTTAACCATTCATTTAATACCACTCTCACATTATTTTATTCTCATACACTGACATAAGTATTTTATTATTTTGTCACTTATACTATGTCTTAATATATTTCACCAAACATTATATTATATTCTATCAAATGTTACATTTACAACCATAACTTTAGCTTCCATCCCGTTTTATAACATCATCTATTACTTCTCTTAATATCCATAGTAAATCTTGACTTCCTTTCCCTTTTTACCAAATATCATGTCATCAAGTAATGTATCTACATTATTTCCTAATCTCTTCACTATTCTCATAAATATCTTACAATCTGTATTATTCAGCACTATTGGTCTCCAATTTCTTATATCCTCTTTTCCCTTTCTTCTACATAAATTTCATAACCCTTGTATATATTTCTTTCTCTGTTATTCCTCTTTCTAACTATTCATTTAATACTGCCATGAAATACACTTTTTGCCATTCTTCCATGTTATAATACATGTAATACTTAATGCCATCTATTCCTGTAGCTTTTTCCATATTTAAGTCCTTTAAATTTCATTAACTTCTCCTACGTATATTTTTTCCATATTCTTATTATCCACTTCACTTAATTTCCTAACTTTCCATTTCTGCCTTTCTTCTATATCCCTTTTTAAATGTGCCCTCTATATAATTCCTTATTGCTTCAAAAATTCTTTCTTGTGTATTCACTCTCTCCTTCATTATTCTTCAGAACCCTTACTATTCTCTCATTTTCTCTTATAATCTTAAAGTATGGTGCCCCTTCTTTTTTCCCCATGTAAAAATATGTTTGCTCATATAGCATTTTTAATCCTCTCCTGATTCATTTATCTTTTTCTCATTTTCATAAAAGTTTATCTTATTTTCTAACACACCTGTAAACAGTTCCTGACTCAGTTTCCTCTATTTTAGTTGTTCTTTCCTTTTCCTATTTACTTGACATTCAAAAAAAAATCATACTTTTCTTTAACTCTTATCCACCATTTCATCCAATTTTCATAAACAATTCTCATATTTACATGATCTTTCTATAACTGGTTGAACTCTTTTTTATCTTCCTCATCGAAGTCTTTTTCATTAAATCTCTAAATTCTTTTACCTATTCTTATATATCTTTTTTCCGGCACCTCTACCCATATAGCCATATGATCCAAAAACATGTTTCCTTTACTCCTCCTTGTACTATTTTCAAGCTCAGATATTACAGAATAGTAAGTTTCCATTTTTCCTAAGTCCAATGTTTATCCCACTTAGATAACTTACAAGTTTTTATTATTTCACATACCTTTCTAACATCACTTCCTTTTCTACTTTTTCTTTAATCACAGTTAAAATCTCCCACTATTTCCATGTTCACTCTTAACATAGTTTAGAATTTTTGTGAACATTATTTATCTTTCCTTCATTGTGACATACTCATATATTACAATAATTCTATACACATCTTCCATCCATCTTATGTCTATCACCACTGTTCTACCCAATTCTACTGGGTCTACTTTACATTACTGAAATTACACTTCTCTGAAAGTTAAAACCATGAAATGACTGCGCTGAAAACCTACTTTAAAGAATGGCCAGCTCACCAGAATTTTATTTTAGGAAATTAACCAGTTGGCCAACACTACAAAATAAACTGAAGCATATCAAACCCACTCACCCCATTTGGGGGCTTAGCCCCTACACCATCCAACTAAATATACCAACTTCAAGATTGCATTATAGTGGGGAATAGGGCAAATTTCCCCATGTTGGCCAACTGTTTCCTTTCCCCAAAGTAAAATTCCAGTGATATAACCATTCATTAAAGTAGGTTTTTGGCATAGTTGTCTCATGGTTTTAAATTCTGGAGAAGTGTAATTTCGATAATGTAAAGGAGACCAATTCTACTATAGTGCAATATAAAACTTTTACTGTTTCATTACATAACACTGCAATACCTTAACATGCACCTTTTCCCATATTCCAAATAATGTTTCCATTCTTCCATCTGCAACCTTTCTTATTCTGTTAATATTCTTGTATCTTCCATTTTAATTAAATGCATATCAAGTCACGCACATCATTCTAAGACATCTATTCTTCATTTTCTTTATACTATTAACATTTATAGCTGGATTTTCAAATTCCTTTTAGATAATAAATTATCTCCTTTCACCCATACCCTTTACCTTATTTTCTTTCAACTACACAAACTTTCTTTCTCTATTATTTACCCTTTTCCCAACATAATTATTTTTACCTCTCACTACTATCCAATTCATAAATTCATCTTCACTTTTTTCCTGAACCAATTCTTCCCCTTCGTTATTTTCATTTTTGTCATCTATTATTTTTTTCTTTATTGTTTTCTTGTGTATCAATTTGCTCTTCATACTCTTCTTCTACATTCCTTCCTAGATTATACACACATTCCTGTGTTTGTGCTTGGTCTTTCATTCGGGTCTATATTAAATTGTCGAAGTTCTACAACTTCGAATCACTAAACATCGAACACTAGTGATCAAAGTTGCAGAACGAACAATCAAAAAAAAAAAAAAAACAAAAGGAAAGAAAAGTAAAAGGGATTAAGCAAGCCCCCCTACACCCCCACTACTTAAATATACCAACTCCAATATTGCGCTACAGTGTAGCAAAGAGAAATCTTCTCTTTCCACACCATACTCTGTTAAAGTGCGATCTCGGAGTTGGTATATTTAAGTAGTGGGGGGTGTGGGGGTGCAGGGGGGCTTGCCCCCCTGCTCAAAGCAGTTATTTTTGTATTTTTTCTTTTTATCACATATTCAAAATTTCAGAACTTCGATCATATGGGTTCGACCATATGGTATTCAAAGTTCTGAAACTTCGGTTATCTGCTATAGACCCTTTCGTTCTATATGTTCTTCACAATCCACCCATGCATGTCTTGTTTTCCCACTATTTTTTACATATTATATCTCAATTCTTCACTTCATGACCCACAAATAAAACACTTCCTTTTATTACAATTACAAATCAGATGGTCATCTTTTCCACAAAAAAAATATCTATCTATCTATATAATTTTTTTTTGTCCCCTATATTTAACATAACGTCTGTTTCCTTTCACATTTATCACACTTGGAATGTGTATAATTTTTTTTCTTTTTCCATTGTTAAAATCACTCCACAATCCCATCCCTCAGTCCGCAGACCTCTTATCACTGTAAATTTTTGTAGTGTCCATCACTTCTATACATACAGTTTCTAAATAGTCCTTTAGTACCACTTTCTCAACTTCAGTTTGAAAATGCACAATAACCTTTTTTTGGCTATTAAATGTTTGTACTACATACGGATTTCAAGGATTACAGTCTTTCTTATTCTCAAATTTTTCTAAGAGTTTTTCGATGTGCTGTCCTGTCTTAAACAAAATGTCACAATATGTCTCTTTATTAATATGTATAAAAGTTCTTACCTCTTTCAGTGAAGTACCAAGTGCTGCAATCACTGTGTCCCAAAATTCTTACCTTTTACACTCTTTCTTCTTTACTACTCAGTCTTACTATGAATTTTTTTCTTGCCATCTCTCCCTTCTTCCACTCACTTCTGTCATTGTTTAACCATTTGAGCATACAACGTTTTCTTTATTTCTATTTCTTTCACCTCCTCCTCCTGTATTTTGTCTATAATTTCTCCCCACAAAGCTGCAGTCGTGCTCTCTGGTTCACTCTGGTTCAGCAATTCTAAATAAAAATTCTGCAACCCTCCTGATTGACAGGTTGTAACAATCCATCCTTGTTGTGCTCCTCTATCTCCCTCGAACCACCTTTCCTGGAGCAAACACTCCGAAGCTTGTGAAGGTCTGACAACCTTCCTTTCCTTCTCTTTTTTCAGTTTTTCCTTTTCAAATGATACAAATGACTTCTCCACTCCTTCTATTTCTTTTCCTTCTACTATTAATGCCTTTTGTGAAGTGTCTGCTACCTTCACGCTTACACCTTCCTTCTCTCTCTCCATTCTGTCTTCTTCTATCTTGCACACTTGCCATACTCCTTCCTGTTTCTCCAAGCTGCCTATGCGCTTACCACTGGAAGCAGGAAGTGCCACCAAGATTAGCGTCCCCATATGCCATCAAGTAGAGGAAGTTCCCTGATGCCACAGCAAATTTCTCCTAGCAATATAAATACCACCCCAGGTCTCCCCTGAAAAGAGGCTATTAGCCTAATAGAACTAACCTGGTTAACAAAATGATAAATCAAAAAGTGATGAAACAAATCCTTAGTGTTGGGTATTATCTCCTTACTATATACAGTGTCATATTACACAGCTTCCAGTAGAAAAAGTGGTATGTTTCTGTACTTTATTTTACCGATAATAAAAATTCTCTCAATTTTTTTTTGGATAGAAGCCAAAATATCTTGCTAGAATACTGAACCCCTCCTAAATAAATGTATAGGCTACTATACTTCCAAGCTAAATGTACCAATAAATGATTATATAGGCTGATATATTTCCATACTAAATGCATCGATGAGAGATTATTACTTCACAGAAAGATATGCTGTCAACAAGGGCTTGCTGTTGTAATGCCTTTCATTGAAAATTAACATGCAATGAAGTAGTACTGATACAACATGAGTAAAAAGCTGCTCTTGAAGTAACTTGTTCTGGTTTAAACAGAATATCATATAGGCTGATATATTTCCATACTAAAATGCATCGATGAAAGATTATGACTTCACAGAAAGATATGCTGTCAACTAGGGCTTGCTGTTGTAATGCCTTTCATTGAAAATTAACATGCAATGAAGTTGTAATGATACAACACAAGTAAAAAACTGATCTTGAAGTAACTTGTTCAGGTTTAAACAGAATGCTTTACATGGTAGATAAGTCTCTGCCTGGTATCTACAATTATATAATTTTGTGTGTGTGGTAAGTGAGGAAAAACTGAGTAGAGAGTCAAAAAAAAAAAAAAAGAAAAAAATGAGAAAAAACATGCTCAGATAATTTTTTCAAATCATCTGCAACTTTAACATGATAAGCACCATCAAAAACAAAACTGAATGTAAAATTCAGAAAGTGAGTTAATACACATTATAACATTCAAAGGTGGCATTTTTAAATTTCAAGAGGTCAAGACAATTAACACCATTTATCCCTAGCAAAGCATGTAGTGCCTTTCCAACAAGCAAAACAGTTAAAAAACTCACCTTGTCCCAGTCAATGTGATGCTGTTTTCACATACTCTCAAATGTCCAAACCAAAACTAATAAAACCTCCCAGAGCCGGGTTTTCACTCCTGCTACTTGGCAAACTGTGAAAAGTTTTCATCCATGTAGTCACTCCTTCTTTCTCTCCTGCACCTGTCTGGTTTATTCTCTCAGCTGCTTCAAGCTTGAGGCACATCACTTCCAGGTCTAATTTCTTTAGTTCAAGCTGCAATTTGAGAAAACATATTGATTGTCTCTTTTGTTGCACACCTACAGCCCCCCAGCATGGCTGTCTCCATGTCCAGTGAACTGAAATTTGACTACACACAAGACAAGTATATTGAGCTTGTTCAGACCAGTATGAGAGAATACTTTATTTATTTATTTGGCATTTGGGGACGGGGAATATCCGAGTGAGCTTGCACCTTTTTTCAGCAGAGGTCCAGGGAGAAAAGCTCCACAAAGTATTACATACACCATAAAAATGTTTACAAACAGTACAGTACAGTATACATGAGATAATATAAACATGCATTATAATGCTTTGATTCCCACTTGTAGCATGAGAGTTTAAAAGGTGTTATTTACAAAAAAGGCAATAAAACAATATGTTAGTCATTCATATATCTCCAATACATAATAAATTCCCCATTTAGTGGGGAAATAATGACAATTAACTCAGAGTTTAAAACAATAGTACAGAAAGTACTGTATATCAAATCTTAATTCTTACAGGCAACAACATGTACATCAGTAATCGAACTTTAGTTTAACAATTATGACCCCTAGTAGTTTGGTATGGAATTCATTCTTGATGGTGGTCGTATCTAATGAGGTGATAGTGAAGGTTGAGGTGTTATGAGAGAGTGATTTAGTCAGAAACAGAAGTAGTTTAGTTTTCTTAGCATCGAGTATTAGCTGGTTATTGGTTAGCCAGATCTCAATATTTGTGAAAATATGCTGGGTTTTGGAAAGCTGGTCTGAGAAATAATCAGAGGAGGTGATGACTGTAGAATCATCCGCATACTGGATGACAGTTGAGTTGAGGCAGGATTTATAAAGATTATTAGTAAAAATGTTGAATAGAAGAGGTCCTAAGATGGAGCCTTGGGGCACACCTGTGTTAATTGGCAGAGGACGGGACAGTGTAGAAAGCCATCTAACAGATTGTTGCCTACTGGACAGGAGGCTGTTGAACCAAGAGAGAGTGGATGGGGACAGATTAAGTTCTGTTAGTTTAGAAATGAGCAAAGGATGAGACATATTACTGAATGCCTTGGATAAGTCCAGGAATAGGCAACAGACTAGTTTTTTATTGTCTCTGGATTGCACAACTGAATTGGTAAAAGCGATGAGAGCGGTGGAAGTACTATGGTTCGGTCGGAAATCATGCCGAGTGGGTGTTAAAAGGTTTTCTAGGAAATGGTGGTGTATTAATTCTGCATGGATGAACATTTCCATGATTTTTGAGAGTGGAGAGAATAGCTAAAACTGGAAATTTCTGTAGATTTTACTCCTTTATGAATGGGGATAGTATAGAATTTTTCCAGATGGAAGGAACAGCAGATTCAGACAGTGAGTGATTTATCAGAATAGATATGGTGTATGCAATGGAACAGGCGACTATTTTTAAGAAGTATGGTGGCAAGTTGTCAGCAGAAGGAGAACAAGGCTTTAGGTTCTCAAGAAGTTTTTTGATACAGGCAGTGATACATGTTGAAAAGAAAAAGTTTTTTTTTGGAGAATGGGGTGATTTCCAGTGTGTGGGCTAGATGAATCAGAATCAAGGATGGAGTTAGGAAGAGATCTGGAGCTAGAAGGCAGTAATTTGCTGATGGTGTTGATGAAAAAGGAATTGAACTGGGTGGCTATTGTGAGTATAAGTTTCTTTTATCAGAATCTATCATTTTTTTAGTTTTGTTTCTAAGTTCTTTATGTTTTTGTAAGTCTGGAGGAAATTTTGATTTAGTCCATTTTTTTCTATGCTAGATCTGTGACATGGATGAAGGAATGAGTGATGTTGGTAAGCCAAGGGGAGATTTGAGCTTTAACTCTTGTTGTATGAAGCGGGGCGAGAGAAAGCTAAACTTAAGTGTAGGACAATGTCATTAAGAGGCAGTGAAAAAGAGTGAAAACCAATTAATGGAGGATAGGAGGCTATTTAAGTATTCTGGGTTGAAGTTGGTCAGTTTATGGAAAGTTTTATATTTGTGAGTACTTGCAGTGTGGGAGGTGTATCTAAGTACTCGGATATGTGCATGGTCGCTAAGACAGTCAGACAGTGATTCAGGTTTATGTTATTTATTGGGACGAGATACTAGTATCCAGTCAATAACGGAGTGTGAGTTTGAGAATTTATTTAGGTGGGTTGGAGTTGAGATGACTTATGTGAAGCCATAAAGGTTTATACTTTGACAAGTGGAGTCTGTTTTAAAGGGATGCTAATTTATGTTGACATCCCCTAGGATGGTTGTTTCTGTTGTAATGTTCTCCGAGAACCAGGATAGCATTTTTCATGGAGGGAGCTATTATCACCAAGAGGTATGTATATGGTGGCAACCGTTAATGTAAGGCGTTTGTTGAGAATTACATTTACTGACAGAATGTTAGCAGGAGGAAAGGTAGGTAGAGAGGTGTTAGAGGAAGTTACTGTGAGATGGTCAGGGTAAAGGATAGCTACTCCTCCACCTTTTCTATTTATTCTATCCAGTCGCAGTATTTTATGGCCAGGTGGGAGAAATTCATTATCTGAGCTATGTGGTTTGAGCCAGGTCTCTGTGAGAATTAGGAGGTCTATCCATGCATGTAATTCTGCAGTTTTATTCAGAATACTACGGATATTTAGAGCATAAAGCTTGAGGTGCTTATTAGTTAGGGTGGAGTTATAGTTTGGAGTGGGGTTGCAGTGGGTGTTGTTGGTGGATGAAGGGGGTCCAGGGTTAGGGCGAATGCCGCCAGAATTTAATAGAGTAGTGACTATTAGGGAGGGGGCGGCCATAGTAGTGCAGCGGTTAGCATTGTCGCCTCACAGCAAGAGGTTCTCTGGTTCAATCCTCGACTAGGGTGCCTTCTGTACGGAGTCTGCATGTCCTCTCTGTGGTCGTGTGGGTTTTCTCCGGGTGCTCCGGTTTCCTCCCACATCCCAAATACATGCTGTAGGTGGACTGGACACACTAAATTGGCCCTAGGCATGAGTGTGTGTGTGCCTTCCATGGAAGGTTGGGCGCCGGGCTGGCAACTCAACACCGTAAAAACTCTACTGCCAATCATGAGTGGACAGGTGATCCACTGTGGCAACCCCTAACCGGGAAAAGCCAAAAAAGAAGAAGAAGTGACTAGTAGGGAGGAAATCTGGTGAGCAGAAGTAGGAGTGGGTTTTTTATTTTTGTTTTGTAGGAAATGCTGTCATGATGCAGAAACTTAGTAGGCTGATGCAGGCAAATTGGAGGAGACAGTAGAGAGGGAGATATAAGAAAGTAGTCTGAGTTGAACGAGGGTTGAGAGGTTAAAGTACAGGTGGGAGATAGTTGTTGATGTACATTCTTTAACCAGTTGTGCCAGTGACATTTTGACATATTCTTCAGAGCCCATTTTACTGTTTCCTAACTACAATAACTAAAAAAATAAAATACCTGGGCTGTGCCTGTAAATGCTGCAAAAAAGATCAGTGCATCACTCTGGTAAACAAATATATATAAATAACTGCCATGCAAATTATATGGCTGTACAATTACATTGTGTCTGTGACAACACACACATTTTTGGTGATAAAAATGCTATGCTAGCATATTAGCCTAGCTTACAATATGCCACCAATCAATATATCATGATACAGGCTTTAAATCTTCACTATTGACACCAAATAATATGTCATGGTTGGAGGTATGATTTTACAATCTGTTCTGTTCATCAACAAGTATATGAATGGTGACTAGCTTTAAGATTTTATAGTAAATACACACTACTGCTTTGTGTTATCACCAACACCTGTCCCAGAAAATAAGCCACACAATCAATATCCGCAAAGTAAAGTTAAAATCACTGGGTTCCCAGGACTTCACCCACCTTCCCCTTGGCCCAGTTCCTTTCAGTGCTACCTCACCAACACTCAATGAAACTTGGCCAAACTAATACTGCATACCCACTCATATTTACTGTTTTGTTAGTTCCACTACATCAATGTCCTCTTTCAGGAGAGATCTGAGTTGGCATGCATTTAGGAGGGACTGATACCATTCTAAGGTCATTGCCTCATTTCCTGCCTTTGCAGCAAAAAAAAAAAAAATGCCACTACCTAAACAAATGTATCATCTAGCACACACAGAATCCAATTATTATTCATGTTTAAAAAGAAACCAAACACAATAAACTCTTCTAAAGGCAGAAGCCAACAGCTAGTAATACACCTGGTTTAGTGACTGTCCTTACAGACTAATAACTAAAGCACCAACCACAAGCTTTTAAAACTGAATAGTGGAATTCTTTACTTGGAATAATATAACTAAGCAAAGTAATTTGTAAGACTGAATATGCAATAAATAAATACTTGCTCAAGGAAACATGAAACAAGTTGTTTGAACAGACAGCTGACCCTAAGAATAACATTAACTGCAGCTACAGTGATCCTGAATTACAACTAGCTGAAAGCTTCCTGTAGTCAAACGTCTGGCTGTTAAAAGCACTATATATAAAGAAACATTATGGGCAATGGATCTAAAAAAATGAGGTCTCACTCTAAAAAGTTCTCTGTGCAGACTTCAGAAGGGATATTAGACCTACCATTGCTAACAGTGGATCTCTAAATTTCACAGAGGCTCAAGTTCTGTATTTTTGTTTGGTTAAGGTTTTGAATGTGAGCTTCCTACGTCCACAGTCAATGTAGTGGAGCAGCTTCAGTCCAAATAATGTAATTCTTGCAGGAAAAAAACATATTCAGTTTTCATTTCTTTCTGAACTTCTGCTAAAAGAAGGCAATTGTTACATGTTTCTTCTGTATGCATTGCGTTTGTTTTGGTTTGTGAAACATTTGCTAGAGGTGACACCTGCAGATTTTACATGGTTTCCACTTAGTACAGCTTTTTCTGTAGGTCTCATTTTCACTGCATGTTATTTTACAATAGAATTGAAAGATTTACACTGACTGTCATACCAACTCAAATCAGTGATTTTTTTTTAGATAATATAGTTAAGTCCAGTCAACAAAGAATGACAAATATTAAGTTTCAGCTTGATTTTGTTTCAGAAAATATATGTTAAAAGCAAATCACCATATTAATCATGACATATTTTAAAAGGTGTTCAGCACTTAGGACCTTTGTGTGTGAGAACTTTTGGTTTTGTCTCTTATTCTTAACGTATAAGAGACAGCTATGCACCCACTCATAAGGTGAGCGAAGACAAGCTTAGGCGTTAGCTTAAATGAAAGTGAGCAGCCAATTTGCTTCTGGGTCTGCAAAGGACACTTACTCATGAAACTTCAGTGAATTTCCTTATCAGCTGTTTTTGTTTTTTCTCCATCGGTCTTTTTGCCTTTCTCTTACCCACTCTATAATTTAATGGCACCATGATGAATACCCATGGATTCAGAACAATGGTATCACTAAATATTCATAACCAAAATTCAGCTACATGCAAAGATTACACAAGTAAGCCAGAAAAAAAGCACTGCTAGCCTCATTTAAATTTGCTATATTACTGGCTAATAATTTAAAGAATTTTTGATGCAACAATTTAGTAAATGCACTGATTGACAATTTTCTACTATAAACACACCCTCAAAAACCCTCAAGACAGACTACTTCTCTGCAGCTATAGTGACGAAATTCTTCGTCTTCTGTAGCACTTTTTAAAGACTCACCAGTACATTCACATAACAGAACGAAACCTATGCAGCTTGGTACTTCTTTCCGTTAGAGTGCATCCGGTACGTGCGCTCCACAGATAGCTTTTCCGGTTTCACTTATGCATCCTATGGCAACAAAAACTAGCATTTCATTCAGTTGCAAGGTGAGGTTTAATATCTTGTTGTTGTTAGCTGGAGTGTGTGTTTGTATGATCAGATATATGTGGCAACTGGCAAGAATTGTTGTTAAATTGCTTGTATGTAATTAGAGTTGTCTGCAAACTGTTTTGCTTTCTGAAATTTGTTTGTTTTCGTTATTTAGAGGTGTAGTCTGTGCATTATTTTGGTGTTTAGCACTGACAGCAATGTACCAGCCGTCATGTAGGAGCAGTTGATGTGGATCGGAAAAGCTTGTAGCAATTCAACTACAATGCTATGGGTTAGCTTATGGAAAAGACTTGGAAAAGGTGTTAGTAACTGCACCATTAGTACCACCCGGGAGTACTTATTTTATGCTCAACTATGTAAACAGCAACCTTCTAATTGTGATTTTTATTCCTCTTAAAGTGTGCATTACTGCAGTTTAGAGTTGTTTTAAAGTAATAAAAAATATATTCCATCCAATAAGCCGGTACCCCAAAGGTGCAGTCAGGGGGTTTATTTATCCCAAATGTCTCAGCTTCTCCAATAAGCCAATGTGATCTTTATACGTGACATTAAAGAAAAAGTAAAAGTGTCATTAAATGTTTTGGAGTGGGTAGTCTTAGGGTGGCTGGCTGAGCGCAGTGATGTATGGCCAGTATATGCTCAGACCTTTCACAGTTTAGTTTAAACATACGGGATTTTCTGCATAGTCCACACGTCTATGTTTTTACATTTTCTCACGTGCTTGAACCAGTTTTACCTGTCATGCCTCGCAATATTCTGTTGGCAGATGCATGCACTTCTCGATTGTTTATATTGAATCTGTCAGAAGTACATTATTTCTTCTAAAAAAGCTGCTCAGCCCTGTAACTTCCCCAAGTAAAATTGTAAACAGCCGTTGAGAAGATTATTATTATTCATACAGCTGTCTTGAACACCTTGACTTTTTTTTTTAGTTAATTGCACAAACATTTTTAGTTTATAAGTATTCTGTGGTCGGTCCTGCTAAACGTCTTTTAGTGTGTGTGTGTGTATGTATGTATGTATGTATATGTATATATATATATATATATATATATATATATATATATGTATATGTGTGTGTGTATATATGTGTGTGTGTGTGTGTGTATATATGTGTGTGTGTGTGTGTTTTTTGTATTGTTGGTTTTAAAGTATGTAT
>NC_056725.1:1279490328-1279653693 GCF_019279795.1 Protopterus annectens | reverse complement strand
TTAGTAGCATTCAATTTTAGTTGCCTGTATACTTCAGCTTTCTCTAGTCTTAATGTCCAAGCACCTCCCCTTGCATTTATCACTATATTTTCCAGTATACAAAATTTAAAACAGTGCCGTTTTTTTTTCTGCAACATGTTTGTATAAAGCACTTGTTTCCTTCCCAATGCTTATGTGACATCCCCACACTGAGCTAGTAGTCAAGGAGCCTGAATCCTCTCCACTGACACTGGAGAGGGATGTTCACTTGGGATACAAATGGAGACGCACATTATTTCTAGATGCAGGCCTCTCTGCATCAAGCAGAATTTCCCTTAATGACACACAGGGAACACACTCAGCCCAGGGTCTGGATTTCTCTATATCTGTCTCCCTCCAGGCCCCCAGTAAGACTCCCCACTGGTACAGCTGTAGGTTTAGGTCTTCAGCCAAGTGTCCAAGCCAAGTCCTTCAGCACCCTCTCTGTGAAACCAGTGCTTTGTGTCCCTGCCCCAAGTAGAAGACACACACACTTTTTGAGATTTAATTTTCACACACACACACACACACACACACACACACACACACACACACACACACCTACCTACCTACCTGGGAAAGGCTGGCACAGATTACTTGCTCTACCAACTTTGCCCAGAGTATAAGGTAGTTATCAGTGCTACCAGACATCCCACAATCAGCTACTCTAAGGCCCTTAACAAAGGCTGTCCAATTATACTGTGTAATATTAATGCCAATACAAATGGTAGTTGACCAAGGCAGCTAGGCCTTCTGGAGTGTCCGACATAGTGTCACCAAATAAATATAAGCACTCTTAAAGGTTAGATATTTTCTCTAAGGACCAGCCACAATAAAAGTTTTAAATATATTTAATAATAACTAATAAAAGAATATGAAAATACTGAATATATATTTACAGTAAATCACAGAGTTCAAATTACAGGAAATATTGAAAATAACATTGATGGACAGACTCAGACAAATGTTAAAACAGTATCCAAATTAAGCTTCACTATATCGTCCTGACTGAATCTAAGAGAATTACTATTTCCTACTTAATAAAGCAAGGCAGATATAATTTCCAAGATGGCTTGCAGAATGACCTCATCCAGTCATGTGACTGTAGGTTCTCACAGTATCCCCTTTTGAAGTTTGAGACAGGACTTTAGCAGACAGCTGCAGTATATATTTAGAGCTTTTATGACGGTGCCTAGGAGCCAGAACCATTTACAACACTCCCCCTGCTTCTTTACAAAAGCTAACAGATAATGGCAGCCCCTAGACTTACCAACTCTGGTCCCATTCAACACTGTGGGGTGAAGTTTTAATGGTTCAACAGCTCATTTACATTTCCCTTATTCTTAAAGTAAGCTAGCTGGTTAACCTCTGCTCATCCAGCAGTGCCCACTGTTGATACATTTTTAACACTAGCAACTTTACAAACACATTTTGATTTGCAAATGCCATACAGTTCTAATACATTTGTAACATAAGCATTTGTGCAAATGAGTTTGATATTCAAATGCAATACAGTTGTAATACATTTGTAACACAAACATCATGTATAAATCAGTTTGATATTCAAAGGACATATCATTCTTTACAGAACTCCAACTGGCTATGCTGACACTAGCCCAGATCATCACAGCTTGTATCACATAGGTGATCATATATTCCACCCTTTAATTTTCTTTAGGTTTTACCAACATAGAAATGCTTACATAAAGTGCATTGAACAAAGTAAAATACTTTACCAGAATTACAGTTGCATTTATGCTGTATGATAACTTTATTGTTGTTTATGATGAAAACTGTACCCTCAAGTATATGCTTACAATATGAGCATCAACCACATTTTCACAAGCATGCCTTTTCATCCTTTATGTATTTCTGTTCAAAAGTGTTTTTGAGGTTGGTGGATTTCCTGTAAATAACACAAGGTTTTTCAACTATATGCTCCTGAAGTCTCTATCATTGTACAAAATAGCCCATTTATTTTCCAGTTTTTTTTTTACATGTTGGCTATCAGTATTAAACGTAATAAAAAGAGCATTTCTATTGTTCTTCTATTTGCATCAATGAATTGCTAGCAGTTGGTGTAGTTATATTCATATCTTCACTAGCTTCATTATGTTTCCCTAAAATTGGGACATAAAAATTCCTTCCTCTTTTGTTCATTACTTCCATCATTACTTCATTGGTTAAATTTAAGGGATAACCTCTATTAGAAAGCATATTCCTAAGCTGAATGCACTCATTCCAAAAAGCTTCCATATCTGTTGTCAATCCTGGCAGCTCTAACAAACTGCTGTTTGACTTCGGACATTATTGCCTGCTTGGATGGGCACTTGAATAATGCAAGAAGTTATTAGAATGTTTCTTTTTTGAATATTCTAGATGTGAATATCTACTTTATGACATCTTTTTTTTAAATAAACATCTAAATAAGCTGTATGTTCATCAGTAATGGGGTGGGTAAACTTGAGAAATTATGTTGCCTTATTTACATACTTGATAAATTCGACTGTATCTTCCTTAGATCCCCCCATCTAATGAACATATCATCCAAAAAGTGGGTATAGAATAGAAAATATTTTTCAAAATTTGTGTTGAACAAATATTGTCTTTCCCATTGCAGCATTAATATGTTTACAAGCAGGCCACCATAGGATGACCCCATAGCCACCCTTCTTTTTGCAAATAGATCTCCTTTTCAGTGGAGATGAAATTATTCTAAAGCACCATTTCCAATAACTGTTCATACAAATTTATATGCTCTTGTCGCACAGCCTTTTCAAAACGGGACTAACACGTTTAAATGATGGTGTTACTATCACCCTGAATGATTGGTTACACAAGCCCATCTTGTTTAATGAGCTTCCTCAGTCACAGGTACCTTTTTCTATTACTGATAAACTATCAGAATTTGAATATAAATTATTTAAGTTAAGGAAGCTTCAAATGGGCAATGCCTGTTTTATTGACTGTCTAAAATTAAAAGTGGTTCCAAAAGGACTTAGGCTGTGATGTTTTCCCAGAGGGCTTATACCAAATTCACTACATAATGACCTTTTAGACTTAATTGATAGGCATGGTCAAGAATATATAGACATTAAAGTTAAACATAATAAGATGATTAATGAACTAATGATTGACATTGAACGTATTGATAAAGAAATTCAACAAGACACTCAGTTTGGGGCGAATGAATATGAACATATTTATTTTTTTTATTTTATTTCAGTTTGATTACTGGGGAAGTCCACTGGGCCAAGAAGAACCCATTTTCAGTGGAGGCCCGGGGAGAAAAGTTCCAAAGGCAGTACAACCAATACAATGTATGAGAAGAATACAAAAGAAAGTCCACACAGCAAGAAAACATAGTAAGACACTGCAAATGCAAATTTACAATAGAATGTACACACAGTAAGAACATTGTAAATGCAAATTTACAATAGAATGTACACACAGCAAGAATTCAAAGAAGAACACAGCAAATGCTAAACAAATATTTTTAGGAGTATAGAAGAAAAAATCAACACAATGAAAAAAACAGGAAGATAAAGGAATTCTATAGGGACATGAAGGCGTATGCTAATCATACAGCTTATCCATAACATCCCCCCCCCCTCAGTCCTGAGGTGGTCATTTTAATAATAACATCAATTCAGCCACAGAGGTTGAATACATCTCTGAAGATGAGAATTTTACTCAAAATAACACCCATTTTTAGACCCCCACAATCCCCCCCCCCCAGAAGGTCTGAATGGTTTCAAGGCAAATATTGGGCAGAACCAACAATGGGGTTATTCAGTGAACAATACCCAAGATCAGAGAGGGTTGAATCAAGTATGGGGAGGGAACTTCAGTGGGTAGAACAGAACCAGGAGTACCCCAACCAGTGGTGAATTTGGTACAGGACTGTGGCAAAGGAATACTACCATCCTGTGTGATGGTGACTAACATAAAAGGTGATTTTAATGTATATCATTTTTCCATCATGAGTATTGATCAACATGATTGTGACTTATTCGCAAAAGGGCTCACTTTTGTACCTAGAAAAAGGTTGGATATAGTTAATACATGATGGATTTAAAACAATACACTAGAAAGTTAAAGTTTAGATGTATGTTTAAAAATCTAAACACTAATATGTATGCACTGAGTATTTCTAGTCGACATACCCCCCCCCCTCCCCGTATAACACTGGTCTATGCTTTAAGAAGCTATATGAGTTGGATTTAAGAGAACTGTCAAAAAGGAATCGGAAAAGCACTGATGCAATTGATACCAACCTGTTTGATATAGAGAAAAATAAATTGGATGTATTTAAGAAAAACAGCTGTGTGAGAATAATGAAACCTGACAAGGGGGGATTATTTTAATTAATGTCAATGATTGTAACATAAAAATGAGAGGTATTTTACAAACTGCTGTATATGAGAAAGTGACAGTGAGTCAGATGAATAGTGCATATAGGCAAATCAAAAGTAATATCAAGGATTTGTTTATAGAGCAGTCAATCCCAATAGATGAGTATAATTTCCTGAACATACAATACCCTAGGACTCCATCCTTTTTTGGGTACCAAAGTTACATAAGGGTATAAGACAACCACCTATGTGTCCAATAGTTGAGGCTAGGGGCGCCATTACCCACCCATTGGCAACATTTTTGGACATCAAACTTAAACACTTTATCCAAGGGGGAAAGGCTATATGCAAAGATTCATGGGAAATTTTGTACAAAATTAATAATGTTCCATTCATAAATTCCTACATTTTTATTACTATATAGGAAAAAGATTTGTAATGGGGGAAGAGTGGTTTACTGAATATCTTTTTGAAAAGGGTGTGAGAGAAGAGCATATAAATTTGTATGAATTGTTATTGGAAATGGTGATTCAGAATAATTTCATCTTCTTTGAAAAGAAGATCTATTTGCAAAGATAAGGGGTGGCTATAGGGTAATCCTGTGGTGGCATGTTTGCAAACATAGTTATGCTGTAATGGTAAAGAAAATATTTGTTCAACACACATTTTGAAAAATATTTTATATTCTATACCCACTTTTTGGAAGATATGTTCATTATATGGGAGGATTCTAAAGAAGAGATAGTCGAATTTATGGAGTATATAAATAAGACACAATTTCTCAAGTTTACCCACTCCATTAGTGATGAACATACAGCTTATTTAGATGTCTGGTTAGAAAAAAATGTCATAAAGAAGAGATTCACATTTAGAATATTCAGAAAAGAAAGATATTCTAAGAACTTCTTGCGTTATTTAAGAGTCCATCCCAGCAGGCAAAAACATTCTGTAGTCAAAGGGCAGTTTAGGATGACAACAGACATGGAAGCTTTGTGGGACAAGTGCATTCAACTTAGGAATATGTTTTCTAATATAGGTTATCCCTTAAATTTAATCAATGTATTACTGATGGAAGTAAAGAACAAAACATAAAGGAATTTTGGTACTTGCGTATTATCGCAACCAGATTTTCACGGTTGCGAAATGCGCATACCACCACAGACAGGAGTACATGAAGCAATTGAAACTGTCTTTGTAAATGTGTAGTAGTGCCCCAAAACTTTACATTTACTGTAAAGTGGTGTTCAGAGTGTGTTTTGCTGGGGAATAACTTCAGATTAACTTCGGGAACAGAGACCGCAGAGAAAACCATCTTCTGTTTTTGAGTGAATTACACAGGCACACTACACTTTTCATGGCAGCTATCATATGATAGATATCATACATTTGTCTCATTTTGAACCTGCAGAAGAAATTCTTCAGAGAAGTAAAACACAGACACTGAGAAATTGTTTAACCCACACCTGCTTACTTTTAACCATTATTGTATTTACAAATTTTTAAAAAAATAAATGTCACTAAAACCATCACTACTATGTCTGTGTTTGACTTCTCTGAAGGATTCCTTCCACACAGTGAATGCAATCCATCCATCACACCGACAGCAGGCATGACAATGCAAGCATGCAAAAAACAGGAAGACGGCTTTCTCCACTGTTTTTGTTCCCGAAGGTAATCCAAAATTATTCCCCAACAATACACACTCTGAACACCAATGTACACTGTTTCATGGCCTCGTTTCTACTGAAATAAGCGAAAGTCGCAACCACGAAAATCTGGTTGCGATAATACGCAAGTACCGGAATTTTTATGTCCCACTTTTAAGGAAACATAATGAAGCTAGTGAAGATGTGAATATAATTACACCAACCATTAGCAATACAGTAATGCAAACAGAAGAACAATACAAATGCTCCTTTATTACAATATTTAATACTGATAACCATCATGTAAAAAATATGGAAAAGAATTGAGATATATTGTATAATGATAGAGACTTCAGGGAGCATATTGGTGAAAAACCTTGTGTTGCTTACAGGAAAGCTGCTTACCAGAAAAACATTTTTGAACAGAAATACATAAGGGATGAAAAGGCATGCTTGGTTGTTGCTCATATTGTAAGTATATATTTGAGGGTAGAGTTTTCATCATAAACAACAACAAGGTTATCATACAGCATAAATGCAACTGTAATTCTGATAAAGTAGTTTACTGTGCTCTGTCGGTAAAACCGAAAGAAAATGAAAGGAGAGAATATATGAGCACCTGTGTGACATAAGCACTGGAAAGGAAACAAGTGCTCTATACAAACACGTTGCAGAAAAAACAGGGCACCGTTTTAAAATTTGTGTATTGGAAAAGATAGCAATAAATGCAAGAGGAGGTACTTGGACATTAAGACTAGATATAGCTGAAGTATACAGGCAACTAAAATTGAATGCTACTAACTGTCCAGGATTAAATGAATCCATCTCTATGTCCAGCTTGCTAAAACTAAAAGATGTAAAAAGATAGGTAATGGGCCTATAGTAACAATAATAAGTTTTAAAATAAATACAGAAGTATATTTTACATGGTTTAATATACTGGCCATTTAAATGGCAACTCATTTATTCTGGAGGTTTCGCAATCACATAGGTTCATAGGTTGGTACTAGGCTATCAGCCCTAGGGCCTGTGCAAGCCTAGCCATAACAATTCCCTGGATATTTCTTCCCACAGTATTTACTTCTCTGGACCCTGTCTAGCAGGGTGACTGATATGATCCCCGAGGTGAATTTCTTATCTCCCATCCAATCATCAAGGTTCCTTTTGAAGAGGGCCAATGAGGCGCTCTGCTTGACATGTATGGGCAGTCTGTTCCAGAGTATGGGGAGTCTCTGGGTCAGGAACATATCCCTCCAACATGTTTTGTTCATTGTGATGACAAGGTTTAGATCCCTGGAGCTTGTGGCTCTGAGGGATTGGGATTTCTTTAAGTGGAGCATGTCCAACAGCTCAGGGTTTGACATGGCCTTGTATGTTAAGCAGAGATCGCCTCTGAGTAGATGATATATCACATAGCTGGAGTTTTTTTTAGACGGTCAGCATATAGCATCTGATTTAGGCCTGTGATTCTTTTAGTGAGGTATTTCTGTGGCCTTTCCAAGATGTCTTGTGAGGTACATACCAAATGGGGCATTATACTCTATAATGGGTCTAATGAGGGATGAGTACAGTGGGACAATGACCTCCTTTTTTCTGGATGAAAAAACCCTTAGTGATGAGGTGTGCCACATAGAAGGATTTCCTGACTGTTGTGGTGATTTGGTTATCGAAAGTGAAACCACTCTCCACCTGTGTCCCTAAATCTCTCGTCACACTTTCGATGTTTAGTGTCCAGCCACCGATGTAGTAATTCATGGGTACATGTTTTTTTCCAAAGGGGATAACTATACATTTCTTGGCATTAAGCTTGAGCCCATGGCTCTGGCACCAGGCATCTGTTTCTGTAAGGCCCTTTTGTAGAATAACCACATCTTTTGGGGATTCAGTAATGGCTCCCAGTTTGCAGTCATCTGCGAACTTTGTTAGTTAAGAGTCCCTTAGTGTTGGCCTGTACTTCAGAGAAATAGATGCCAAACATGAGTGGTCCCAGGACTGAACCCTGAGGTACTCCACTTGTCACTTGTCTGCGGCTGGATTTGGAGTCTGCTACTTTTACAGTCTGGGTTCTGTCAGTAAGCCAGTTGGTAACCCATCAAGTGATACAAGGATTTATGCCCAGCTTAGTAAGTTTATCTATGATTCCAGAGTGGGGGATGGTGTCGAAGGCCTTGGCAAGGTCCAGATAGGCTGTGTGGACCGCCTTACCCTCATCCACAGCTCTGGAGACTGATTCGAAGAAGTCAGTCAGATTCAGGAGACAATATCAGCCCTTCACAAACCCAAACTGGGAGGGGTCCAGTGTTTGAAGGTTGCCAATGTCTTTGTTTATAAGTTCCATGATAATGCGTTCCATGCCCTTGCAGATCAGGCTTGTCGGACTGATGGGACGGTAGTTCCCGGGATCCAAGGTGGATCCTCCCTTGTGGAGCGGGATAACTGTAGCTGTGCGCCACTCAGTGGACTCGAAGCCTGAGGTGAGGCTATGATTAAACATGACACTCAGGTGAGGTGCCAGTTCATTTTGTAGTTCATGTAGTACACAGCCTGGGATGTCATCTGGTCCCATGGATGCTGTCTTAGCTTTGGAGAGTGTGGTTTCTACCTGTGTGGCCGTGATTACCAGAATTTGGCAATCTTTTGGTATTGAGATGGGCCCTTTAGGAGGTGAGAGGGGGGTGTAGTTGGCATAAAATTGATCTGCCAGAATATTGGCAATATCCTTGGGATCAGTATATTTAATGCCATTCTGTTGTAGCTCAGAGCAGATCTGAGCAGTGCCATTTAGATTCTTGACATAACTATAGAATGCCTTGTGGTCGTCTTTGGAATCTTTGGCAATTTTATTTTCGTAACTAGCTTTTGAGGATTTTATGAGGGATTTCAGCTTCTTACTGAGGCTGGTGAAGGAGTTTTTTGCATACTGGGATTTTCCTCTTTTCTGCAACAATTTCTTACTTCTGTTATATAGTTTGTTTATAGCAGGGGACCACCAGATTGGCTTCCTTTTTTTGGAGAAGAGCATCTTGGTTCTATTTGGGATGGCACGATTCATGCACGAGTGGATGTGCTCGTACAGTGCCTTAGTGTAGGAGTCTGCAGTCGAACTTCCAGATCCTGTCTGCGTGGGTGTCGTGAGGTTTGTCACTTCTGACTTCAGTAGCATGAAGTTGGCTTTGGAGAAGTTTTTTAAGGAGGTTTCCTTACTGGGGGTGGGGATGGGATGTGGATGTCAAGGGTGATTTGCTTATGGTCAGACCTGACCAATGAGGGGGTGACCACTGGTGTGGAGCATCTATCTCACATGTTGGTAATGACCAGGTCTAGGATATTGGAGCCCCTGGTGGGACAATGGATTTAGTTGATCCAGGGCGTTGGAATTTATGAATTCTAAGAACCGTTGGGAAAAGGAGTTGGTACCCGAGTAGTTTTCCCAGTTAATGGCAGGGTAGTTGAAATCACCCAGTATTAGGGTGTTTGGTTGTATCTTAATATTTTCCAGTATGTTTAGAAAGGTGTAGTGAGAATCTTGGGGCATGGTGGGGGATCTGTAGCAAGTTACAATTTGGATTGCAGTCTTACCTAGTGTTAGTTGCACCTGGAGAATTTCAGATGCATTGTGTTGGGCAACTAGCCTGGAGGTGTGAATATCCTTGGTGAATATGGACACTCCACCACCTTTAGTGTTTCGGTCTTGGTTTTGTGGCTGAAAAGTGTGGTAAGAATTGTAGCCTGGTATTGTGGGGGTGCTGTCTGGAGCCTTGAACCTGGTCTCAGTTACTGCACAGATATCAATGTTCTCCATTTTTATTAGTGCCTCGAGAGAGTGCATTTTGAGGTTTAAACTTCTAGCATTGAGTAGCATTACCTTCAGATTTTGCATGCTTGTATCTGTTACGGTGGTGGTTTTATCCTTTGAACCTTGCCTAAAAAAGGCAGTATAGGGGTGGCAAGAGCTTTAGCCAGTAACCTGAATCCCAGGGGTGACAGGTGCAGACCATCTCTGGCAAAGCATCGTGGTTTGTCGATCATGTCTTCCCAGGCAGACAAATACTGGATCCCATTTGAATGACACCAGAAGTTTAAGCAATTGTTGAAGTCAGTCATTTTGTCCTTATACTGTGGTATCATTCTGGGTGAAGGCAGGATGCTACTCGGGGCTAGGGTCATACCTGCCTGGGTCACATGATCCAAGAGCTCTTCCATGTCTCTTTTCATGTAGTCCATGTAGTCCAGGGAGGTACGTCTCAAGTCATTCACTCCAGCATGGACAATGACAGAGTCGTATTTGTACTTGTTGTGGAGTGACTTGAGTGCATGTGTTATGTGGTGGATCCTGGCACCTGACAGGCAGCTGACTGTACTTTTTTCCTTGTTCAGCCCAGTGAGTGAGACATCAGTGTGCCTGACTATAGAGTCACCTATGACTAAAGTGTTGTGCACATTGTCTTGCCTTAGTGGCTGTTGTTGGGTAGCGCACTGGTGTTATGTGTCACTTTGGTTGTGACTGGTGTTTGTTTGCGTTTCAGCTTCGGAGGTCCTTGTTGCTTGGGCAGGTTAATGTTAAGGGCCTCTGCATATGTGGGTTTAGTGTTGCTATGTGTGGGTGTTGATGGTGTGGGTTTTGAGGGGGCTATGAGTTGCTTGAGGTGTAATGCAGGTGTTAACCTTCTCCTCTTGACTGTCTAGCACAACCTTGGCCGGAGAGAGCTTTGCTTCCAGTTTGGCTATGTAAGTGCATCTCTCGCAGGTTGTAGTGTTGGGTGGTAGGAAGACAGAATTGTCTGTGTACATGAGGCAGTTGCCGCATTTCCCCAGTATGCCCAGGTTCACCAGGTGGACAGGAGAAATCACCGGAAGCTGACCCTTGGACATGCCTGTTTAGGTGCTTTTTTGTAAAGTTTAAGAGCTGTTTTCCCTTACCTTTGCAAGGTACTTTGCAATTATAGGCTGTTTAGTGTCTATGATTAATTTCTCCTTATTGACAAGGAGAGCTGAGTGCTTGTATCAGTTTCAGGATTCCTAGTGCTTTCCAGCAAGTTCTAGAGCAAGTGCTAGTCGCAGGGGTTCAGATTTTAGTGCTACTACTGAGAAACCAGCTGGTTCTAAGGGCAAATTTGAAGAGCAGACTTTCTGGCACCTGGAATAGTTTAACTGTAGTCCTGCTGTGCTGCACGATGCAAAAAATGTGCAAACACACGCGTTTTTAAGCCAGAAAGTTGAAAGGGATAGAAATCAGCCCAAAAAGGCTAATAAAATTACAATTTCAGAGCCGGAAACCACTCCTCTAGCATTAGATAGGCAGTTCACTGCTCACCAGTCCCACTGGTAAGCAGGACTTCCCTCTACCACAGCAAGGTCTGGATAGCTCTGAACACAGAAAATAAAGTCCTGAGACAAGCAAAGCCTGGGATATGGACTGGCTAGGAAAGGTGGGAAATGAGCAAACAAGATAGTATTTTTCTTTTTGTTGAAACAGGCTAAACAATGCAATAATACAGTAAATAAACACAGAAAAGGCTAATGCACTTGAGTGTGTAGTCCTAAACAGTAAATGCATTTAAAACTCTACAAAATTAGCAATTTAAAACTTTTTAAATGAAGCAAGGCAAGTGTACAACTGAGAAACGATTTAAGAAGTAGTAATACAGCAGAATAAGTAGCTAGTCTACATATATAGAGAAGTCTATATATACAGAAAAGCAGCTAAAACACACAAACAATTCAGATGCAGTGCAACCTAGAGCACTTGAGTTCTAGTAATATTAAGGCAATTACAGTTATAATAAATGCTCTAAAATATACTCTATATTTCCAAAATGTTTGAGAAGCACAGTAAGAACACAAAGAAATTTGGGCAAATTTTTTTGAAAGGGAAAAATGAGTAACAGAAGGCCTTATCAAATGTTCTCTCTGTATTAGGTAGAATGGGCTAATGACACTAGACTGGGAGGAGTGTCCCAGATCAGATTTACAGCAGGGGCGGGGAACTACAAAGCCACCAAGTATAACAGCAAGACACCAACGGGGGGGGGGGGGATGGGGACAATACTAAATCTATTAGCCTACAAGACAGTAAGCACTACAGAAAGCCACAAAATGAGAGTTTTTAAACAGATAAAGGAGCAAAGAGACTCTACAGAATGCTTTTAACTGCAAACAAATCAGTTACCCGTGCAGATTAGGTAATAGCAATAAAATACACTAAAAAACTATGCAGCATGCAATAAAAAGTGCTATATATAAATTACTAGAAACAATAATCAGTATAAATAATTCAAAAAACAGGATACTTATATATCTCAGCTCAGAGTTGTAGTCAACACCTCTCCTCCACTCTGCTCACTGTGTATAGACAAATCCTCTCAAAGTTACTGATGTAATTTTAAATGCTGTGTGTATAAAAGAAGTTAATCTGTAACGTATCTGATGAAGCTGTTCACTTATGGAAGACAAAAATTGATTTATCTTTTGACTTGATGTTTTGAAACCTTTTGAACAGGTTGTTTTGAACTGCTTTTAGAGATTTTAAATACATTATTTGCAGTTTGTTAACTGGGAAAGTCCATTGGGCCAAAATGAGCCTGTTTTCAATGGAGGCTGTGGAGAAAAGCTCCATATACAATTTTTACAAAGCTAATATCAACAAAGTTAAGTACAATACAATTTTCAGAACTACTTAAAACACAGGAATATAGAAGACAGAATAGTAACATTTGAGCAAGGTGTTATAACAAAGCATTGAATTAAGTTAAAACATAAGTATTTTGGAGTACATAAGTATAATTTGGAGTGCAGGCACTTATGCACTCACTTATGCATTAAAAGCCTGAATTTTATTTGTCAGTGTTTGGAGCTTGTTTAGCTGTGCTTACACCTGTTCCTAGAAGTTCATGTTTGCCATTGTGTCTAAAGACAGAGATTTGTTAACACAAACGGAGGCAGCAGGCTGCTGATACTTAATATGTCCATTCTGAATCAAAAGGGTTAGTGAACTCATAGCAGACCATGATTTTATATTGCAGAAACAGTTGAACAGTGTCAAAGTCCCTTTCAAAGACTTTGGCAGTTGCTAGCCGAGGGGAGTTATAGCTTATGGTTTTAACATGTCTGAACTGTATGTTTAGACCAGATACTGCATGGGAGTGGGAAAAGGAGGAAGTGTTTCAATCTTCATCCAGAAGAGACTTTCATAAATGCTGGTAAAGCAGCATGATGCATTAGAGCTTTATCATGCCTAAGTAACCATCCTAAATGTCCTGTGCTGTATATTAACTAGGTATAGAATTTCCTCTATGACCCAAGAAAGCCAAAACACCTGTCTACAGAAAGTAAAGTCATTCATTATTAAACCCAATAGCATTTTCCTATCTGATCTAAACTATCCAGCTATAGAATGTGAAACCTATACCACCACTACTACACAAGCACAGAGATTCCTGGATTTTGTCAATGCAAATGCTCTGGAACAATTAATTACCCACTGGGGAAATAATATCTTAGATCTAATTCTTAAATGAGGTCATCTTGCAGGTGTTTTGTCACTTGTTAGTTCTGACCATAAAGCTGTCTCCTTTGAAATAAAATTGAAACGAGAGATCCGTTCCTCCCAAGGAACCTTTAGAAATTTCTGTAAGACTAGCTACTTAATCTTAAGTGATACATTGGTAAGCTGCAAATCCCTACTAAACCCAGTTAAGTCTACTGAATACATGGAAAAGTAAACCACTGCACTATACCGGCATATGAACAACTTCATAGTTGCAGCTATACTCTGTAGGAATAAGCGAAGGGCAAACCTCAGAAAAAAACCCACATAGTGCATTCATAATATCAACAAGCTTTGTAATCAAAGGAAGAGAATTTTAGCCAATGCATCAAAAACTCAGGAGTGTAATAAAGTATACCAAAGCTAAGTCTGAAGCAGAATAGCTACCTGACCCAAAGACAATCAACAAGCATTTTTTTGGTTATGTTTGTAATATAAAAAGCACAACTTGACAATGTACTGAGTTGATTTGTGCTGATTTGTGAAAGAAGTTACCTACACTGAGGTGAAGGTATAGCCAATGTACTGGATGATAAATTCAGCTCTAACTTTACCCCTCTCGCACCTCCATCTGTCCCTCAAGATGACCTGAAACTGGCTCGCCTCTGACTGTCACACAAGGCCAAGTCCTAAAAGTGCTATCACACGTTAAAAATACTCCATCCACGAGTCATGACAGTATCCCTGGATGCATCTTAAATAGCATAAAGCATGATTTAGCCACCCCTCTGCCAACAACATTGTTTAACCTCAGCTTGCATACAGGTTTTGTACCAGATAAATAGAGAACAGCTGCAGTCATTCTCCTGGAAAAGTGAGGACTTTTCACAGGCCCATGCAATTACAGATTCATAAGTCTGATTAGCCTAATATGCAAAGTTATGGAAAGACTTATCATGGAACTAATCATTAAGGACATGGGGAACCTGCAAAATTTGAACCTGTCTCGGTTTGGATCCGTCAAGGGCAAGTCATGTTTACTCAGTCTGGTGGACTTTGTGGAAGAGGTCACCAAAGTAATGAAGGTAAAATGGTACACACCACTTACCTTGACCTGGCAAAAGCTTTTAACACAATCCCCTATTTAGGCATAATAGAAAACTAAATAAACTGTGTTAACAGTGTGGATTGCCAGCTGGCTCACAGGATGCAGGAAATCAAAACAGAGGAAGTTACCACCAGCAAGAGTCGAGTCGCCAGTGGAGTCCCTAGGGTCTTGTGCTGGGACATCTCCTATCTTGCATCTTCTTCTCTGAAGTAAAAGGCAGTGCCAAAGTGTTGTGGCTAACTAAGTTTGCAGATGACTGTAAGCTAGAAGTAGTCGTCGTATCCCCAAATGACTTGGACATCTTGGAGGAAGAATTATCCCAAATAAACAACTGGTGCCAAAATTATGGAGTGAAAGTAAATGTCAAAAAATGCATTATCATATCTTTTGGGAAGTCATCTACCTCATGGAACAACCACATTGACTGTACACCCCTAAGAGTTGACCCAGTTTATTGGGATTTGAGAACTTATGTGGACAGTGACAAGTTTTAACCAACATGTGGCTGTTATAAGAAAATCCTGTATTGCATAGCTTGTAAACAAAGGGATTGTGTCAGGCTCTAGGAATATCATTGTCCCCATTTACTTGGCTCTCTTTAGGCCAATTATTGAGTATAATGCCCCCTTCTGCATGTATCTGTTCATAGACATACACACCTGTCACTCCTTCAGAGATACCATACTAGAAGAATACAAGATCTAAACAGTATGTCTGAATAGTACCAACTCAAAACTCTGTCACTATACTTGGTTTCCTACAAACTGCTAAGAGGTGACATTTGTCTGGCATCCAAGGCATCCTCTGACCCAATAATGATGGATTTACCACACATCAACTAGTCAAGTGGCATCAGAAATTCTCAGTTTAGGGATCTAAACATCTTCCTCAACATCAACAGAACAGTTTGGAAAGATGATTTTATATTGTGGAGGATACTGCTGCTCTGGAACAGACTCCCCATCCACATAAAATAAAGCTCATACCTGCCCCCATTTAGGATCACCCTGGATCTGTGGATGGAAAACCAAAAATTTACCCCAGGACTGCCCCCGTCCTACTAATGAACAGAGGCAGCTACTAAATGCTTTATCTCCTGCATGGGTCTCCACACATTATCTATGGTATAATCCCAGTGATTCTCACTAGGTGTAATATATAACCTTTTAACACCTTTACTGAATTATCACCTAAGACATAGGCAATCATTTATGTAAAAGAAAAGATACCATCTTAACGTGTTTCCAGTTGCAAGCATCTTAGATCACATTCAGATCCTGTATCCCAGCTCAAAAATAATTTCCATAGTTACACCCATATGCTCCCCCAATATTTCTGACAGAGTAATTTGCAGGGATTTTTTTAAAGTCTGCCAAGTCATTATACCCCCAAAACATATGTTCCCAGTTACCCATTTCTTCCCCATCACACCTCCACCATTTGGCATCTACTTGAGGAAAACTTCTTTGGAGTCTGCTTGGGATATAAAATTATATGTACAAACACTTTCAAACAAAAATCCTAAATCTTCTACACTTCATTGCATATTTTAGAGCCATACATATGTCCTCCTATTGTTTCCTTGTGAGGTGCTTATCCAGTCTCTATTCCCAATTTTTTTTCTAACTTCCTCTAATTGATTAGTTATCACGAAGTAGTTTATGTGCCCTACTAATTATCCTTTTTTAACGGAAGCTTCTGTTCTAGATACAACTAAAAACTTTACCAGAGCAGGTCTTTCTCTTAGGATTCCCCTGTCCCTATCTCTTTGCCTGTACTCTGATATCAGTCCTTGATAAGGAAGGCAGCCTCTAGCCTACAGTCTGAACGTGTTCTTGGCCTCTTCCATTATATTACATTTCCCTCTCTAGTTATTTGCTCCCAGTACTTTGATTCATTTGACATTTTTCTGTAGTAGATTCCACCCACCGCTGGCCTATTCTGTGTACCCATAATTGCAGTTATCCTTAATGGCAAAGCCTCTCTTTTCCATTTTCATGTTGGCATAGTTCTTGGAATACTTTCTGCTACTTTATGAATGTAATATTCTATATGGCTACTGTTATTCTCCTTAAGGATCTGCATTCAGAATCACACTCTCTCCTTTTTTCTTGAGTTTCTTCTCTGCTTTATCATCCCTTTCCACTTTGAGCTGTGTAGCTCTAAAATACCCCTTCAAATAAGGTAATTGTAAACCACCTTGTTCTATTGGAAATATCAACTTATCCTACTTGACCCTTTTCCCATTCCAGGTAAAATCCTTCAACTCCGTATTAATTACAGTCAGCAGCTTCTCCTCTGGTTGATAAAATATGCCTACACACACATATACATATATAACACACGTGTGTGTGTGTGTGTGTGTGTGTGTATACATATATACATACATACACACACACACACACACACACACACACACACACACACACACACACACACACACACACACACAGACTAAAACATTTTTGCTGCTTGTGTCTTGCCATCCATATTCAAAAACAAGAGTTTACAGTTTCTCAGTTTATATATTATCTTTTGGTCTCTTTATATGTATCCTTAGCTGCAGTAAAATAATCCTTTGTAATCCATCCTCCGGAATATTTCATTTTATAGTTTTCCCATAAATATGGATATTGCTGAACCAGTTCATGTCTAGGTACATAGTTTTTAGCTGTAGCCTTTGTTTTGTCTTCATTTAATTTTATATCCCACAAAGGCATGAAACTCTCTCATAATGTTCCACAACACTGAGATGTCCTTTTCTGCTTTTATCAGGTACAAAATAATACCATCTGCAAATAAAGCCAGCTTTTCTTGACCATCTTACCATTTATATTCTTGAATTTTTGAGTCCCTTATTTTCTTTGCCAGTGGCTCTAAATATAATTCAGATAACAAAAGGGAAAGAGGACACCACTACTTGGGTCCTCTCTTAAAACAACTTATCAGAGTAGAACCCACCCACTCTAACTTTGTGCCTCTGATCCCTCATATAGCCTCTTAATTGACCTTGTTATTGTTTGAGGGACTGCAAATAGTCCTCTCATAAAATCCCAGCTTATTCTGTTGAATGCTTTCTCTGCATCAAGACCTACCAACTGCAGCAACAGCAGCAGTATTTTCTTATATTTTGCTTCTTTCTGGACCATCATTTTTTTATTAATGTCAAATGTTTGCATCCGCTACACAAAACTACATTGATCCATATCTATCAATTTTGGCAATGCATATGCCATTATTTTAGCTATTACAGGTGTAAACATTTTATAATTGTGGTTTAACATTGAATTGGGCCTCTGTAAAGCTGAATTTGATGGTTCCTTACCCTCTTTAGGTATTAAAGCCACCACAGTTTTCTTGCAGGATATTGGTTCTTGCCGTCCTTTTAAAATACTGTTAAATCCTTCCAGATCATTATCACTTTTTCCCCTCCTAACTTCCAAACTTCCAAAGGAATACCATCTATTCCTGTCACTTTCTTTTAGATAGATTATACATCACAATTTTTATCTCATCTTCTCCTATCTTACCTGTTAACTGTTGATCCTCATCTGCCTTTAACCTTTGTCATACTTAGGTCTTCCGTAAATATTTCCATTTGTGTTTTTTCTTGATTTCCACATGTCTGTGCTTTATACAAATTTTCTGAAATATCTCTAATACATTCACACGATCTCTGGATATTTTTCTTTGTTATAGGCTTCTTACATTTGACAACAAACCTTTCTAGTTCCTTTTGCCTAAGTTGCTGTGCAGAAATTTTTGTGCTCCTGAGTGATTATCAAAAACAGTTGCATAACAGCAACCTTTCTAAACTCATGCATATTATCCAGATACTCCCTTATTATCTCTTGAGCACACTGCATTTATTTTGTGAGATCCCCCTTATTCTGGAATACTTTAACTTTTGTCAACTCCTTTAAGAAATTATTACTTATTAGCTATATCTATTTTTCTTTTATTTCTAAGCTATTTTAAACTCCACTTTAATTTTATCAGTCGCTCTAAATTCCGAAGCATTTTTTACCTTCCCTAATAACTCTTGAATAATTTCCTATACCAATTCCTTTCTTTATACAGGTAGATTGGGAAGCACCAGTATCTCAGTCTTACTTCATTACCATGCCTTTTTCTCTTAGTTGTTACTAGCACATGATTTGAAATAATTGAAATCTTCAACACGATTCCAATAACTAAATGTACATTTTCTTGTGAAATATAAGTTCTGTTTAGTCTCCTCCAGTTATTTTACCTTGGGGAATAAAAGGAAAACTATGTCTGAGTTCCTACTACTGAATCTGTGTCTTCCATATCGAATATTTTCATATATTTTTTTAGAAATGTGCTTTCTTTTGTTATATTCTTCCTTCTAGGTCCCCCAGATACATCTTCACTTTTGGAAATAAAGTTCCAGTCCCCACCTACAAGTAATATTCCCTGATGAAATCTGATTGCTTATGCAAACAGTTTTCTTAAGCTCTATAATAGCAGTGGGATTTAAATACATGCCAGTGTAATCCTCTTCCCTTGCCAGTAGCCCCTTACTACCACAAATCTACCATAAGTTTCTTTTTTTTTCACTCTTCTGTCACTGTTGGAGCTCCTGTAGGAATTACTTTTAAGTACTCCCATTTTTTTTGTCCTTGATATTCTGCTGAAAATCCATCATGAAATCCTTTCATTATCAAATTTGCATGCTCACTTATTTCCAAATGTGTCTCCTGTAGCATTGCTACTTGTACTCTGCATTGCTTAATTCAATAAGTTTACCTTTTGCCTATATCTGTGAGGTCATTCATGTTCCAAACTAATATGGTTAGTATAGCTGTGGTGCTCCGGTAGCGTTGTCACATCACAGTAAGACGTTGTCCTGTTCGATTCTCAGCTAAAGCGTCTTCTGTGTGGAGACATGCGTGAATGGGTGTACCTTCGTTGAAGGTTGTGCGTCAGGGCTGGCAACTCGGTACGTAAAAATCTACTGCCAATCATTAGTGGACCGGAGTTCTGCTGTGGCGACCCCTAACTGGGAAAAGCCGAAAGATACAACAACAGCTGTTACAATAAGAAGTGTTTATTCCTGCTTGTTATATATGACAGTTTTTAAGTGTCTGTTCCAACTTTTGTGTTACTTGCACCCACTAATATTTGGCAGGTTGATCCCTTATACAGTTCTTGTCATGTCTGTTTTAATCTGTCACATTTTACAAGATTTTTTTTTTGTTTTATTGAAAACTAACCTAAAATTAAGGTTATCCATGCTAAAGTGCTTGTTATAGCCTGTGGTCCTACTTAGAGTAATTGCTGTCTGTTCTCCTCTTGTCTCTATTTTCCTCTCAAATGTGAAAAATAGCTTGTGTTTTCAGAAAACAGTAACTTTTAGCTTTAAGAAAAAGAGCCCTGGTTATCTTTAAATAATACTAATTTATGTACTCCTCTAGTTAATGCATTGAGGTTTTTAGGTACCAGGAAAAGTTATCTTGTATTCACGTCAATAATTTCAAACTTTATTTTTTTACTAAGTTGCTTGCTGTTGTACCTTTTAATTTTATGTTTCCCCCCAGTAGACAGTGAGATTTATTGCCTTGACCTGTAGTCAGCTTGTTTCTTTGGGAGCCTAAGAGCAGAATGTGCAGCTGACATCAGCTGTAGACTTCTCAGCTCACACCAGAGCCAGATCATGATGAAAGGGGGTCCAAGGCAGGGGAATTGACCAGCCCATCCAACAGACATTCTGGTGTCCCATTACTTGTCTGTCTCCCCCCAACCTTAAACATTGCTCAAAACTGTCAGTGTGCATTCTGTTTTCTTCTTTACTTTTGAAATGAAGGCAGAGACATGGATTTAATTTAAAACTTTGAATTCAAATATCCTTTGCTAAGTAGGGTATTCCCACTAGGCTAGTCAGGACTAAAAAAGAATTGGATAAGGAAACACTGACAGACTGTTTAAAAGCTATTTGTAAAGAAGTGTTGGTCATTATGAATGTATATGATGATAGAGGTTTATTGACTGGGGTTGGGATTGTGGGATAAATTTAAAGATGGAAAATGATAATATTGGGCATATTCTGGGTGTAGCAACTGTTGAAGGAAATAGTTATATAAGATGCAAGGGACAGCTGAACACCTACTTTTTTGTGGAAAGAATGAACATTTAATAAGTAATTGTGATAAGAGAAGATGTTTTGTTTATGAGAAAGTGGGACATGAAGCAAATGTGATTTGATATGTAAAAAATGTGGGAAAATGGGGTATGATTCAATTAACTGTGATGAACACTTGTTTGTTGAGCAGAAAGAGCAGATAGAAGAACATACGCATGATATAAAAACAATGTAGAGCATGAACATGAAAAACAAAATATCATATAAGAGGAAAATAAAAATATGACGTGTAAAGAAAATGACAGTAATGAAGGTGAGGAATCAGTACTGGAAATAAGTGAAGGGAAGATACTAGTTGGAAAATAGTAAGAGGTAAAAGAAAGTTTAATAGGAAGAAGGGTGAAAGATGGAAAAAGAAAATTTAAAAGTGAGATTATGAAAGAAAATAAAAAAGGTAAGGGATAAGATGGAAAATATAATAAAATTGGAAGAATGTGAGACTCTTGTCAATAAGCGTTAATAGTATAAAAAATATTAAAAGAAGATTAGGTGTCATGGAATGGTGTATATTACTTGATATACATGTAATTATTCTAGAAGATGCAAGAATCTTAATGGAAGAAGAAAGGAAGTAGATGGAAAACTTATGGCTTGGGAGTATTGTATGGAACATGGGAAAAAAAATACATGTTGAGGGACTGCTGTGTTATGTAATGAAATAGTTAAAGTCCTAGATTATACTTCAGTTGAGTTAGGTAGAATAACAGTGGTAAATATAAGATAAAATACAGATGTATATAGAAGGATTGCAAATATATTCATATGTAACTAAAAAAGGAAGAGAAGAAATGTTTAAAAAATCTTAAATTATGCTGGAGTGAAAATGGAAATAGTAGTAGGAGATTTTAGCAGTGATTTAAGGAAAAGAAATAAGGAAGAGAATGATGTTAAGACAGTATATGAAATAATAAAAAGTGGAAAGCTGTACATATGGGGTAATATACAATGGACTTATAAATGAAAGGAGGTTAAAACAGAGATTGATTACTTTATAATACCTGATACTTTAAAAAATATAAAAGAAGGAACAAATGAAACAGGTTTCTCAGACCATTTGGCTGTATGGGCAAAAGTAAAGGAAAAGGAGGAATATATAAGGATAGGTAAAGATATTAAAAGATTAAACAAAAAAGGTTTTGATGAGAACGAGAGAAAGGAAATTGGTTATGGGAAGATCATGTAGAAATGAGAATATTTTATGAAAATTGAACTGATTGGTGGTTAAGATTTAAAGGAAAATATAAAAAGTGTTTTTTAGAATGTCAAATAAAAAGAGAGAAAGAAAATCAAAAATATAGGTTGCCAAGTCATACAGTATTTATAGACATGTTGAGAAATAATAAAAAATGTGTATGGAAGGGAGAAATAAATATATGAAATGAACCAAGAAAAGATTTAAAAAGGTTATATTTGCAAAGGTACTTTTTACAAGGGAAAAAAAGAAGTGGCTCTGTATTTGAGTAAAAATGGTGAGAGAAAATAAGAGGGTAGTAAGAGAACTGGAAAATAAGGAAGGAAAAAAGTGAATATGGAAGAAAAAATATTTGAAGAAATAGAGCAATATGTAAAAAATACATTTAAGAAGATAGAGACAAAAGAAAGGCAAATATGGGAGGTAAAATGTTAAGTAAAAAAGAGAATGAGATTATGGAAAAAATATAATTATAGTTGAGCTAGATAAAATATTAAAATATTTAGATATGGAGAAAGCTACGGGAATAGTTGGAATTGAGTAGTATAATATAAAAGAATGACCAAAAGCATCTTTTCTAGAAGTATTAAATGAATGGTTAAAAAAGGGATAAATAGATATTTATAGGGGTCGTGAATGAAATTTATATGGAAGAATAGGAAGACGGACGATATCAGGAATAGGAGACCAGTAGTATTAAATAATCTAGATTATAAAATATTTATGAGAATAATAAGGAAAACATGAGGGGGAGGTGTGGATGGATAGTTTGGGGCCTATTATTTTTGGAAAAAAGGGAAAGGAAGTCAGAATTTACTGTAGATATTAATAGAGGTAATATATGATTTCATAAATAAAAAGTGGAAACTAAAGTATTGATTGTAGGTGCGAATAAAGCATTTGATAATATACTCCACAATTCCTCCTATTCTGTTTTAAGAGATTATAATTTAAATGATAAGATAATAGAAGTTATGATCAGTATATGAGAATAATATTATTAAAATAATCTTAAATGGATGATTAAGCAAAGAAATAAGAATATAATGTGGGTTAAGACAAGATTATCCAGCAAGTAGTGGTTTTTTGTGTTAGTTATGAGTGCGATTGTAAATGCAATGAACAGAGAGTTGAAATTGGCAAGGTATAGGATAATGGAGGGAATATAAGTTCCGGTTATTCTTACTTATGCAAATGATTTAGTTTTAATTACTAATAATAGGAAATGGATGGAACAAGGACTTAGGAAACTAAATAAGTACCTAAATATGCTTGGTCTAAGCAGAAATAAGGATAAAAGTAAAGGAACTGGATTTTGGGTGAATTAGAAGGTATTATGTTAATGATGAAGAGGTGGATATACTAGGAATAACATTTGAAGAAGGTAACACAATGGGAAAGATTGATACAAAAGCTGTAAGAGATATGTATATTTTGGAGATCATATAGATTATCATTCATAAAAAAGGTATATTTAATAAACTCTATTCTGATAGGTAAGATTGCCTATTTGGCAAGTGTATACATGGTTCCATTGAAGTATGAACAAAAAATTATCAGTTATATTCTCATCTATATGGGGTTCAAGACTAAATCCTGCCAGGAGAGGAATTCTGTCTGTTCAGAAAGGAGGAGGACTAGGGTTAATAAATCTTATAGTTCATGTAGCTTTGCTGAATTTGTACAAAGTATTGTAAGGATTAAAAGAAGGAAGTAGGAGTATAATAAAAGATATATTGAAAATTAAGTATAAAGATATCTGAGAAAGTTTAAGATATGGGAAAAGATGGAAGACTGATGTAAATAATGAGATTAAAGAATATCAAATGGAAATTAAAAATAGGAAATATACAAAAGAAGGGAAAAGACTGGTATAACAATGTAATGAGGGAATGTTATTATATTTAACCTTGGAATACTTAAATAATGGAAAAAATGCAATTAAAACAAGGCTTTTGTTGGGGAGAAAAATGTATGAATGTAAAGATTTTATGTGGAGGCTGATGATACTGCCTGAAAAAGCAAATATGCCCTATAAAAATATTCAAGAAAGGGTATGTAACTATTGTTAAGAAGCTGAGATGAAGGAACATGTTTTCTTGAATTGCATGACAGCACCAACCAATACTTACAGGGAATTCTTTTAGTGATATGTTCAAGATCTTTGTGATTTCCAAAGCCTTCAGTTGAATTATCTCTCATGAGATAGGCATCCCTTCTTTTCTCTTCACTTGCAAGAAGGAAAGAACTCTAGCTTCAAGTTCAGGATTTTTACCACATTTTGGTCCTCTGAAAGATTTTTTTGTTGAGATTACTTTTTCCCATTTTGTTCTGAAGCAACCCAATGTTGCCCATTAGGTTCATCCATTCCATATTTTCTTTCTGCCATTCTACTGGTTGTAATTTTACCATAACAAATAACTGCAAGTTTGAAACTTACATCGAATGTGCACCGAATTCCTAGGCTTGATGCTTTTCGCTGTAACTGATCATTCATATTGGAAAAAACAATCATACAACATGATGACATGTCGTAAAAGCTAAGGTAGTGAAAATAAGCCGCAACAAAACTTTTCACAGTTGAAATTTGAATAAAAAGTGCCACTTATTTTTGGGCCAATATGGTATACAAGTGCTGTCATGTCAACAACCCAAGATTACAGCATTTAACTTGAACATGCTTATGTCCAGCCTTTCATCCCTTTTTATGTTGTAATGCCTACATTTCTTAATACTTAAAAAAGAATAAAAGTACTTGTTTACTTTAGTATTTTTGTCACTATAACAATCATTGAAATGTTTTACTATGTAAAACGCAATTTATATCATGAAAAGTTTTATACAAATACTTTTAAGAACAAAAATTGTTTTATTTACAGTTACTTTATTTTTTCTTTTTCTTTTTTGCCTTTTTTAAGTTCTTAGGTGTATATTAGGCTAGCAACCACTAGGGCCATTATAAACCATAAAACCCTAATGTGACCCATAAATTGGATTTATATAGGTGATGATTTACTGACTTTCTTTGTTCATCAGAGACCTAGGAGCCGGACCAGGCATGAATTTCCAATTACCCATCCATTGGTCTAGGTTGCACTTAAAAAAGGATAGGGAAGAACTCTACTTCACATGGATGAGGACCCTGTCCAGACTGTGGGAATTCTCTGAGAAACATCTCTCCCCCTCTGTCCAACATGTCCAGTTTATGTCACAAGTAAAATGTAGGTCTTTTAATCTAGTAGTTCTGATGCTGTTTGTTTTGAGGGTGTGCAAAAGGTTCATCAAAACAGGGTCCAGGTATGTCGTGTATGCCAGACAAAGACCATTTCTCAGAAGTCTGTATGATACCAAGTAAAGAGATGGGGGGTTGAAGTGATCAGTATAGGACATTGTTTACTCCCTGTATTCTATTTGTAAGGGAACTTTTGTGGATGTTCCATTTGCTGCATATGTCTAGTCAGTTACATACTGAAGGAGGCATTATACCTTATGATGGGTCTGACAGGGGATGAGTATAGTGGTATGACTTCTTTGGACTTAGTTGCCATGCCCTTGCTTATAAGTTGAGCAACATAGAAGGATTTTCTTACTACCTTGGACACATACTGGTCAAAGGCTAGGTGATTTCCCAGATCCCTGACTAGTGAATCAACTTTAAAGGGTGTTTTATTGATCCTGTAGTTACCCAGGGTGGTGGACTTCCCAAAAGGTACTGTAATACATTTCTGGTTTTGGGTTTTAAACGATGGATTTGGCACCAAGCATTTGTCTATATTAGACATTTCTGAAGGGTGTTCACATCTTGTGGGGGGATTCACTGACTGCTCCCAGTTAGCAGTCATCTGCAAACTTGGTCAGCCAAAGACCTTTGACTTTGGCTTTTGACATCCAAGAAGTAGATGCCAAAGAGGACTGTGCCCAGCACAGAGCCTTGAGGGACTCTGCTGATGACTGTCCTTTTTGCGGAGGTGGCCTCACTGATTCTAATCTCCTGGGTCCTATCAGTGAGCCAGCTAGCTAACCAGTGTGTTATAAAAGGTTTTATACCTAGTTCCATAATTTTGTTGACAGTGCCCGAGTGGTGTATAATATCAATAGCTTTAGCCAATGTAGGTAGTCAGTTTGCACCATTTTCCTCTCATCCATTGACTTACTGATCTTTTGAAAGAAGTCTGCCAGATTCAGTAAGCATGACCTTCCCTTGACAAAGCCAAATTGGGATGGATCCAGTGCCTGGCGGTCTCCTGTGTTCTTGTTGATAATTTCCATGATAATTCTTTCCATGGCTTTGCAAATAAGACTAGTCAGACCAATGGGTGTGTAGTTTCAAGGATCTGTTGAAGGTCATCCCTTATGAATGGGGATAACAATTGCAGTCCTCTAATCATGTGGCACAAAGCCTTTTTTAAGACTAATTAAATAATGACTCCAGGGGTCCTGATAAATCATATTTTAGACTGTTAAGGAGGCATCCTGGGATGTTATCAGAGCCCACTGATGCTGTGTTCTTTGCTGTAGTGAGCGCAGCCAGTACATGCTCCTATGTTATAGCTGGAGGGGCTATGTTTGAGGGTTTTTTTTGAGGGGATGGTTGGGGGTGAAAGAGGGCTAAAGCTAGAGGTGAATTTGTCCACTAACAGGTCTGCTATATTGCCAAGCTCAGTGAATGTGGCACTGTTATCCACCATTTCAGCACATTGCTGTGTACTGCTCTTGATGTTTCTGACATAGCTGTAGTAGGCTTTATGGCTATATTTTGTGAGAGGCTATCTTAACCTTTAGGTTGGCTTTACTTGAACAAATTAGCCCTCTTAGTTGCCTATTTACTTTGATGAGAGAGTTTCTATTTTATGGGAATTACCTTTCTTAATTTTTGCCATATTCTGTTTCCTTCTGTTATATATCCTGATTAATTTGGATGCCACAGGGGTATTTTGTTAATAGGGCTAGTCCTGGGCTTACTTCTGGTAAGTACAGCAGTGTTTGTGCAGCCATTGACATGGTTGGAAAAAGTCTGAGAGCGATTCAGCATAGGCTGCTGTGTTCTCTGGGTTTAGAGGGGCATTGAATTTTTGACAATCCATTACTTAATAAAAGGTAATTTGCCTTGGAATAGTTACTGTTACTGGTTTTAATGGGATTATGGTGTTGATTTTGATTTTGAAGGAAACAGCTTTATGGTCAGACCTTACTAGGGAGGATAGGACATTGAGAAGGGGAGGTTTAGTGCTCTCCCATATTTGTAAGCATGAGGTCCAGTATGTTGGAGCCTCTAGTGGGTGTATTCACTGTTTGGTCAAGGGTATTTGTATTTACTATGTCCAGGAATCTCTGTGCCTGCAGATTTTAGTTGTGTAGGATTCCCAGTCTATAGAGGGTCAATTATAGTCTCTTATGAGTAGGGTGTTAGGCTGGATGGTAAGTGTCTCCAGTAGGTTCAAGTATGCATTTTGAGCTTCTTGAGACATGGAGGGTGACCTATACCTGGCTAGGATATGGTACGGGATTTTGTCTGTGTTGATCTGCATTTGGAGGAACTCGAGCACATCATCCTGTTTAACCACCCTAGATTTATATTTGTTGTTGATGTTATGATGTCCCTCCTTTTGATCAAGGAGCCTCAATCCTCATCATAGACACTGGTGGGGAACATTCACTTTGAGAGAAAAATCGACACACAGTATTTTCAGACCCAGCTCTCTGTTTCAAGCACAATTTCTCTTAAAGGAAAACTCCACACTAGAACTAAAAATAAATCTGTTTTTTTTCACTCTGTCTTTGTTTCCTGACCTAGTTTAACACCTCAAAATCACTCCAAGTGCTTTATTTGTAATTTTAGCCTGTTTTCCACAACATGGCTACCAATGGGTCTTGATGTATCAAAATGATCTTGTTCTCCCTCAACCCTTTCTCTTTCCCATAATGCTTTGTATGAGTCATGCCAGACATAAGGAAGTAACTGTGAATTCCCATGCCATTGACATATAATAGGATTTATGTGAGTCACTGTTATTTTCTTTACCTTCTGTAAAAGAAAAAGTAGTTTCCCACCCACCCTCTCTGTTCTTGTTTTGATATTAATCTTGGTGGCTTTGGAACTGCCCACTCCTCCTGTAAATATGTGTTTGAAAACTCCTCCTGGCTCTATCTCATTTGCTCACTCAACCAAGTACAGTGAGATCATATTTTGACTTCAGACACTCCTACCAGTCCCATCTGTTCAGCTCTATCCCAGCTCTATTCCAGTCTAATGTCACTAGCGCTCACTTTGCCTAATACAGAGAGAACATTTGTGAAGGGCAAGCCACTTAGATCCTTAATTTTGAATTATCTTCTGTTTCTCCTTTCTCCCTTTCTACTTTCAAAAAAAATTTCTAAGCTTCTTTCCTGTAATTAGTCTAGTCCAGATACAGATTTGCTGTAACCAGGGCTGTTTGTAAGCTTCTGAGCCCCCAAAGCCTTTCTGTCTTGAAGGGAAGCCTTCTATAGCTTATCAGTGGGAGTGGCAAGCACTAGGTAGCCTATCTACCACAAGAGTGGTTTCTGGCCCAGACATTGTAGTTTATTAGCCATTTGGGCAGTTTTTCCATCTCAACTTTCTAGTTTAAAGGCCTGTGTTTGCGCTTGTTTCCCACCTTTCTTGTAACTAGTCTAGTCCAGATACAGATTTGCTATATCCAGGACTGTTTGTAAGCTTTTGGGGAGGGAAGCCTTCTAGCTTATCAATGGGAGTGGTAAGCATTAGGTAGCCTATCTACTACAAGAGTGGTTTCTGGCCCAGAAATTGTAGTTTATTGGCCGTATGGTAGTTTTTCCATCTCTTTCAACTTAGTGGTTTAAAAGCCCGCATGTGCGCTAGTTTCCCATCTTTCCTGTAGATACAGATTTGCCATACCCAGGACTGTTTGTAAGCTTCTGAGCCCACCAAGCTTTTCTGTGTTGGAGGGAAGCCTTCTAGCTTATCATTGGGAGTGATAAGCACTAGGTAGCCTATCTACCACAAGATCCAGGTACATATTCTTAGTTTTAGCACTTGAATTTGCTTATTTGTGCTCAGCACTTGTTCAGAACTTGTTAGCACTAAATAAGCTACAAATTACTACAGCACTCAACCTTCCTCTTTACCTAGATGGAAACAGTTTTTGTACTTACTTTCCTCACTTGCTTAGAGAAAAACAGCTGGTATACTCACTTTCCTCACTTGTCTAGAGAAAAACAGCTCTTATACTCACTTTCCTCACTTGTCTAGAGGAAAGTAGTTTTTTATTCAGGCATGTCCAAGGGTCAGCTCTCAGTGTTCTTTCCTGTCTATCTGATGAATCTGGGCATCTTGGGCCAATGTAGCAGTTGCCTCATGTACACAGACAACCCTCTCCTCCTATCACCCAACACCACAACCTGTGAGAGATGCACTTATCTAGCCAAACTGGAGGTAAAGCTCTGTCCAACCAAGACTGAACTTGACAGTCAAGAGGAGAAGGTAAACACGTGTACCACACCACACTCATCACATAGCCCCACTAAGCCTACACCACCAAATCCACACATAGAAACACAAAAACATTTGCGGAGGCTCTCAGTAATAATCTGCTCAAGCAACAGAGACCTCCAAAGCAGAAATGCAAGCAACCTCCACCCCCCCAACACAACCCAAATGACACATAGCCCACAGACTCAGTGTGCCACTCAACCACAGCCTATAAGGCAAAACAACGTACCCAACACACTAGTCATAGGTGACTCTATAGTCAGGCACACTGATGTCCCACTCACCAGGCAAAACAAGGAGAAGGTTACTGTCAGCTGCATGTCAGGTGCCAGGATCCACCACATAACCCACGCACTCAGGTCACTCCACAACAAGTACAGATATGACCCTGTCGTTGTCCATGTTGGCGTGAATGACCTGAGACATACCTCCCTGGACTACATGAAAAGAGACATGGAAGAGCTCTCAATCTTGTAGCCCTGGCAGGTATGACCCTAGCCCTGAGTAGCATCCTGCCATCACCCAGAATAATACCGCAGTACAAGGACAAAATTATTGTCTTCAACAATTGGCCAAGCTTCTGGTGTCATTCTAAGGGTATCCAGTATCTGTCTGCCTGGGACGACATGGTCGACGGACCACAATGCTTTGCCAGAGATGGCCTGCACCTGTCACCTCTGGGATTCCGGATACTGACTAAGGCTCTTGCTGCCCCTATAGTGCCTTTTTTAGGCAAGGGTCAAATGACAAATTCACCACTGTAACAGGAAAAGGCAAGCAAAAACTGAGGGTAATGCTACTCAATACTAGAAGTCTAAATCTCAAAATGCACTCCCTCGAGGTACTCCTTAAAATGGAGAACATCAATATCTGTGCATTGACTGAGACCTGGTTCAGGGCTCCAGAGAGCACCCCTGCATTACCAGGCTATAACTCATACCACACTTTTTGGCCACCTAACCTGGACCGGAACACCAAAAGTGGAGGTGTGTCCATATTCATTAAGGATATCCACACCTCCAGGCTTATTGCTCAGCATAATACATCCGAGATTATCCAAGTGCAACTAACTCTGGGAAAAACTGCAATCCAGATTGTAGCTTGCTACAGATCCCCCACCATGTCCCAGGATTCCCACTCCTCTCTTCTTGATATACTGGAAAATATTAGGGTTCAACCAAACATCCTAATAATGGGCGATTCCAACTACCCCAACATTAACTGAGAAAACTACTCATGTACCAACTCCTTTGCTCTGCACTTTCTGGAATTTATAAATTCCAATACCTTGGATCAACTTTTCCACACCCCCACCAGGGGCAACAATATCCTAGACCTAGTCAATACCAACATGACTGACCGGTGTTCCACACCTGAAGTCAGCTTCTCGTTGGTCAGATCTGACCATAAGCTAATCACCTTAGATATCCACATCCCACCCTCACCCCCCATTAAGAAAATCATGGTAAAAAATTTCTCTAAAGCCAACTTCATGCTTCTTAAGACAGAAGTGGTCAACTTCATGACACCCATGGAGATGGACAATACAGTTACGACTGCTGAATCCTACACAGATGCACTTTATAAGCACTTACATGAGTGCATGGATCGTGCTATCCCAAACAGAACCAGAATGCTATCCTCCAAAAAAAGGAAGCCAATCTGGTGGTCCCCCTCCATAAACAAACTCTAAAACAGAAGGAAGAAACTGTTGCAAAAGAGAGTAAAATCCCATGAGTGGATGAGTTCCCTGGTCAGCCTCAGTAAGAAGCTGAGATCCCTTATAAGATCCTCCAAAGCTAGCTACAAAAACAAAATCGCCACTGATTATAGGGACAGCCACAAAGCATTCTGTAGCTATGTCAAGAATCTCAATGGTAACACCCAGATCTGCTCTGAGTTACAGCACAACGGCATGAACATTACAGAACCAACTGATATTGCCAACGTCCTGGCAGATAGGGTCAGTGATAACTTTACCTCCCTCTCACCCCCTAAAGGGCCTATATCTATACAGGCAGAATGCAGAGTCCCTGTAATCACAACTACGCAGGTAAAAGTTGCACTCTCTAACGGCAGAAACACAGCATCCATGGGACCGGACAACATCCCAGGCTGCTTTTTACACGAACTTCAGAACAAACTGGCTCCCCACATAAGCACCATGTTCATTCATAGTCTCACATCAGGCTTTGTGCCCACTGAATGGCGCATAGCAACAATTATCCCACTTCACAAAGGGCGAGCCACCACTAATCCCGGGAACTATCGCACTATTAAGCTTGACAAGCCTGGTCTGTAAGGTCATGGAACGAGTCATCATGGAACTCATAAACAAAGACATTGGTAGCCCCCAAACTCTGGACCCGACCCAGTTCGGGTTTGTGAAAGGCAAATCATGCCTCCTGAACCTGATCGACGACTTTGAGTCAGTCACCAAAGCTGTAGACGAGGGTAAGGTGGTTCACACAGCCTATCTTGACCTCGCCAAGGCTTTTGACAGCATCCCCCAGTCTGGAATTATAGCTAAATTCACTAAACTAGGTATAAAACCCTACATCACAAGATGGGTTGCTAACTGACTCACTGACAAAACCCACACTGTAAAAGTTGCAAACTCCAAATCTGACTTCAAACCAGTGACAAGTGGAGTACCACAGGGTTCAGTCCTGGGACCTTTCCTGTTTGGTATCTACTTCTCTAAAGTACAGGCTAACACAGAAGGTCTTTGGATAATGAAGTTCACAAATGACTGCAAACTAGGAGCCATAGTTGAGTCCCCAAATCATGTGGACATCCTACAGAAGGGCCTCACTGAGACAGATGCCTGGTGTCAGAGCCATGGCTTCAAGCTCAATGCCAAAAAGTGCATTGTCATCCCCTTTGGTAAAAACTCTGTACCCATGAACTACCACATAGACGACAGTCTACTTAACACTGGATGTGTGATAAGATCCTGGGGACCCAGGTGGACAGTAGTCTCTCCTTTGATAATCACATCGCCACAGTATTCAGGAAATCCTTCTATGTGGCACACCTCATCACAAAAGGGTTCTCATCTAGGAAAAAAAGAGGACATTGTTCCCCTATATTTGACACTCAGACTCATTATAGAGTACAATGCCCCTTTTGGAATTTACCTCACAAGACATCTGCAGCAGCTGGAAAGGCCACAGAAGTACCTCACAAAGAGGATTACTGGCCTCAAACAGATGCCCTACACTGACCATCTCAAAAAACTCCAGCTTTACTCTGAGGCGATCTCTGCCTAACATATAAAGCTGTGTCAAACCCAGAGCTGTTGGACATGCTACACCTAAAGAAATCCCAATCCGTCCAAGCTACACACTGTAGTAACCTAAACTTTGTCACCACAATAAACGGGACATGCTAGAGGGATCGATTCCTGTCCCAGAGACTTCCTATACTCTGGAACAAGCTACCCATCTATGTCAAGCAATGTTACTCATTTGCACTCTTCAAGAAGAATCTTGGTAAGTGGATGGAAAATACGAAATACACCCCGGGGATCACTTCGGTGGCTCTGCTCGACAGGGGCACAGGAAAATAACTTTCTTGGGTGGCGTAAGCCAGAGAACTTTGATTGGCAAGGCTTACTTAAGCCCTTGGGCCGATAGCCTAGTACCTGCCTATGAACCTATAAAAGGAATGCTTCTTTTCTGTCTCTAATCACCATCATTTTTGTTAGGCTCAGACCTGGTTTTACACTAGCTACAGCCAGAAAAGTAACTAAATTGCAGGCCTTTGTTCAGGGTTTTCTTTTGTATTCCAAGAGGAATTGATTCTGTAAGGGTCTCAGTGCAGTGACAGTTTTGACACATCTGCAGTAGTGTGGGGGAGAGGACTGTCAATTCCTCTTGAACTACAAAAGAAAACCCTGAACAAAGGCCTGCAATTTAGCTACTTTTCTGGCTGTAGCTGGATAACTTCTATGTATAGTGTAAAACAAGGTCTGAGCCAAACATAAATGAGGGTGATTAGAGACAGAAAAGCAGCAGTCATTTTACAGAAGGTAAAGAAGATAACAGTGACTCACACAAATCCTGTTATATGTCAGTAGCATGGGAATTCACAATTACTTCCTTATGTCTGGCATGAGTCATAAAAAGCATTATGGGAAAGAGAAAGGGTTGAGGGAGAACAAGATCATGTTGATGCATCAAGCCCCATTGGTAGCCATGTTGTGGAAAACAGGCTAAATTACAAATAAAGCACTTAGGATGATGTTGAGGTGTTAAAATAGTTCAAGAAACAAAGACAAGAGTGAAAAAAAAAAGATTTGTTTAGTTCTAGGGTGGAGTTTTCCTTTAAGAGCACACAGGGAATGCACACTCCAGTCCTGGGGCAGGACTTCCTCTCCAGGCCCCAAATAAGACTCCACACTGACCACCTCAGAGTTGAGTCCTCAGCCGGGAGTTACAAGCGAAGTCCTCCACCACCCTCTGTGTGAAATCAATGCTGTGTGTCCGTTCCAGGTAGCTGACACACACACACAGATTTGATTTTCACACACACACACGCCTGAGAAAAGTTTAGCACAGATTTACCCACTATGCCACCTCCACCCAGACTGTAAGGTAGATACTGCCACCAGAATACTCCAAAGCCAGCTACTGCAATTCTCTTACCAGGGTACCCAATTATACTTACTAAAATTAATACTTATGCAAATGTAGTATTTCCAAGCAGCAAGACTTACAGGAATGTGAAGCCATAGTGCCACTAAATAAATGCAAGTGCTCTCAAATGTTCCCACAATGAAAGGTTAAGCTATATTTAATAAAAAAAAAGTGGGACAGTACTGCATATCTGTTTACAATAAACACCAACGTTTCAATTCAGAGGAAATTTAAAAACAACACAGATGCAAAGATTCAGACAGATACAGAAAAACAATAACTAAGCTCACTATATTTTCCTAACTGACTGAAGAATTACTGTTCCTGTACTTACTTACTCGAGCAAGGCAAGGTGAAATGGATGAGTGCCTTTGTTTTTAGTTCCAGTAACAGAGTGCTGAGTGCTTCTATCACATCTCTCACTAGTACCTAATACAATTTCAGTGCTGGCTACAGAATGACATCACATTTGGTCACCTGACTCTGTGGTTTCCACACTACCCCCTCACTATCAACTGAGCCAGGATTTGGCACAGGTGTGTCACAATACATACATATAAGGCTTAATACAGCATCTGGAAGCTATAAAACATTTCCAGCACTTCTACCCTTCCTGCCAAAAGGCTTTTCTTAAGCATTGTGTTTCTGGCTGCATTCAGACTTGTGAGATAGAATCTTTATGGCCTAAACCAAGTCATCTAATTTCAGGCTATTTTTTTTTTTTTTTTTTAAGATTAGCTTGGCTGAGCTTAACCTCTTCCCTTCCAATATTCTCTGTTAAAATGTATACATTTATTCAGTTACAACAGTACAGTCTGACATGTATATTTTTTTGTCCAGGAGGACCCACTGTTGATACAGTTGTAACACAAGCAGCTTTACAGATACATTTTTAGCACAAACATATGTACAAGTCAGTTTGATATTCATATGGCATATTCTTTACAAAACTCCAACTAGCTATGCTGGCATATGTCACACATGCACTGCCGTACTCCCTTTTTTAAACACTTTTATTGAATTATCACTTGCACTGCCCTACCCCCCCTTGGCACAGCTGGCACTACCTCACATCATCACACCCCACCCCTTTGAAGACTTGAGCTTGTTTCTCAAGTGACACTGGGGGAGCATTGTTTGAGAAGAATGAGTCTGCCTGGGAATACATTAACCCATATCTTGTCTTGAGAGTCCATCTACAGTGGCATTTCTGACCCTTATTACACTGCTACACCGTCATGTCATATGCATGCAACCCTAGGCTCCTCCTTAATAACTTGGCATTTTGGTGGCTGGCTCAATGTAGCCATGTTAAGGGTTTGTGGTCTGTAACCATAGTGAAGTTGCTTCTATACAGATAGGGCTGAAATGTTTGCAGTTCCCATACTATGGCTAAACGTTCTTTCTCTACAACTGCATCACATTCCTCCCTGTATTGTAGTCTGTGTCTGAGATATTTGACAGGGTGCTCTTCTCCCTCTGAGTAAACCTGGCTGAGTACAGCCCCCACCCCATGGTTCGAAACATCCACCTGCACAACAAATTCTTTGCTGTAATCTGAACTGGCTAACACAGGGGTCCTTCCAAAGCCCCTTTAAGTTTTTGGAATGTCTACTCACAGGCTGTGCTCCACACAACCTTATTTGGCCTGTTTTTCCTCATCAGATTTGTGTGGGGAGCAGCTATTGTACTAGAATTGAGAACAAACTTTCTATAGTACCCCACTGTCCCCAACAATGCCCTCACCTGCTTTTTGGTAACAGGGGTAGGCCATGCCTGAATAGCTTCAACTTTGGCAGGTTCTGACCTGACCTGATCTTACCACTCCCCAATCTGTGTCCCAGGTAGGAGACCTCTGCCATACCTCCTTAACACTTACTGGGCTTAATGACCACAAAGCAGTGTGTATAACGTGTGGCTGAATAAAAAACAAGAACTCAATAAAATCCACGTTGTCCAAAGCACAAGGCTCAAGACAGTTTTAACTTAGATTAACTTAAACAGCGATTGTATTGCAAAAAACACAAAGTTAAATGTTATTTAAAAGGAGGGGTTTTCATATAAACTAGTTCTGATGAAGTCCAAGTAGATTGCAGAACTGTTTCTAAAATACTAAAGAAAATGTTTTGAAACCTACATGTTACAGAATGTCTAAATAAAACATTATTCTGGCTAGCTTTCTCACATCGTACAAGTGCTCATAAATCCTTTTTGCAAGTTTCCTCTCAGTCCTCTCCATGTAAAAAGAACAACACTGGTTACAGATAGCCAAGTGTACTAACCCTGATGAATTACAGTCACCTTTCCTAAATGTAATGGTTGTTCACCCAACATTGTTAAATATAACCTCTCTAGTGTCAACTATATATTGACAAGTAGTTACACTTGCCACATTTAACAGTGCCTGTCTTGAAGTTTTGTTTACCCTTCCCTAACCCCTCCTTGATGTTGTGTACTTTATAAATAAAATTAGGTTTATCCCCTAAATGCTGGTAAAGTTCCTCATCGTTTTTTTAAGATAGCCCAGTTATTGGAAATACTATTTTTACTTTGCTACTTAGGCCGTTGTAGTTGAGTCATCCCTTGATGAAAATTTTTGATGTTGGCTGTTTGTTGGAGCCTATACCCTTCGGCAAGTCAGGTTTCCCTAAAATACACTAAAATGTCGACTCTCTGTTGTCCAGAACTTTTGTCATCAATAGTCTTAAAAGGTCTAAAGGGGTATCCTTTATCTAAGAACATAGAAGTCATGTACTTCAATTCTTTCACTTAGAGATCACCATCCGAAGTCGTTCTGGCAGCCCTGATGAACTGGCCCTTCAGTAAATTTATTTTACAGTGCATGGGATGACTGCTGTTGCAGTGGAGATGGCAATTGGAAGAGGTCTCTTTTCTATGTATAATAGAAGTCAATACCCCCTTGTCTGCTGTTAGTTGGACATCCAAAAATGTAAATGGCCTGTGAATTCATGTGTGTAATTCTCAAGAAATCCATAGTGATAGCCAAATAATTTAAAATTACCTGTATTTGTAAAGAATCCCCTTTCCAAATTAAAAAAAAAGCATGCTGTCCAGATATCTGGCATAGAAGGACCATAGTGGGGCAAATGAAGAATTAATAATAAATTTATTCTCCCATGATGACATAACAGCATTAGCAAACACTGGGGCCGAAGGTGCCCCCATTGCCACCCCACTCACTTGTTTGTAATGTTCCCCTTCAAAAAAAACAAATTATTACTCAACACGAGGTCCTTCAATTCAACCAAAAACATGTCTCTGTGTTGTCCAAAAGTTGATTTTCTAGGAGCAGTTCCTCAAAAAACTCTAAACCAGTTTTGTGGGGAACACATGAAAACAAGGTCTAATACATCTACAGTCAAAAAAGAAGTGTGCTCATTAAAAAAAAAAAAATCAGCCTTTAGTTTAGTTTAAAAATCCCACAAGTTATGTAACGTGTAAGCTATGGTTTAATAAAGATTTCAGCTTTCTGTCGAGGTAGACTGGTAGCAGATAGGTTTGGTTTTTGAGCCTTGGGCTGCTAGTATAAATCTATAAGGTGGATCTAGTACATATGTATGTACCTTCAGGATACTGAATACAGTGAGAATTAGGGGATCCTTAATATATAAAAAAAATCATAAATATCTGGTGTAATAACACCTTGAAGAAGGGCATCCTCCAGAAACAAGTCAATATTTCTATAAGCTAAGTTGATCTCATTCCTGGAAGCTGCCATATAAGTAGTGTAATCAAGAAGGATGTTGAATATTTTGTTTGAATAATCCATTTGAGGTGCAATCATAGCTTCCTACCTTGATCAGGTTTCATGACTCTGATAGATTTGTCCCTAGATAATTCTTCTAACAGGGAACGTTCAGTGGGGGTCAAATTGTGATGAGTCATGTTTTTTTCCCCATAGAGATCTCTTACACAAGCTTTCTCAAAAATATGTAAAACCTTGTGTAGTGGGGATGAAAGGTACTTTTTTTTCATATGAGATGGTATAGCAGGGATGTTGTTTTTATCCTTGGTGAGAAAGGACAAGTACATTTTTCTTGTAAAAAGCCAACTCTCGCTCTAAGCTTTTCTCAGCTACTCAAGCATCTTTTAACTTAGTTGAAACATGGCTCTCCAACAACCAGCTCATCCTTAACCCAAAAAAAAAAAACAAAGCTGTTACTCTTCCTATCTAAAATGTTCAACAATATTAAACGTTCCTTCTCCATAAAGTCCCTTAATAGCACTCCCATTCAGGTAGAATCCATCATAAGTTCTTAGGCGTAACCCTCAATGATCAGCTTAAATTTGACTTGCATGTTAATAACTGTATCAAAAAGACTCATTCAAAACTATGGCCCCTTTACAGTAACAAGAAATTCCTTACCTCTGAAGCCAAGATTACTCTCTCCCTCTCTTACCTACCTTCTACCCAGTCTAATGTACAATTCTCACAAATCTTAACTCAGCACTCCTGACCAAACTCGAATCTACCTACAACAAGGTAGCTAGATTTGCTGCCCAACAAACCTACATCACTGTCTCTCTATAAAACACCTAAACTGGCTTGAATTACCCCACCAGCTTCTTCTCTCTCAGCTCCAGATCATCCATTCTATCCTATACCAGCCTTCCTACTGCCCAGCACTATCCCCTCTCATCTCACATTATTCTCCCTCCAGACCTGTCCAAAGCTGTAACCAAGACCTACTACAAATCTACAAACCCATGGCTAAATTTGGACGCAACATGTACAGCTATTAACCCCACTATTGCCTGCAACAGGCTTCCACTAGAAATCAGGACCCTTACACATTCTAAACAATTTAAGACAGCCACCAAAGAGCACTTCAAAAGTCACTGGTCCTGCCACTGCACTCTTCCTCCTTAAACATCCCCCACTTCTCATACCTTAATCTACTTTCTGCCCTTAACTCACTCTTCTCATTAGCTCTCACTAATCTTCCTTGACTACTCTTTCTAGTGTCTTCTAAAATCTATTAAGCAAATTACGCCAGAGAAACATTCTATTGGAATTGTCTTGCCTTCATGCAACTACATTATGATAAAACTGGGTTTCTGTAACCACTTACCCCAAAAACTATATTTGTCTTAATGACATATTTCTTTTTATACATCTTGAAATAGTTATGCTATACTCCTGATTACTGACACTGTATAACATTATATTGCTACTTAATGCCTTGTAATAATCCTGTAACATTGCTGTTTAATGCTAATTTGTAATGAAAATTGTATATGTTGGAGCTTTTCTCCCTGGGCCTCCACTGAAAAAGGGCTCTTCAGCTCATTTGGACAATTCCGGTCAACAAATGTAAAATAAGTAAAATATAATAAATAATAAAAAGCCTTAAATCCAAAATAACATCAGTTATATTACCTTTGGTCATACGAACAAATTTGAAACCTTTTTCAAACAAGTTAAAGTGGGTAATATCAATCTTAACATCAGAATAATTGTAAATATGGAAGCCATTGTGTACATGTACCCTACCCTCTAGTTTAACAACAGTAGCATCCGTCTGGTTAGAAACCACCTGTTCTAAGTCATTCTCAAAGTGTGGTCCCTCCTCCTTAAGTTCATCCTGCCCCAGATCCTCTACTGTGTGTTGGGGGTAAGGTTGAACACCTTCCCCTCTGACTCCTGATTCTCTCCAATCTCCTGAGATAAGGAGAATTGATCCCCTGATCAATCCCTGAAGGGGTGACATCAGTTTCAAACTGTACATCATTGCTCACAGTCTCCACATTATCTGGGACCACAGGCAGATTAGAACTGTTCAACTTCTCATTCCTATCATTGCTGTCAGATGCAACAATCTTACCCTTTAGAGGGTAAGCCCTCCCTTCCTTGTATTCATTGCTATCTCTCAATAATTTTTGTCCTTTCTCCTATTAATCTGAGCAACATGGTCATTTGCAAACTTTAAAATATTCTCAAATCAGTTACAATATTCAGGAAACAACAGGTCACTTGTAGTAGCCTGTTCCAAAATTGTAATTTCTTCCATTAAAATCTCTGTACATTCACAACTGAATTTAATAATAAATTTAAGTAACTCAAAACAGTATTTATTGAACATGTCAGTGAGAGCAAAATATTCTTTAGATCTGCCTACAACTCCAAAGGAAAATTTATAAAGTTTCAACCCTTTGGAGATCTGTGCAAGCATTGTAAGCATCTTTAAGCATTCTTTAAGGTAGGCATTATCAATTTGTAGAGTTCTTAACATTTTTAGTTTGTTCTCAAAGTCTTTAAGCTGGTATTTTAAACTAACCTGTTTCTCATTCAAGGGAGCTGGATTTGTAGAAAAAGAGAAATCTTGTGCCAACCAAGTTTTAAATTCATTACCACTGGGAAACCTCCTATTTGGTTAACTGTTTAACTGGTCAGTTCTCATTCTTCCCTGATACAGTTGGATATATTCCTTTGCCATCCTTCGCTTATGTTGGTTGCACCTCCATTACCCTTCCCGTTTACTCCGGACAGTGTTCCAGTAATACCATGGGATGAGGGGGCAGTCCTGTCACTGTTGAAGACTTTGTTATCCAGGGTGGTATTAAGACCTGGGAGGGGTAGGGCCCATAAAGAAACATTTATCTGGTTTACTTGTTGAGTCAGCAGTTCCAAAACCTGAGTTAATTGGCCCATTGAATCCAGCTGAGTAGAGTGCTGTGAATTCCCCTCCATATTAAAAAATGGTATTTTCCACTAAAACAGCTGACACAAGGAAAAAACTGTTAATGGCAAGGGGTTAGTGGTATTAAGCAGTAAAAGAATCTAGGCAAATAGTTGTCTCACCAAAAACACAATGAACTAAGAGGTGGAAACCGTAAAAAAAATCAAGCAGTGTAAATTTGATAGTTGTCGGTGGAAGAAGATGCATACCACCTGGGAATAAAATCAGCGATCCATTGCAAAGTTGTCAGTTGTCACTGATGCAAAAACCTTGGTACATAGGCACTTAACTAAACTGGGCTAATAGTGAAAGTGAAGCAAAATGCAACAATGGTAAACCAAACTGGCAGTGTGTTCTCACAAAGCTGCTACCAAAGATCAGAGGGGGTTGTTCCACTGATATAAATCCTGCTGTGCCGAGAGCTCAGGCAAAAACACTAATAAAACCAATAACCACAAAGCAGTGCATATAACGTGCAACTGAATAAAAAACAAGAACTCCATAAAATCCATGTTGTCCAAAGCACAAGGCTTGAGGCAGTTTTAACTTAGATTAACTTGAACAGCGATTTTATTGCAAAAAACACAAATTTAAGTGCTTTTGTCCATTTACTTGGACTTCATCAGAACTAAAGTTTGTATGAGATATCCTCCTTTTAAATAACACTTAATACCCAATATCAAACAATCAGTTAAGTCTTGAATCAAGCAAAGTGCAAAAGTGCATTGTAAAAAGCAAGATCACATTGACAAATTATTAAAATAATAAATCTATTCATACAATGTTCTTAAAATATAGTGCAAATGTACAATGAAAACACATTTAAAAACATAAAAAGACAATTAAAAACATTGATTGTATTTCACAATTTAGCTGCTCACATTCTTAACACTGAGTTAATAGAAATATAGTCATTAAGACCAGGTTTCAGTGTAGCATCCAGTCTGAGTTGCCAGAGAAATTCCTTGTATTCTAGTATCTTTCCACAGGCACCTCCTCTGACATCTTGGGGAACGGTTTCTAAAATATCAAAGACACATTTTTTGAAACCTACACGTGTTACAGAATGTTTAATTCAAGATTTAACTGATTGTTTGATATTGGGTATTAAGTGTTATTTAAGAGGAGAGTTTCTCATACAAACTTTAGTTCTGGTGAAGTCCAAGTAGATGGATGAAAGCACTTAACTTTGTTTTTTTTTTTGCAGTAAAATCACTGTTCAGGTTAATCTAAGTTAAAACTGCATCAAGCCTTGGGCTTTGCACAAAGTGAATTTTATTGAGTTACTAGACTTAATGGTCAACTCTGCCCTTTGCAATCTGCCCAGGATCTCCCTGACATGCTGAAGGTGCTTTTGCTAGGAATAGCTGTAGATGGCAATATCATCCAGGTACGAGATCTCCTGCTCCTGCAAGGATACAATCTACCAGCCTCTGGAAGGTCACTGGGGCATTTTTCATCCCAAAGGGCATCTTTTTAAACTTGTACAATCCAAAGGGAGTCACAAATGCTGACCTCTCTCAAGTGGTGGGAGTCAAGGGCAAATGCCAGTAGCCCTTGGTCATATCAGTAGTGGTAAGATAGTTAGCTCCACCCAGCTGCTTTAAGCCTTTATCTGTCCTAGACATGGGGTAAGCATCTGACTATGTGACTATCTTAAGTTTTCTGTAGTCCACACAAAACCTGATGCTGCCATCCTTCTTTGGTACCAGCACCACTGAGGAGGCCCAGGGACTGCTGGACTCCTGGTTTACTCCCAGTTCCAACATTTCCTGCATCTTCTCCCTCACAGTCTGTCTGACTCACTCAGGCATCCTATAAGGGTGCTGCTTGATAGGTCTTTGGGGTCCTATATCCACATGGTGCTTCACCAGTTGGGTGCACACAGGTTTCCCAGTGAACATGCCCCCAAACTTTATAACGCTGCTCAGAGTTCTCGAACCCGTGTACAGGATATCTGATGAGAAACTGCTACCCCTTCCACTGAGGTGTCATTCCGATCCTCACTGAAGAGATCAGTCACCAAATTCTGCTAACACTCCTCCTGCCACCCCCTGAAAATACTCAGCACAGGGGCCTTCCTGTCATGGTAAGGCTTCATCATATTAACATGGTAGTTTGTGTCCCTGCCTCCTGCCTAGCAGTTTTACCATGTAATTAATATCACTAGCCTTCCTTACCACTTTGAAGGGCCCTTTCTAAGCTGCCTGCAGCTTGTGTCTGATAGGAATGAGCCCATAACCTGCTGTCCCACAGCATACTCACAGGCTCGAGCATTCTTGTCATACCAGACCTTTTTCTGCTGTTGGGCTCCTGCCAGGTTCTCCTGGGCCAAGTCCATGAGCTCCCTAAGCTTTGTCTTGAGGTTTAGGACAAGTGCCTCAACAGATTCATTGTGGGATTTACACTCATCCTCCCACTCATCATGCATCAAATCTAAGGGACCCCTCGCCCAATACCCATACAACAACTCAAAGGGTGAAAAACCTGTGAATTCCTGGGGTACCTCTCTTTATGCAAACAGCAGGTGGGGCAAATATTTGTCCCACTCTCTTAAACTGGTCTGCAAATGCCCTTAGTGTACAGTTTAACCTCTCCACAAGACCATTAGTCTGGGATGGTCTTTAGTTGCTTCACTTCACAGCACTCCCACAGACAAGCCAGAAGGTTTGACATGAAATCAGCTCCTCTGTTAGCCAGTATTTCTCTCGGGAAACCTATCCTGCTAAAAATCTCTAGCAAAGCATTTACCACCTTCTCTGCCTCGATGGAGGACAGAACCACCACCACAGGGTGTCTAGTAGCACAATCTACTACCACTAGGATATATTTCTTCCCTGTGGAACTTGGGGTACACAGAGGCCCCACAGTATCCAGGGCTACCATCTGAAATGGCTCCTCCATCACAGGCAAAGGCATCAAAGGAGCTTTGACCTTGTCTCCTGCCTTGCCTTGGTTTTGGCACTGTTCACAGGTTTTGCAGTACCCTGTTGTATCCCTAGCAATCTAAAGCAAATAAAAGTTCTGCATAATACGCGTCTTGGGAAGCTTTATGCCCATATGACCTGCAAAAGAAATATTTTGGGCTATGACTAGAAGTGCCAGCTGCTGTATTACCTCACCCTCTAGCCCTCCCTCAGGGGTCCACTCTCTATACAGTAGCCCTTTGTTCCAGTATACAGACTCCCCTTTTCATTGTGAATCAGGTGCCTCCTTAGCTACCTTTCTCAAGCCTCGTAATGTAGGGCCTGAGAGCTGAGAACTGTCTCAACTCTACCTTTGTGACCCTTTCCAGCTCCCTTTCGACAGGAAGTCTGGTATCTTCTGACAGTGGTGCTTCACTGTCAGCCTGGATACTACCACTCACCTCTGCCCTTGCAGTCATCCTGTCCAAGGAAACACCAGTACCTATCAGCAGCTGTGGCTAACCTTCAGGCTCCCCCCCCAAAATAGCCACATCACCAGCCCCGGCTTCAGGTGTGGGGTCTGTCTGGGTCTCCCTCAGACTGCCAGACTCACATGCCTGTCTCCAAGCCTGACTGCATGTAACGGCACATAAAGTACTGCACTATCAAAATCATTCCCTGTCAAGATATCTGCAAGCATATCCTCAAACACACCTACTTGCTTGGTTTGTTTTCCACCCTCCCAGTCAAGGTGAACTTTAGCTAAAGATATTTGAAAATGGGTCCCTCCTAATGCTCTGACAGGAGTGGACTGCCAAGCAAGTACTGCTCCTCTTTAACCACTGCAGGCTTCACAATGGTTATGTCGGAGGCTGTGTCTCTCTTAGCAGTGGCCTGTCTTCCATCCACTAAGGATGTAAACTCCAGTAATAGTTTGGTACCCCTATTGTCTCCAGGCAATTTACCACTGGCATACTGTTATTCCCACTTGCCGGCTCCCCCATTTTTTGTTCCCCACCTTGCTTCAGTCGACATTTGTATACTACGTGGCTTCTCTGTTCCATTTCAAACATCTAAACTTTGATTCTGGCCATGTACCTAAACTATTGGCTTCCCCATTACTGGTAGACTCTGTTGGGGTGGTTTAGGCTGCCCACCATGGGTTCCCTTGTATCCATGTGCAGTAATGGGTATCCCCTTCTTGTACAGTGTTGCCCTGCTTGTTAAGTAGAGACCCCTTTTTTCCCTAGCTCATCTGCAGTTACACTCCCAGTTTGCCAACCAGATTCTCATATCCTCATTCAAAGTGCTAAGGGCTTGTTCCCTCAGCAAAAGGTCTGCCAGTGTTTCAAAAATGGTGACCTGATACCCACTCACCCTTCTGTGAAAATAAATGCTTTGCTCAGCAGTATAATCACATATACTTTGAACTGCCTTATGCCTTTGTTCACAAAAAAAAATGTTATGTAAACTTCAGGTGTTTAACTTAAAACATTCTGGTAAACAGTGTTTAACTTTGCCATAATTTAAACAATCAGTATCAGACACTTTAGAAACAGTAGTTACAGCTTTACCGTGGAGTGAAGGGGTTAGGACCTGTACCCATAGCCCGTGGTCAACATATTGTCTACATACTCTTTAAAATTTATGAATAAAACTATCAAAATGATCACCTTCCTTATACCGAGGAAGAAATTTACTGACCTTGGTTGTTTCTAGGATTCAGTTATTTCCTTCCCCATTACCTCCATGTTCCCGAAGAATCAGCATGTCCATCTCATGCTGACACTGCTTCTCATTTTCTTTGGCCTCCAAATGCCTCAGACTCTCATTTTCTTTGGCCTCCAAATGCCGCAGCCTCTGATTTTCTTCAACCTTTAAATGTCGCAGTCTCACTGCCATTTCTGATTACATACATTTTGCCTCCAGTTCAAGTCTCTTTAATTCCAGATGGATTTTGAAGTTCTCTGAGGAAAAGGTGAACTGTACTGTTTCTGAGGGCTGCACATCCACATCACCAAACTGGTTGTCTTCCTGGTTGCTGGTCTGTACTGTAAATGCAGTTAAGGCTGAAATAATTTTCTCTTTAGTCAGGTTGGCATGCACCAGTCCTTTGGATATGCACACTTTAGCCAACTGTTCACTGCCAGCTTGCCATAGTCCTTTGCTGACATCTTTGTCTGCTTTCCCTGATTAAACTAACAAAAATAAATAAAACTGTGTGAAAAATGAATTTCTGTATGTTTACCTTGTGACTACCGAGAGTACACACACCTTTAGTGACAACTGCTTACAGGCTACAGAGGTTCAATTAATATCCACACTACTGCTCATCAATATGTGACATACCTCCTCTGCACCAGTGATCAGGGAGCCTCAATCCTCACAGTTGACACCAGTGGGGAATGCTCACTTTGAGAGAAAAATAGACATACACAGTATTTTCAGATGCTGCTCTCTGCACCGAGCACAGTGTCCCCTAAGTGCACAGACGGAGTGCACACTCCATTCCTGGGGCTGGACTTCCTCTCCAGGCCCCAAATAAGATTCCACACTGACCACTTCATAGTCGAGTCCTCAGCTTGGTGTTCCAAGCCAAGTCCTCAACCACCCTCTGTGTGAAATCAGTGCTCTGTGTCCTTGTTCCAGGTAGCTCACACACACACACACACACACACACACACACACACACACACACACACACACACACACACACACACACAAAACACCTGGGAAAGGCTGGCAGATTTACCTGCTATGCCACCTCCACCCAGACTATAAAGTAGATACTGCCACTAGAACACCCCAAAGCCAGCTACTCTAAGGCTCTTACCAGGGTACGCAATTATACTTAGTAAAATGAATACTTATAGAAATGTAGTATTTCCAAGCAGCAAGACTTTCAGGAATGTAAAGCTACAGTGCTACTAAATAAATGCAAGTGCTCTCAAAGGTTAAAATATTTTCTAAAAGACCAGCCACAATGAAAGGTTTAGATATATCTAATACAAAAATAAATATGATAATACTGAATATCTGTTCACAATAAACACCACAGTTTCAATTCGCAGGAAATTTAAAAACAACACAGATGGAAAAATTCAGACAGATAAAGAAAAACAATGTTTAACTAATCTCACTAAATTTTCCTAACTGACTGAAGAATTACTGTTCCCTACTGACTTGCTAGAATAAGGCAAGATGAAATGGATGAGTGTTTTTGTTGTCAGTTCCAATAAGAGAGTGCTGAGTGCTTCTATCACTTTTCTCACTAGTATCTAAATACAGTGTCAGTGCTGGCTACAGAATGACATTACATTTGGTCACCTGACTCTGTGGTTCCCACACTACCCCCCTCACTAGCAGCTGAACCAGGATTTGGCACAGATGTGTCACAATACATACACAGAACATTGCTAAGGCTTAATACAGCATCTGGAAGCTATAAAACAATTCCAACACTTCTAGCCTTCCTGCATAAAGGCTTTGCATAGACATTGTATCTCTGGCTGCATTCAGACCCGTGAGACGGAATCATTATGGCCTAAACCAAGTAATTTAATTTCAGGCTATTTTTCTTAAGGTTAGCTGATCTGAGCTTAATCCCTTCCCTTCCAGTATCCCCTGTTAAAATATATACATTTAATCAGTTACAGTCTGACATACATGTATATTTCTTTTCTGTGCAGGAGGACCCACTGTTGATACATTTTAACACAACCATCTGTACAAATCAGTTTGATATCCAAATGACATGTAATTCTTTACAAAACTCCAGCTAGCTATGCTGGCATATGTTACACATGCACTGCCGCACTCCCCTTGGCAGAGCTGGCACTACCTCACATTATCACAGATGTATATTGAGGCATCTCCATGTTTAGTCCTTATGTGTGCAGCTGCTTGTCTAAAAGTGTGGAAGGCACTGAAATCTTGCACTGCAGGGGTACTGTCTGCAGCTTTAAACCATGTCTCAGTAACTGCACAGATGTCTGTATTCTTGAGTGTGAGGAGGGCATGAAAAGAGTGTTTTTTTGTTTAGGCTCCTGGCACATTAAGCAGTAACACCTTGAGGTTCATTTGAGTTAATTTTGCTATGTTGGTAAGTTTATTAATTTGGCATTCCCTAAAAAGGCAGTATGGGGAGTGGCTAAAGTTTTAGCCAGTATTCAAAAGCTTAGACGGGAGACGTGCACATCATCCTTGGCAAAGCAACATCATTTGTTAACCATGTCCTCCCAAGCTGGCAAATATTGGATCCCCTTAAAATGGCACCAGAAAGACGGGCAATTGTTGAAATTAATAATTTTTTGCTCATATTGTGGCATCATACTCTGTGATGGTAATGTGCTGCTGTATGCTAGGCTCATACCAGCCTGAGACACATGGTCTGACAGATCCATAATGTCTCTCTTCACACCTACATGGACTATGATGGCATCATACTGGCACTTGTGGTGTAATGACTTGAGTGCATGCATGATTTGGCAGATTCTGGCTCTAGATAAGCAACTAACAGTTATCGTCGCCTTGTTCAGCCTGATTAGTGGGGTATCACTATATCCTACAATGGAGTCCCCTATGATGAGAGACCTGGGAAGCATGTTTGCTTGCCTTACGGGCTTTGTGTTTGGGGCTTCCCTAAGAATGACTGTTCGTATGGTGTTAGCTGCTGTTTTTTTTTTTCTGAGTGCATTTCGGCTTGGTGAGGCATAGCTTTGACAACCAGTGATTTAGGCAGTCTTTGTTGTTTAGGAAGATTGCTTTTAAGTTCCTTAGCATATGTTAGTCTATGTATGTGTTGTGTATTATGTGAGGTAGGTGGTGTGTGTTTTTGACAACCTGATGTGCACTTGTATACAAGAGTTTAGCCTCCAGTGTCATTGCGTAAGTACATTTCTCGCATACCGTGTCTACTTCCTTTAAAGATTAAGTTGTTGTCAGTAAGTGAGACAATTGCTGCATCATCTCAGGCTGTCATATCCACTAAACTGGCTACAGAGAAGTTAAGAAGTTGTATATCCATACTGTCCAGTCTTTTGGTTTATGAGCTACAAGTGGTTGGTGTATTGAGGTTAGAAAGCTATTAATGTTGCTTTATCGGTGCAGATTATGCTAAATGGTACTAAATTCTGCTCACTTTAATGTTTACACAATACTGCATTCAATACACAATACTGCATTCAACTAAATCTGTAGTTATTTCTAATTGAATCCCAACAATCTGCTTTAAGCTTATTTTCTACACAAGGTATTTGTGCTATATTGCTGCTTTACAAGGTACATTTTTTATTAGCCATTCTTTCTAAGTGTTTGCTGCTCTACAGGTGACTGCTAACCCATGCAAATGCACAAATCTTCTAGCAGCGTAGACGAAAAATTCAAAAAACTAGCTAACTTATGAGCCCTCTGGCTAATAAAATGAATACACTACGAGTCCTTTCATGTGTTTCCGAACTCAGATAGACCAAGTAAACACCTCCTGCCAAAAGATGAATGAACCCAATCCTCATAATATAAAAAACACAGTAGAAGAGACCCACAAGTGCAATCCTACCAAAAACCAGTTGAACAACTACTTGGAAATCCCTTGCTGAATGCAATTTCAAGACAGTTTTGTAGCAGTAACACTGTGAGGAGAGCAATTTTTATGAAAAAATTGATGTAATGCACACACAAAAGCAGTAAATAGTAGTGATTACTCAAAAGTAACTTTGTGTAATTTAGCAATCAAAGGAACTTAGCTTTGCTTGGATGGCATTGGATACAAGTAAAACACTACTTGAATGTAGGCTATGACTCCAAGCTCCTGAAACTGAGCAGGAGGCAGTATGTAGTAATGGAGGTTTCCTCAAGAGCAATACTGGTTTGCTGGGTGGGCACTCAGTATCATGGATCCATGAAAATAATGGGTGGGAACAGTACATAAATAGCTTGTACAGTAGTTTATAGCTATGAAAGAGTGTCCTTTCAAACATCATTGACATTTAATGGGATAAGTTATATGTAGTCTTCCCACAAATTTAACAAATTCAGCACAATTCCAATCTTTCTCGGACACTTTTCTTGTAAAGCCATATTTTGCAAATGTGATGATGCTTTATATTCTGATATTTATTCACTAATTTCAGTGTTGCTGGTCTTCTTCCTGTTCATCTCTATTTCCCAACCCCACACACCACTTCAAGTCCAGGATATTTCTGATTATTCTAGCCAACTGCTGTGCTTTTTTTTCTGTTTCTCAAGCATTTTCCTTTGGAAGACTGGAAAATCTTTAACTGGCAGTCTCTCTCTATGAGCTTCATTATTATCAGAAGAGTGAGAAGCATAGTCGAGTCGTATTTGATGGCTCATATTTTGTTACACAAAATTTTTGTATGTCCTCCTTAACCTGTTTTGTATCAAAAATGACTGATTCTCCAGGAAAAAAATATTCTGAAGACAGCTGGATACAGCAGCTTGAATGTCATGCCTGCCTCTCAACATTCCCAGCTTGCTGGGATAAATTTGCTTCTCCTTTGCTTGGTGTATAGGGAATAGTCATTTTCCACAAACAGTCTGTCTCTAATGTTTAATCATTTGCCCTTCTGTCACAGTTTTGTCAGGAGCAGCTCTTTCTGCTGCTATGATTGCATCTTTACTGATACAGGTCTTGGGTGATTTCTCATGGCCAGGTTTGGACCATACACACAGTGTACCCTTTCATTTAACAAATCCTGCTGGAATACTTTTGTAAAATTTCTTCCAGTTTCTCTGGTACAGCAGTAAATCTCATTTTTTCTGTGTGCTTTGTCCTCTAACTACCAGTTTTTGAAATGTCTCTTCTTGAGCAGTTTCATATTTAATCAGCCTTTTCTTCATTTCACCCTCTGATTTTAGCAGTTTTATCAATTCATATGAATAGCTGTCTAATCTTTTTTCCATTTTTCCAGCCTTTTGTTATTTGAGTTGCTGTACTCTTACAGTGTTTCATTTTTAATTGCCTCTGAGTACATTTGAGTTATTTTTTCGTCTAAATTACTGGAAGCCATCTCTTGCACCAAAGCTGGAGCTTCAACTGCTTCTAGCTGAACAGCCGCAGGATTTTTCCCAGTCAGTGTTTTCTCTCTACCTTTTTCAGTTCATTTTTATTTCAGGCAGTCTAAGTTTCTTCTTTGCTGGCATCCAGGCAGTCTGCTTAATTGGCCAGTAAATAAATTTTACTAAAACTGGCAGGATTATTAATTGTTATCTCTGTTTCTTTTTTCACACTGGGAGAACTGAAGTTAAACTCTTGATCAGTATGCAGCCATCTTGGAACAGGACATTTTATGTAATTTTTGACCATGGGATGGGTAAGGCCAGTCTAATACCAAATGGAATAGATTAATATAAGCACCGAAAGGGGAAATTGGCTAGTACTTAACCTATGAATCTATGTCTGTAATGGCTAGTACTTAACCTATGAGTCTGTCTGTCCCTTACAAAACTGGCCTGTTTTTTTACAATGCTTTTTATTGAAGTTGGCTTTGTTGCTCTCTCTCTCGCTCCGTCCTTCTGTGGTACTGTCTTGTAAATCCAAATTCAATAAAAAGCTTTCTAATGACAGAGGGACAATATTTTTCACACTTTAAGTAAAATATTGAGCCTCTGTCATTAGCAAGACAGTACATGCAGACACAGACACACTCGCATCACCATATATCTTTTCCCACACACACAAAACGTAAGTTTAGAACAGGGAGTAGGAACAAGTAATACAAGAAGTGAAACACAGAAGGAAGGAATAATCTTTCTCACTTTTTCTCTCTCTCTCTCGCTTCATTTATATATTGATAGATACTACTGTTTATATAAAAAATATATTCCTACTGCCTGTGATATAATAATATCCCTGCCATCTGTGCATAAATATATTGATATTTTGTCCACTGCAACTTGGTTCCATCTTATTTTTTTGAAAGATAACCCTTCTTCTAGCTACGAAAAAGCTTCCCGTTTGAAAGCTAAATAGATGCAATTGCCAGTGTGCCATGCAGGTGGAGCTGTTTCCTGTTTCAGGCAAGAATAATGTAACAGATTATTTCACGCTAACCTACAAGTGGAGCTGTTCATCTCCAGGTCAGAGTGGAATAACATGTATTTAGCTTTTGTATGACTTTATGCACATCTGCACTTGTAGGTTTTTGCCTAAGTCAGGGAACAGCTTCACCTGCATGTCAGACTGGAATAGCATGTGTTTTGCTTTTGCTTAACTTTATGCACAGCTCCACCTGCAGGTTACACTAGAATAATATGTTACTTTGTTTTTGCCTGATCAGGAAACAGCTCCACAGGTAAATTGCCCATAAAGTCAAGCAAAAGCTATACATCCTATTCCTTTCTGAACTGAAAGTTGCTAGAACACAGTTTATTGTTATTATTAGAATTTATAGAATATTTTTTATTGACGTTGGCTTTGTGGCTCTGTCTGTCCCTCTATCTCAATTACGTAAATAAGGCAAGGAAACAGTGAAGTATAACTGTACCAATAACAGTCTAATTCGGAATATCTGTATACAGACAGTAGGTCTCTAAGGGTTCAGCTGCATATGGTACAGTCTTTTGGCACATACGAGCAGTGTTGGGCAAACACTGGAAACGAATTTCCAAGGTGCATGATGTGATCCACAGCAAAAAAACTAAAAGGCAAAAAATAAAAATATAAATAAAATAAAAAAAAGATTTGTTTTAAACAAAGAATGCTTTTTATTGAGTTGCTCTAAAAAGTAAAAAATAATTAAGAAGATTCCTGCTATTTCGTGTGGTACATTATTATTACAATTAGCAAAACCAACCTGGAATGCTTTTCTGTAATCAGCATGTCTGTGCATCTTTTGCAAAGTTTTCACTCTTCTTTGTTATTTTTTTTTACTTTTTAGAGTGACTCAGTAAAAAGCATTCTTTTTTCAAAAAAATATTTTTTTATTTATATTTTTATTATGTATGCCCCTAGATATGATGTTTATCCACCAGGGAGGTAGATCTGCAGTTTACTGTTGCAACAGGACTCTTCATTTTGATTTTGGAATCGCAGTGCTGGTTGACTCTGAACAAGTCACTTAACCAGCCAGTGCTTATGGGCTGTGATTGAAATGGGTCTCTGTGAGTTAGTGTACCACCCCGTTTAAAAAAAAAAAAAAAAAAAAAGATATATTATGTGTCACAAATATCTTAATTGCAGCAATTTAGCAAGGGCAGTAGCAAATACTGCATACAATACATTGGTCTATAGTAAGCTCATATGAGCCAGGGGTGTTTTTATTTTTAGTAGTTTTTTTTTTTTTAGATTTCTTTGAACTTCCTCAAGTGAGACAGGCTTTCCTGTGGCCTCTTAGTTTTTTTGTTTTTTTTTTTGGATTCTCTTTGGTATGTGTATGTGGTTCATATGTTGTTCTGTTTTCTCAAGAATGGATGGCACAGTGTCATATTATTGGGGGTAAAATCTTTTCATTTTGTAAAATGAATCCATAATGTGATTTATTTATACTGGCAGTTTCTTGGATTCCTTTGTGTTACCCTTTCTCTTTGGATAATTATGTGTTAGCATCTAGCTTTAGTCCTGTAAGCCAGCAGTTTTCCTGTTTTCTCTTTCTGCCTATGCAGCAGCTGTGTTTTTTGAGATTATGATTTAGTGATTCGTATGTCACGGAACTACTTATTCACCTGTTTCTTTATAATGCTTGATTAAGTCCTTATTTTTTAATTTGGATTTTACAAAATTCATAAAGATCTTTACCCTTAGTCTGTATAGCAATTAACCTGGTATTCATGCTTTATGTGCTTCTGTATGGGCAATGCTTACAGACTGTAGAGCAAATCTGGGTGAATGTTAAGCTGCCTGAGTTTAGTAGATTTTCAGAATGGATTTGTTTGCAATGTACTTCTGAAGCCATGGCAAAGCCATAAAGCCACTGTCTAATTATAATAAACTCTATTCTCTAAAGTGGAGCTGTAGTAAACTTCTTTTTTTTAAAATATAATTTTTATTTCCTTTTCCACTCTTTTTTTATATGCAAAAAAATACCATAAAGAAAAATATGAAGAACAAGATACATGGAAATAACAGTTTGCAGTAAAACATAATAACATAGACAGGACATATACCATCATTATACATTTCACGGTAAGCATAGTCTGTTAACTTTTTAACTGTTCACATATACTTGTAATACAACAATTTACTCAAAGAATTTGTAGGTCTTAATAAGTCTTAATAAATTCTATTATTGAAAAAAACAGTCTTGTTAAACAATTTAGCCTATTTGTCTTTAGCAGTATATTGTAATAACTATGCACACTATATACCGTGATGTCACCTCTAATGTTCAGTATGTTTGCACTTCCTATATCTTTCTTATTCTAATATGAATAGCAGTTTTGTCAACAATAATTTTCTTTTATTTTTCCTTATTTGTTTAGGGTAGTAGTAATGTTATAATCTCTTATCCATAGTCCGATTTTAGCTTAAGATTTCTGTAAGTATTTTCCAATATTTCTGGTACTAAGATAGTTTTTTTTTTGGCTTCTTGTAATTAATTTGTTGGCTAATACGTATTTCATAGCCATTCCTTTAAATTCGTCCCATGCAATTTTAGTCCTAGCTAACCAGTTTTGAGCTATGTATAATTTCATCATTGCATACAATGTTATTATGATGTGTTTGTTTTCATATGAAAAAATTGTGGGAAATACATGTAAAATTGCAATTTCCCATGACAGGGTAGATTTGGTGTATCTCTTTTTTTTAACTTTGTTCTTAAAGAGCACTATATTTTGTATACATTTTTACAGCTCCAAAAGATATGGAGTGTGTCAGCTGGACTATTTGGACAAATGGGACAAAAAGGAGAGATAGAAGGATTGATTTTTACTTAGAAAGAGTGGTGTATGGTAGGCATTATTGTTAATCATAATTTGGGTATAAATTACTTTTTTAAGTGGGGTTAATTTTAAGTTGAGTTCAATTGCAGCAGATTTTTGGTCTACAGTGATCTTATTTTTTTTTTCTTTGCAATATTTTGAGTATAGGAGTAAGTCTTGGTTTTTAATTTTTGTTATTAAACTATATGTGTTAGATTTTAGATCTCGAAAGCAATACTTTTATGATTTGTTGGTATATCTGCATATCTTAGTTACCCATTTTGACATTTGTAGTAATTGTGTTAACCAGGTATAATATTTGCTTAATAATAGTGTTATAACTTCTATTTACATCTAGTCTTTCCCTTATATTTTCAGTTGATAGGTTTTTTCCATGATAGAAGTCCCAGATAGTGGTAATTTTTATTAGTGGGTATTGATTCAGATTAAGCATAGTGTTATTTATTTTAATGTTAGGGATTAAATGTATTGGTTGTCCCATTACCAATGTATCCTTAAGATTTAAGGAAGATAACTTTTGAAATGTTAATGTAGTTCTTATAATTATGGGGTGGATTTTAAAATATTTTAGTGTCTTGGAGTTTAGAAAGGGTATTGCTTTAGGGTTTATGTTTGATGAAGTTAGATGTTTATGATATATTTAATCCAGATGGGATACCATGCTGTATTAGATGATTTGTAGTTTGCTATTTTTATGATTCAACTAGCGTTTATAGTGTCAGGATAAATTTGGCAATCCTAATCCACCTTTCTTTTTGGGTAGTGTTAATCTAGAGTATTTTATTCTTGTATTTTTTGTATGCCAAATAAATTTCCCTAGTAGTGTTTCAAGCTTGGAAAATAAGTTTTTTGGTATATTTTGGTTTATAGCATTAAAGTGAAACAGTAATCTTGGAAGAATACTGATTTTGACTATAGCCACCTTAGAAAGTGGAGATAGGTTAAGATTTAGCAATCTTTTAGTGTCTTCTGTGATGTTTGCCCACGTTCTAAACAGATTTTTTTAGTCAATTCGGATTGGAGGTGAGTGAATATGATGCCCAGGTATTTGAGATTGTAGTTGACTTTTATTTAAATTTCGAGGAAATAGAATTCCTTGTGTCCTAAAGTATTTAGAGGGAATATGACTGACTTGTTTGGGTTAATGGCATAGTTAGAAATTTTTGAAAATTTTTCAGTGGAGTTTAATATCTTGTTTAAATCGATATTTGGGAATTCAAAATAAATACTGAGGTCATCAGCAAAAGCTCTATACTTTACTGGGATTTTAAAAATATTCATAAAATGGTTGTATGTTTGTGATATTTTAAGTTTCAACAAATATATATATATATATATATATATATATATATATATATATATTGAACAGATATGGTGATAGTGGCCTTGTACCATTTATACTTTGAATCTGTTTTGATTTTTTTTTATTTATATATATAGTGTTGTACATTATTATATAAGGCCCTCACCATGTTTATATATTCATCAGGAATGCTAAATTTTTGAGTATTTTAAATAGAAGCTCAAGGTTTACCCCGTCAAAAGCTTTTGATGCGTCTACTGATAATGCATAGGTAGGGCATTTATCGTTTGCTTTTAGATTGATGATTGAATCAATGGTGAGTGTGTTATCCCACACTTGTGTGTTATTCATAAAGCCTAGTTGTTCAGGGAATACGATGTAAGGTAGAGTTTTTTTTAATTCTGCTAGCTAAGACTGTTGCTAGAATTTTGATATCAACATTTATGAGTGCTATCGGTCTGTAGTGGTTTGGATTTAGTGCATCTGAGTTAGGTTTTTGTATGAGTATAGTTTTTGAGTTGTTGATATACAAGTCCTTTATGCCATACTTTAATACATATTCATATACGTATATACTTTCAATAGTCTTGGGGCTATTTGTTTCTTAAAAGTCTTGTAGAATTCTGCCACATGCCCATCTGGCCCTGGAGATTTACCTGGTTTTATCTTATTTACAGCAGCAGTGATTTCCTCTACATTTATAGGAGCCTTAAGATTATTTATTTGTGTTTCATTTAGTATTGGAATTTCCAATTCTTCAGTGAATTGATAGTATAGTATTTCATTGCACTGGTCTTGTGGGCCATATAGTTTTTGATAAATCTCTTCAAAAGCCTCTATAATCTCTTGATCCGTATCTAGAATGTTGTTATTATAATTTAATTGTTTTATTTTGGTGGGGGGATTTTTTATGTTTATGATTCTTGTGAGTGCTTTTGAAGGAGACTGCGCCCACTCTGCATACTTATGTAGAAGTTTAATTTCAGTGAACGAGTAGTGTTGTGTTTGAATCTCATGCAGTTGTCCTTGTATTGGGAGATGTAGTAAAGTCCTGTAGGTGAGCAATTTTTGTATAGGGGTGACACTGTGATCTGAAACAGGGTATGGAATAATGTCTGTAGACTGAAAACTATGTAGTTTATTCTGACTTAGAAATAATCTAATCTGTTTCCCTGAGATGAGTTTAGGGTAAAGTAAGTAAAGCCAGTGACATGTGGATGGATTGTACTCCAAGTGCCCACCAGTCCATATGCTGTTGTAAGTTATTTAAATGAAGTAAATACTTCAGTATTTCTTTGTGAAGTTTATTACCTCCTCCTTGGGATTCAAAGTTAGATTCATATCCCTAGTAATATTGGAAAACTGGTGTCTGTCGATAGGAGGATCTTGTACTCTTGTGTATAAGTTGGTAAGTGAGCGTGATTAGTGGTATTAATAGAGATTATGACTTGTTTGAAGAAAAAGGTGCACCGTCTGTATTGGGTGCACATATTGTGACTTTTTACAAATCTTACCAGAATACTGTGGTGTAAACTCATTGCCTGTCACCATCATTCATAATGTCTTCAGCTTAAACTGTCTGAGCAAGTACTTTTCAAGGATCTAGTGCATTTCCTAATAACAGTTCTGATGTTGTCACTTCCATCTGTTCCTCATTAGATGGGTTATCATATCTTTCTCGGCTCTTATTTGGACCAGTTTTAGAGTTTGGAGCCAAGGCGCAGGCTCTTGTCCTTACCTTTAATACCTGTAATTAGGAAGTAATCTCTGATCTCATTTGCCGCAAGCTCATTCGCATTGGATGCAATCTTTCATACTCCGGCTTGGTGTCAGCTAAGTATTTTCTTCCTGTTAATCTATTAGGCTTTTCTTACCCTACTAATTACTTATTATAGTTTCTTTTTATTACCTCCCCTTACTTCTAGTTTGCAACAAAAAATGGGGACTTTTGGGCAACTATTTCCTATCCCATACAGTTCATTTGAACCTTTCTGGTAAGTTTTTCATCTTCAGGTATGTTGTGATTAATGTTAGTGTTTTTTGGCGGTTATTTGCTAGTTTAGTGGTTTTCTTCTGAGGTGTTTACTGCACCTGTAGAGCCTTTTGTTGCCTGTTGTCTTTAAGAAATGTATGGCGTGTGGCCTTAAAATTCCAAACTATGATGCACAAAGTGTATCTGATGTTTGAAGGCTGCTTTTGTAGATAAGCAGTGCTCTGTTTGTACCTCCTTTGGTTCTTGGGCTCTGGTGGAGAGATTTAAAAAGTTGCTGATTAAAGGACTTCTGCCTTTCACAGCAGGAGAAGTTTCCCTCGCACATTCTGTTTCTTCTGCTTTCACTTTCTGCTAAGAAATCTAGTGACAAGACTAACAGGAAGATGAGTACTGCTAAGCCAAGAGACAAGGAGAGGGAAAAAGTTAATGACCCTAAGGAATGGTTGCTGGACTACTCAAGTTCCCTAGCCCTGGCTCCAGAGTTCCTGAGAACTTCGGATCCTGTTCCAGTGTTAGAGCCCATCATCCTTGGATACAGCACTCCTCCTTTACCACAACCATGCTTCTCATTATACCTGGTCTCTCCAAAGCTCCGATCCCTTTCTTCTAGGGCAGACCTTTACACTGGACATCCAGACCCAGTTCCACTGCTTCATCTCGTAGATTGGTATGTTACTCCTAGAGCCTTTCCTGAGATGAACATTGATGGAGTGATGAGGAAGTTCCTCAGGATCCAAATGCATTTGGGGGGTTTCCTGACTCCATCCCCCTGTCTAGCTGCAACCCTGAACCATCCCCTCATCATCTCCTTCTTTCCTGAGCCAACCTTCAGACTCTGGGATCTTGGCTCCAGCTGTTTCCAAGGGTTTATCAGTGTCAGATCCAGAGACTGTGTCTTCATCAACTCCTACTGTATCTCTAAACCAGTCAGCTCTTAGTGGCTCTGACCCTGATGGATCTCTGAGCTGAGGTGTCTGCATTTGACCCAGGTGCCCTGGCCAAATTTGAAGCTGTCTGAGCTATCTATTTCCCCTCAGTGCCTAGTCATTGGGATAGAACAATACTGCCTTTGTTGTCAAGTTGGTTGGTCTGTGGGACCAGTCTGTGTTAAGGAGTTGAATCCTGTCTCAACTTTTGAAGCCATCAAAAAGATGCTCTCTCAATCCAGGAAATAGACTTCCCTTCCCTGCTTGGAACTGACCCTTTCCCAGTAGAGCTCCTTGGGTACTGATCTTTCACATTCTATCCTATTGGGACAGCCAGCCTTTTTTGAAACCATCCACACTGAGCAGTCCCCATTGACTTCATAGTCCTCCCCAGACCATCCCACTGCTCTGCAATTTGTAGCATGTTACAGGCCACCCTCTCAAACTCAGGAACCTCACATGGCCTTCCTGAAAACATTGGAGGGGATAAATGTATCTCCAAACACCATCATACTAGGTGACTTCAACTACCCTAATATAGACTGGGAACACTACTCAAGCCCGAACACTCTAACCCAAAGATTCCTGGAGTTCATAAACTCAAATGCCATGGAACAACTAGTCACCATCCCCACAAGAGGAGAAAACATACTTGATCTCATCATCACGAACATGGGATCAAAATGTTCAACACCGGAAGTATACCCCTCACTGGTGAGATCAGATCATAAACTAATCTCGCTGGAGGTCCTCATCTCGCCCCCACCTGAAACAAAAAAGACCACAGTGAAAAACTTCTCAAAAGCCGATTTCACACTTCTAAAAACTAGTGTGGTCTCCTTTAAGACCCCTGAGCCAGTGGTAGACATTACTCAAACCGCTGAATCACTTACAAATGCCTTCTACCAGCACCTACAGGACTGCATGGATCAGGCAATCCCAAACAAAACTAAGACTCTCTGTACCAAAGGCAAGCATCCAGTCTGGTGGACCCCAGCCATAAACAAGCTCTACAACAAAAGGAGGAAGCTACTACAAGATAGAGCAAAATCCTTGAAAGGTAAGACACCTTTGATCATTATAAGTAAAAAACTAAGAGCTCTCATAAAATTATCCAAGGCAAATTTTGAGAGAAAAATCGCCAAGGACTCTAAAGAGAATCATAAGGCCTTCTTTAGCTATGTTAGAAACCTAGGAGGAAACTCCCAGATATGCTCAGAATTAGTTCAAAATGATGTGAAAATTACTGAACCTACACACATTGCCAACATACTCGCTGACAGGTTCAGTGCAAACTTCTCCCCAAAAGGAGAGATATCTATTCCAGAGGATTGTAGCCCCCAAACATCTCCAACGCCCAGGTGAGAACTGCCCTCACTAAGGCAAAAAACACAGCATCCATGGGACCGGATGGTGTCCCCGGCTGTGTGCTTCACGAACTCAACGAGGAATTAAACCCACAGTTAGGACAGCTGTTTAATCTTAGCCTCACCTCAGGATACATACCCAAGGAGTGGCGACGCGACTGTGGTCCCAGTTCATAAGGGCGGTGCCTCCACAGACCCTGGAAATTACCGCCCCATTAGCTTGACAAGCCTTATCTGCAAAGCCATGGAGAGGATCATAATGGAACTCATAAATAAAGACATAGGGAACTTGCAGACTTTGGATCCAACCCAGTTTGGCTTTGTCAAAGGCAGATCCTGCCTCTTAAACTTGGTTGACTTTTTCGAGACAGTCACCAAGGCCATTGATGAGGAAAGGCAGTCCATACAGCCTACCTCGACCTGGCAAAGGCCTTCGACACAATACCCCACTCAGGTATCATCGAAAAACTCATCAGCTTGAATGTAAACCCATACATCATAAGATGGGTTGCAAACTGGCTAAGTGACAGAACCCACAGGGTCAGAGTTGCTGGAGCCATGTCAGACTCAAAGCCTGTCACAAGTGGTGTCCCACAGGGCTCAGTCCTGGGTCCACTCTTGTTTGGCATCTACTTTTCTGAAGTACAAGCAAACACAGGAGGGTTATGGTTGACAAAGTTTGCAGATGACTGCAAACTGGGCGCCATAGTCGAAAACACATCTGACACAGATATCCTCCAGAAGGGCCTCACAGAAACGGATAACTGGTGCCAGAGCCATGGCCTGAAGTTAAACGCCAAAAAATGCATAGTCATACCCTTCGGGAAAAGCAAGGTTACCCCTAGCTACCATATAGGTGGCAATCCACTGAGCACAGTAAAAGTCATCAGGGATCTGGGGACCCAGGTTGACAGTAGCCTTCGCTTGACACTCATGTTGCTAAAGTAGTTAGGAAAACCTTCTATATCGCCCACCTGATCATGAAGGGATTCACATCTAGATCAAGGGAGGTCATCGTCCCCCTGTACTCATCACTCATTAGACCTATGATTGAGTACAATGCCCGCTCGAATGTATCTGACCAGACACCTGCTGCAGCTTGAAAGGCCCCAAAAGTTCCTCACCAAAAGGATAAAGGGTCTCAAAAATATGTCTTATGCTGCCCGACTGAAAGAACTCCAGCTCTATTCAGTCTCATACCGCTTGCTCAGAGGTGACCTGTGCCTGACATATAAGGCCATGTCAAACCCAGATTTGATGAATATGCTTCACCTCAAAAAATCTAGATCCCTCAGAACCACAAGGGCGGGAGACTTAAACCTTGACACGGTTATAAATAGAACGTGCTGGAGGGACAGATTCATCACCCAGAGACTCCCTATGCTGTGGAACAAAATCCCGGTACATGTGAGGCAGAACACCTCTCTGGCCTTGTTCAAGAGGAACCTTGACCAATGGATGGGAGATTACAGATATACCCCAGGGATTACTTCAGTGTCACTGCTTGACAGAGGCACAGCAAAATGATAGGCATAGTTTTTATTCAAACTAAAGGGGTGGCGAAAGCCACATAACTATGGGCTAGGCTTATAAATGCCCTTGGGCAGATAGCCTAGTATGAACCTATGAACCTATAAGCATTCATGCCAGAGGAGGCATGTTGACTTCCCTCAGGAGTCCCTTAACTGAGGATACTAATATTGATGAGGGGGGAGGAATCCCCCAGAGTCCCCCTTGAGGATATTTCATTTTGTGAGAACTTAGAACTACTTACACAGAAAGGGAGATGGTCCTCAGAAGCTCCCTTCCAGGAGGAATCTGTATTTCTCGAGGCTTTTGATACTGGCCCGTCTACCTCTTTTGTGGTCCCTCGCACGGACAAGATGGTGGATTTGATCTCTAAGCAGGTATGGAATCTGGATGTAACATAACCCATTCCCTGGAAGCTGGGAAAGTTCTTGGTATCCCCTAAAGATCACCCCGTTTTGGAGCAAAGGTTCCTCAGTAGATTCCATGGTGATGGTAGCACAGGCCACCAAGAAGGAATTAGCTGAGAAGAGATCCATTGTCCACCCTCCTAACAGGGAGTCCAAGGTATTGGATAGATTCGGAAAGTGGGTTTATGCTTCAGCAACCTTTGTTGTTAGGGCACTGAATTAATTGGCTCATGTTAAACATTTCCTGAGGGATTTGACCAAGGAGCTTTTCAATTACCTATATGGGTCCCTGTCTGCAGAAAAGTCTGTTGACATGCAGATGGACATCCTTCTATCCCAGGTGACATGGGTTTGAAAACATACCAAAAATATGAGGCAAATATCTCTGCATTGTGGGAAAACCAATAAAGAAATCTGTGAAGCACTGATCTGATATCCCAACCTGCAGCCTCAGCCTGCAGGACAAAGTTAGCTATGGCCAGGTTCTGACTTTCTGGACAGTTATCTTTATTCCAAATCATTGCAGGAAAATTGGCACAACTGTTATAGATGACTCTTTATAAAACATCCCACATCAGACTAATACAAAAAAAGAAAGGCAGAGACAACAATGTACCGTGTAGCCATAGATCATGTGCAGTACCTTTTGTTTGACTGCTTAGAGTTAAAGTTATGTACACTATTTGTACTATGTGAGTAAAAAGAAAACAAGCAATAAAACTATGTACACAAATACTTTTTTATGAGTTTTACTCAGCTAAGACAACATAACAGCAGTCTTGCTGGTAGGAAAAAAAAGATGAACTGTAATGGAAGCAGGTGTCCGAACACCTGAAAGTTATTTGCCTATACTTTGTGATCCAGTTGTAAAAGAAATGTTGTCTGTTAAAGCTACAAGATCATTTCTTTGAAATATGAATGAAAACAAATCAGTAATAAATTAAAATAAAATTAAATAAGTGTAAACTTTCAGGGCTTGTAACATGGGGAGAGAATCAGGAAGCATTTAAATAACTTATTCCCACAATAGAGACATCTGCCATGCTTAATACGATTCACAAGTTGCTGAAAACCTGTTTTTGTGATAAAATTTGCTGAGTTCTTAACTGTCTTCAAAAGAAAATATCATCTGAAGCGAGTAAAACTCTCTGTGGTGATAAAGCTTCATATTCGTGCAAACAGGTGGCCAGTCTGGTAAAGATTAAACATTTGAATGAAGCAGATCAGGGTATTTATTTGGATGACATTTACAGAGGCAAGGAGTGGCAGAGAAAACCTATTACTTGTGTCCCTGAACAAGAGGTAAAGGCATAGCTCTCAAATAATCAGAGACATATTTCAACAGAATCGGGGACAAACAGGGACATTTTTAAAATATTACTACTATCAACTTGAGACATTGGCAGAATAAAAGAATGTTAATTAATATACATTTTGTGAAATAAATGAAATCTATAACTCTTAATTACTGCCATTATTTCTTGAGTATAGTTCACCACCTTTCCTGCAAGTGTCACTAGTTTTAGGAGGGATTAAGTGGGGCAGAGCTAACTTTTGGAGCCAAAATTAGGGACAGTTGAGAGGTATGGTAAAGGTGTAAGGATTACACCATAGGTTCATACTAGGCTATCTGCCCTAGGGCATTTATAAGCCTAGCCATAGTGTGTTTGGCTTTCGCCACCCATTTTAAATTTATTTTGCTATGCCCTTTTTCGAGGTTAGTATACTGTGCCTCTGTCTAACAGTGACACAGAAGTGATACCCGGGGTAAACCTACGATCTTCCATCCACTCATCAAGATTCCTCTTGAAGAGAGTCAATGAGGGACTCTGCCTAACCTGGACTGGGATTTTATTCCAGAGTGAAGGGAGCCTCTGGGTTATAAATCTGTCCCTCCAGCATGTCCTATTTATTTCAGTGCTGTGGTTCAAGTCTCTCGAGCGCGTAGCTTGATGGGATTTGGATTTTCTGAGGTGCAGCATGTCCATTAATTCTGGGTTGGACATGGCTTTATACGTCAGGCACAGATTGCCTCTGAGCAGGCGGTATGCCACTGAGTAGAGCTGGAGTTTCTTTAACCGGGCAGCATATGGCATCTGTTTGAGCCCTTTAATCCTCTTGGTGAGGTACTTTTGCGGTCTTTCCAGTTGCTGCAGGTGTCTGGTAATGTACATCCCAAAAGGGGCATTGTACTCAATTATGAGCCTGATGAGGGATGTCCCATTTTCACTAAAAGCTTTCTATTACATTTGACGAACCTGTTTAAATGAGAGGGTTCACATTTTCTTTCCTTGCCCGTTTAAATTAGAGGACTCCCATTATGTTTACTTCCCCTTCCTAAAGAGGTTTCATTGTTTAAGTTAGAGATGTCTTCTCTGGCTAGAGGAGATTGTCGTTTTAGTTAGAAACCTTTCCTCTAGCCCTTTTTTCTCTTCCTGTGTGATTTTTCAAAAAAAAAAGTTAAGTTAGATAGTTTTTTGATAGTGTTGATAGTTGGATAGTTTTTTTATAGTAACCTTTTTGTTCTTATTAATCTAGTTTCCTGGACAGTATTTGTTGTTGTTGTTGCTTACCATTATGACCAAGGAAGGAAAGAGTGAAGCAGTCAGGCTTCAAAAAGTGTGATTCCTGCTCACAAGAAATGTCTTTAACTGACGGGCACACTAGTTGTGTCTACTGTTTAGGTGCAGTACACCTTCAAGACTGCTGTTATATTCGTCACGGGTTTAGTTCCAGGATCCTGCAGGAATGCAAAAACAAACTTATACTCAGGGGATTTCTTAAAGTTCCTTTTTCTGAGGCACTGGAAGGGAACCAGACCTCCTCCAAATCTTCTTAATCCCCAAAGTCGGATAAGTCAGTCAAAAGAGCGTCTTCTTCGTATCCTGCTTCTGAGCCGGTAAAGAAGCTAGCAAAAGGCATGAATTCGGACCTGAAGGCTTTCGGGCCCGAAAAGAAAACTCCTTCGGTTCCACCAGTTTCTTTGGGACCAACATTCCACAATGTCAAAGGGATCAAGCATCTCTAGAGATACAAAGGTTGCTAAGAGCAGACCAAATTGGATCTGGAACTTACTCAAGGTTCTTTTTAGTTCCAGAGAAAACAGGGGACTGGAGACCCATCTTGGATCTCAGCAGGCTGAACAAGTCTGTAAAAAAAAATCAAAGTTCCGGATGGTGACACTGCAGTCTGTACTCCCTTTTGTGGGACAAGACAATTGGATGTGCTCAGTCGATCTTCAGGATGCGTACTACCATATAAAAATGGACAGGTGATCCAGGAGACATCTACGCTTCCCACTGGGAGCCAATCATTACCAATTCCGAGCTCTGCCTTTGGTGCCACTATAGCCCCCAGAGTGTTTACCAAATGCATGGCAGTAGTCACGGCTCACCTGAGGCATCTAGGATTCCAGGTGTTTCCATACTTAGATGACTGGCTCCTGACCGCCACCACCGTGCCTCTACTAACCAAAGCAAGAGACACCGCCATTCATCTATGCTTGGAACTGGGCATTACCATAAATTTTGAAAAATCTGCCTTGTTGCCATCATGGCGTGTTACATTCATAGGAGCAGACTTAAACACAGAAAACATGGTAGCAAAAGCCTCACGACAGGGTACAGACACTGCGCCATCAAGTGTGCATCTTACTCTTGAGAAAGAAAGTACAGGCGAAGTTTGTTCTGAAAGTCTTGGGCACCATGGCAGCTGCTATAACTTTAGTACCTCTAGCACATCTACACATGGGAGTCCTACAGTGGCTACTCTTCACTCAGTGGTCTATGCAGGAGCTACCCATGTCCCACAAGATCTTCATTACAGACTCCTGCAAGAAAGACCTATGCTGGTGGCTTCAATCCACACAGGTAACTCTGGGCAGGCCATTCACTCTCCCTCATCCAGTAGCCACAGTGACCATGGATGCTTCCCAGATAGGGTGAGGGGGGGCATTATCTGGGAAAGACCGTGCAAGGAACTTTGCAGGAACACGAGTACCACTTGTACATCAGTTTCCTAGAGATGAGCGGTGTTTCTGGCATTGCAGGCATTCCAGAACTCTCTTCCACCAAGTACAATTGCGATACAGACAGATAATATGTTGGTAGTGTGGTATATCAACAAACAAGGTGGAACCAGATCCTACCCCCCTGTGTCGAGAGGCTAAAAGAGTATGGCAATGGGCAGTCTCTTCTCAACATTTTCTGATTGCAGTGCATATTCTGGGGAAATCCAACTTGATAGCGGACAAACTGAGCAGAGCAATGCCTCATGAGTGGTCCCTAAAACAAGAAATTGCGAACCAGATTTTTTGCAAGTGGGGCCAGCCTTGCTTCAACCTTTTTGCCACATCCATGAATACCAAATGCAGCAGCTACCTTGCCCTAATTTCCCTCCGGGGTGTCACCAAGGGATGCACTCATTCACGATTGGCCTCCAGGGCTCCTTTATGCCTTTCCCCCATTTCCATTAATCCCCAAAGTTCTACAGAAAGCCAAATCATTGAGTTGCAGGTTAATACTCATTGCTCCGTACTGGCCTAGTCAAATCTGGTTTCCTTTCCTAAGGCCCCATCTCCTAGAGGAGCTGTGGATTCTGGACCCGGTACCAGATCTTCAGGATTAGTCAGGAACGATCCATCCCTCTATCCAAACCCTAAAACTGACAGCTTGGCTGCTCCGCTTCCAATCTTAGCCAGGCTTCCAGCCATGTGGTGAGACACATTCCAGTTTCATCTCATAAGACAACAACTAGAAAGCTTTATGTTAGCAAATGGAAAATGTTTTCTTGTTGGGCCTCTAAGAATCACATAGACCCCGTAAGTACAATTTTAGATTTCTTAGCAGAAATTTGTAATGAAGGCACAGCAGAAGCTACCATACGAGTAAAATTAGCCGCCATATCTAACTACCACATAGGAGACATGGGATCGAAAATAATGTCTCACAGATTGTGCAAAGCTTTCCTGAGGGCTACATTTTTACTAAGGCCTCCAATAAGGGAACCACCACCTCCTTGGGACCTCTATTTGGTACTGTCTGTTCTGATTCTCCCACCATACGAACCATTTTCCTCTTGCCAACTAAAATTTCTAACCTGGAAAACAGCCTTTTTGGTAGCCATTACTTCAGCTAGGAGGGTTTCAGAACTTCAAGCTCTGTCCATATCCCCTCCCTATTTAGTTTTTTTCACAAAGACAGTCTCTGTCTTAGAACAAATCCTTCATTCCTTCCCAAAGTATGTTCTGAGACCAACTTGAATCATTCCATTGACCTGCTTGTTTTCTTTCCTAACTATGGCAACAAGGCAGAATCTACTCTACACCAGCTGGATGTCCACAGGCAGTTATGCTTCTACTTGTATAGAACAAAGGAGTTTAGAAAATCTGACCAGCTATTCGTCTCCTTCTCAGATAACAGGAAAGGTGCACCAATATCAAAAGTTACCTTGTCAAAATGGCGTACTGACACTATTACCCATGCATATAATTCTCAACATAAACAATTGCCAGGAAAGATTAGAAGCCACTCAACAAGAGCTATGTCAACTTTGGCTGCTTTCAGGCCAGATTACCTATGGACTCAATCTGCTGCATCCACATGCGTCAAACCTCATACCTTTATTACTCATTACAAAGTAGACATGGCCTCCCGGAACAGGGCTTCCTTTGGTTCCACTGTTCCAAAGAGTTTATTCCCTTGAGCCACCTAAGAAAAGAAGGTGCTAGGGACGCTGTCCCAACCAGCAAGAATGAAGGCGAGATGGGACAACACAACATTAAGAAGTTATGTACTCAACATAACTTTTCATGTTTGCTGTCCATAATCTAGCCTTCATTCTTGCATCCCACCCTCTTTCCCACAACCTTCACTCCTGGAGGATTGAGAGTAATTTTTTATTGGTTATGAATTGTGTTCTCTGCTTCCCTTCTTGCCTTTTGAGGCATAGGCTAATAATTATTACTTTTGGGATTTTGTACATGATTTCAAATGTGTTAGTATTTTGCAAACAAGATCTGGGTTATCTTCCCTAAGCATGATGGGATAGGGTATAGCCTCGAGCCAGTGGAAGCTCTCGAGCTTTAGTAATAGGCCGAGTCAGAACCAATGCTCTGTTCTGAACCCAACTAGCAAGAATGAAGGCGAGATTACGGACAACAAACATGGAACGTTATAGTGAGTACATAACTTCTTCTTTTCTTAGCTTCTCTGGCAGCATGAAAAATGGGCTCTCTCTCCCTGAAGTCTAGCAATGATCTAATGATGATGTTTTTAGATCTGTCTAGAATTTCTGGTAGAGGATTTAAAGCTAAAAGGGCTGTTTCATAGTTAAGTGTAGAGCTCAGTTTTAAGGTACAGACCTGCTGGTAAGTGTTTCTGTAGAAACATCTTTATTTTTGAACACATCTCTGGAACTTAGAATTGTAATGGTGTTTCTTTTGTATCTGTTCTCTAAATGAGTTCAGTCAGTCTGTCTGATGTAATTCTTCTTTTTCCCCTTCTTTCATGCCAGCCATCAAGCTTCTTCCCATCAGACCTGAGACCATTCTTCCACCAACAGCCGAGGATCTTCTGTTAGATCCTTTAGAGCAAGCGCCAGCAAGAGGAGTCAGTTCCAGGCAGACATTAGGGTGTTTGCTGCTGTTGCTGGCATACTGTGTGGTTACTTGCCTTCCATTGTCATTGTAGGGACTGCCTATTCCCCTCTGTCAGTTTGTATTGTACTCCATTGCATGTAGCCAACAAGGGCTACCATCACCAACTTGAGAAGCCATACAGTTGTTATCCCTGCCTTGGCCCAGGCCTTGTAACTGCATCTCTGCCCTCTGGCAAACATTGTGTTTAGGTGAATGGACATGTCTCCCCAGCCTTGTACTTGCACGCATAGTCTCACACACACACACACACACACACACACACACACACACACACACACACACACACACACACACAAACTTAGGCATACAGACAGGATTGGCAATCTTCCCAGCCTGAGCTGTAAAACACTCAAGCTGCTTTTCAAACGTAGGTCACCTGGGTCATAATCAGGGTTTTATGCCTCTGTGTCAATGGCAAGGCTCTGCCTGCTGTAATTCTCACTGACAAATTCTATTACTAAAGCTTGAATGTTAATAGAAAGCTCTAAAATGTGGATCTATTTTTGAAGTTTTTTTAAATACCTAATTATTTGAAGCTTTAAAGGATTCATATCTTCCAAATTGTTTATGTGAGTTTTTTGTGAATTTTCTCACATAGCAATGACACGGCATCCATGTTAACCAACTCACATTATTTTAAAAAGAACTGATCCTGTTTTTTTCACTTAAGTCACTTTATAAAATGTTTTAAGTTTCAAAAGCATTTTATTTCAAAAGTGTGATTTTCTTAACACCTGTTTTGTGTTGAAGCAATTCAAAGAAGTGATTATTTTATTTGTAAAATGATACCTCTTTCCATGAATTAATCAAGGAGTTCAGTCAAGGGCTGCTTGAGAAAAATCTCTCTTTGGTTCTTGATTAGGGATGAATTGAAGACCTTACAAAAACATCAAAATTTACCATGTAACTGCTTCCAATGGTCACATATTCCTGTAAGACGGGAGTTGGCAACCGGCAAATCATGACTACTACTTGTGCTATTAGTTGTGTGTCCTGCAAAACACTCATTTAGGCAGTAAATTTGACATGGCTAAAGCACAAAGCATTTTTATGAATGTAGTCTTGATCTCCTTGCAATAACTGCAGTACAGCAGGCTACAGTTAGCTGCATGCTTTGCGCTCTGTCTTCTGTAAGTACTCAGTTAACCACCAAGTTCAGAGTCCTCAGAGTAAAATATGTGTCTGATTGTGGTGCCCCAATGTTTGAATTATTAAAAGTTATGTAATAAAGGTTCATTTGTAGTCGAAAGCATGCATGCTGATCCAAAATGTTAAAAAGAAATAATCACTTTCTGTCGCTAGTAAACTGCTTCATGGAGCAGAATAATGCAAGATATTAAAAAAACGTAATTTTGATACTGGGAGTATTTCTACATGAAGCTCCATGGGCATATGTCATACCTTTGGAAATGCACATCTCGCATTATTTACTGACTTCATTCCCCATTTGTATCCCAGAAAACTACCATGTTTATCAAGAGCAGATCAAAAATGTGAGGCAAGCATCTCTGCATTGTGGGAAAATTGGCACAATTATTGGAGACGACTGTAAAGCTTACCGCATCAGACCCCTATTTAAAAAATAAAAAAGGCAGAAACAGGATTGTAATGTGTAGCCATAGAGCATGTGCAGTACATATGTAAAATGCCCCATACTACCAGAAAATGACAGAAGAGCACTTAAGTCCTGTTCTACAATGACATTATTTAGAAAATGTAAGACATTTTTCTTTCCTTTTAGTAATGTCATAGTGTAACACTAATAATCCACATCTGGATGTGGGTAAATCCTGTGTTATCCACACCCAGGCATGGATTAAGATTAAAGGCATGGATTAAATAAAATAGTGCTGTTGTTTTTATCATTTTTCAGATGCAAAATCTGGTTGTTTGTTCTTAGGCATACGTCATGTTGTTAACTGTTTTTTGCTTTCATTTGGATTTTATTTTATTACCAGCTGCTCCCTATGTACAGATAGACAAATGGCTTTATCTAGAGAGAGACAAGACTTGCAGCGTAATCTCCATTGAACCTGGTGCTGTTTCATTGACTTCATGGAAAGACCTACAGATTATTTTTCCGATGCTAGTATCGTGGTTGATATGGCAGGAGCAGGACAGTGTTGTGCTTGGCCAGATACCTGGATAATTTATTTTAAAAGGTCAGCAATGATGTTAAAACAGAGTTATATGGACCATCCTTATGCTATCAAGTACATCTCTTTTGCAGCATTTGAGCAATTGTTCCCTGGTGTTCATTAATAATTCTGTCAGGTTTAGAGGAATACGTTTGCACAAATTACATTGCTTTGCAGAAGTAGTAGTGACACAGTACCTCAGAAAATTTGAGTCTGTTTTGTTTACAGTATTAATACTTAGAATGTTGCATAGAGTATACTAGCATTATCCTGTTCACTGTGGAGTTCTACAAATGGAGTCAGCATGCTCCTTTGCCCAATCTCTTATTTTTCAGTAATGACATACATACTAAGATCCTCTAATCTTTTTTCTCTTCATATGCACACCCAGCACCATTTTTGTCCACATTTGAACTTTCTCCTCCCTGTTCATGTTCCTGCAAAGACAAAGGGTGGTATTCATAGTCATTATGTGAATGAGTTAAGGCTACCCTTACTGTCTGTGAATGAGCACAAGTAAGCCGCAGTTCTTAGAGGCCACTTATGCTTACATGAGATCACTGCAAATAAGCCTAAACAAATGAGAGCATAATGAGATGTAAATGAGAAACGATGTTAAACAGTATATACTAATGAAGTGTCTGATTGCTTATTTATGACTGTTAGTGAAATTTTCCCATTTTACCACATCATCTGCGATAGGTTGTATAAAGAGGAGTCTCAGGTATTCTATCTAGTTTACAGTCTGCAAAGATGCTGTCACTTGTTGCTATCCTTACTGTTTATTGTAAGTTTTTGCTAGCCTTGCTATTTATTGTTGTGAGCTGCTTGTCTTGGCTGAGCCAAAACTGCTTGCACCCAGCAGTGATTGCCAGCCAAGAAGGTGGAGCTATAAGCAAAGAATAACATGGTATAATTTTGATAATCAAGAGATACTTGATATGTTTAGAGCAGACAATGATCTTAGTGAGCATGTATGACTTCAGTGTGGTTACTGGAGGAATGCGTGGATTTCCTGTCCCTGTAGATATAAGGTATGTGTAGTGAGGGCTATACAATGCCTGATACAGGAACCTTCCAGAGACTGACTGGAGACATTTAGGGTATCCCACAGGCTTCTGTCTCAAGGATACTGCAGCAGTTCTTATATGTACTTTTGACACATGTGGATCAATACATTTATTTCCCAGTATCACCTCAAGACCAAGCCAGGACTATGACTACTTTATATGACGTGGGATGTTTCCTTGATGTATTCAGTGCATTAGATTGCATCTGTGTTGCAATTAGGGTCCTTTGTGGTCCATGGGGTGGTGGTACTGTGGTAGGATGAGCTACCATTCCACGGTGCATCATCAATGTCTTTGCCCAGCTTCCTGGCAGAACAATAACGCCCATATCTGGCATACTAACCCACTCTTCCACGTCTTCCTGCATAGTAGGATGTCCAGTGGTCATTTTGTTGGTTAAGTGGAAAAATTTTTTTTCTTTTTCTTTCTATTTTATTTAAGTAATTTATTAATAGTAAAATGTATTGCTGAATATTAAACCACTTTGGGATGTTCTGCTAGGTGCAGAGGAACTCAAGAGGTGGCCTGTATGAAATCTGTTCTGCTTTTTACCCTCCAATAATTATAATACTTTCTTGAGAAGCATTTGTAGTCTGATGTGATCTGCCTCCATATTTCTGGTCAGTGTCCCATCCTCTTCCCCTTCCAAGATTAACTTCTACTTGAGTCTGGTAAATCCTAACTAGTGTATGAATGGAGGTGGCCACAAATGCTTGGTGGGCCACCACATACACATCAGTGTGATCATGGCATTATCCCTACTCATTTCCATTTCCATGTAGTGCTACAAATCTTAAAGTATGATCTGGAGGACTCTGCCCATTTTCATATGACTTTCTATGGCAGTGCTCTGAACCCTAACAATGTCATAACATATTTGCTGCTGAGAAGTCAGTGCTTTATGTGTATCTTAGGCTAGGGTAGCTGTGACAAATTCCTGTGCCTGGCTCCCCTTTATAGGGGTGTCACTGCAGACACTGTTACCTCTGAATGTCTGCCATCATCCTGCAAGTGTTTCTCTGGGTTTAGAGATACCTGTGTAGAAGTGCATAGGTTTTCTACCTGTAGTAGTGTACGTGTAATGTTAGCATGTGCTTAAGTTTGTGATGCACTGTCACTTCCTGCAGAGTTACTAACATGTTGTGGGGTCTGAGATCTTGCCATTAAACTTGGGGACTGTCTTCCACTTTCCTCTGGCTTTCTCATGAAAATAACCATGTTATCATTGTCATCAGCGAGCGGCCATTCTGCTGCTGCTATCTTCCTATATTTATTGGTAAAGCAGAACTGTTTGTATATGCTGCTGACCCTATAAAAATATTGGAAAGCATTACCAATAAAGAAGTAAAATAAAGTAGTTTATGCTGAGTAAGGAGGTGTGAAGGACACTTACCATGCACACTGCCTTTATTGTCGTACTGTGTATTTGTGGAAAGTTCTCATATTAATAGTAATTGTCACATGTTTAATCATTCATGTCAGCATTCATTTTTCTATATAAATATATGCTACCATTTTAAACCAACATTCCTAAGTAGACCAATATTGCTGATTCAATGTTGGTAGTAGCCAGTGTCCACACCACCTCTGACTATTCCAGTGCCATCATCTTCTGTTTCATAATCATCCCCATAGATGAAGAGGCAGTATTCCTCATCATTTTTTAAAGAGATAATTGATGAAAACCCCCAGTACTGGTTATTGTAATTGCATTCTTCCTCACCTTGCTTCTAGCATATCCTGCCATATCATTTGCCCTCTTCCTGCACTGTGTTAATGTGTTTTCTTCCACCAACTGCATTAATATCCATTGTGACTTGATTTTAAACATTTGTCCACTCAGCTTTTTCAGGCCCCTGTTTACCAAACAGACATTTGCCATATGTCTTAAGAACTGCCATGAGGATGCAGTTTTCCTCATGGCTGAACTTGTCTTTTCAATGCTTTTATCCCATGTTGTGCGTCATTGCTGCACATAAAAATATGCCACAGTTAGACACAAAAAACTATTGGATGTAATCATCAGTCAAACAACACGGCAATGAAATCATGCCTACCCTCCTTCTTAAGAAAAGTTAAATGACACAAACCCCATAATTATATACACATGCAACTTTCAGTCCAGCCAAGAAAAATTGTGCGGTACTTACATATTATCGCAACCACAGAATTTGTGGCATTCTTGGCAGGAAGTTAGTTTAGTCATAATGGAACATTGCAGAGAATGCCATGAATTCTGTCAAATTTAAAAGTTAATCGCGTTAAATACAAAATGAATAGGAAGATAACAAGTAAAAATAAAGTAAAATAAACATAAACTTGCATTTCTATACATATATGAAGTGTTCTACCCACCTATGAAACCCTGACAATTCCAGCAGTACAAACAAGATCAGTGAAATAAGAACTGATCTCAGTCAATTCTAACAGTGATAGCTGTTAAATTTCCACCACAAAAAATTCAGATAGCCAAGCAATAACTTACTTACTATGATAATACTGTAATTTATATATATAATAGTTTCATTAAAACTATTTACATAAATTAAAAGTGCTGTAACTTCTTTTTTATACATAATATTCCAATTAGAAAAGGTGTGCCTTAACTTATGAAAAGCAGATTTGTAGTGAGAGTGTGTAATACACTGTAGTTGCATTACAGTCATTTAACTACCTTTATTTTTTTTTTTAATTGCAATGTATTTCACTTTGCTTGTGTTTACTTCATGTGACTTGAAACATATGACAGCTGCTGCCTACTTTTGTTTTAAAACTGCAGACAACAACTAATTTCTGCCATGTATATCTCCAGTTGTTATATATCTCACATTCCGGCAGGAGAACTGCTTGTAGATGAGCCGTTTCTGTTGTTCACAATGTAGTTGCGATAATACACATGAATGCATAGACAGCATTCTCGGCAGCACGATGTTTCAGTTAAGATCGGAATGTTGCCGAGAATGCGATAATACGTAAGTACCAATTGTGCTATAACAATACCTGCAGAATTATAAATATGCTAACAGCAGTAAACAATCACTTTAACAGATTTATCCTTCCCCCTAGTCACTATGACTGTCTTGTGTTCATAACAGGGCCGGCCTTAGCCGAAATGGTGCCCTAGGCGAAGTAGTGCTTTGATGCCCCCTAAGCCCCACCCACACCATTTCAGCCACACCCACAGGGTCACTCCCCAAGAAAGCCAGTCCAGTCATTTCCTTAAATTTTTTAAATGCATAGGAAGAAAAAGAGTGGGATCATGGTCAAATAGGGCCCTAGGCAGGGTAATAGACCACTTCTCACACAGCAGACCCACCTGCCACCCCCCCACTCCAGCAACAGTCCCCTCCTCAGCCATTCCAGTGTTAACCAGTTACCATGCATACTGTTCTTTTATTTGATTCTACAGTGATTACAGATATTGAAATAAAATAGCTCAAACAAATATCGCCATTTGCTAAGCAAACAATACAGTCTTGCAATGAAAACAGACTTAGCATAAGCAATAAACTTCTCTGCCTTTGAAACTCACATTCATTGAAATGGCATGGAAACCCACATTATAGAAAATGCATCAGGCTAGTGGAGAATTGTTTACCTTTGGTCTGTTTTCAAAACAGACTCCTTGCAAATATTGTTAGGGCCATGCATACATGTATTTGTTCTTTGGTTCACATTCCTGATTGCATTGAATTATGTTCCTTGTATAATACAGCACCACTTATTAGAATGTGTTTTACTTGTGTAGTTTTAACCATTCTTTTAATAGGCAATGAAACAAGTTGTATGGACCAATAACTACCCATTTCAGAAAATTTCAACCATAAAATGCCACTCAAGACTTCTGTCATTACAATCCACCAGTATTACTCCATACGCACAATCTCTGCAGAAGTAAAATCATCTGAATTCCACATTAAAGAAATCTGTAACTAATGAAGAGGTTGCTACTGGCAAACTTTACATATCAATGTTTTAGCTAGAAATTCAGTGCCTGCTGCCCTAGAAGTATTAATTGTCTATAGGAAATGACTAACAAGTTCATAGTCACTAGGCATCTCATACAAAGGATATACTCGGGAGTGTAGAACCCCTATCCCCCTTATAATGCACCAAATAATCAACAATCATATGGGCACTGCAGTATCAGCGCTTCATCTACATGATGTGGAAGTAGAATCCACAGCCTTCTGCACCAAAAGCAGTTATGCTACAATACTGCTTTCAGATTCTACACCACAGTGTGCTATTTGATAAAAAAAAAAAAAAAACAGCTAGCTGCACACTGAAAACATTTACAGTTGTTAGTGTGTTTTGAACATTTTTCCAGTAAACAATAAAACAATGTATGAACCAATAATAACAAAACTGCCCATTTCAGAACATTTTAACTATAAAAAGGCCTCTCAAACATCTGCCATTGCAACCCACCACTATCAGTCAATAAGCACAATCTCTGCAGAAGTAAAATTCATCCGAATAATTATACACAAGAGATTTGTAACTAATGAAGAGGCTGCTACTGGCAAACAACTTTTCATTTCAGTATTTCATCTACAAATTCAGTGCTTGCTATCCTTGAAGAATTAATTGCCTACAATGACTGAGAAACCATTTCAGAAAAGTTCATAGTTACTAGACATCTTAAAGGAGGGCACACTATGAAATGCAAAACCCTATTCTCCCTTGAAATGCAGCGAATAATTGGCAACTACAGCATTAAATACCATGCCTCCATACCTCGCAACCTCTTAGCACAAGAAATTTGAATAAAGCCTAAAATAATGGGAGGGGGCAAAGACCCCCCCCAAACAGGGGCAGATTATAAATATTGCACTTATAAACAGAAAGTTGCTAGAATAACATTTGTTATAGCATGCATTTTCTGAAGGATGTGAAGGCTGAAACTCAAATGTATGACATTTAGTTATTTAAATCATCATTGATTTGCCAGAAAAACACACATTTTATGAGGAATAAGCCAAAAATATGAGGCAGAAATCTGGACAATTGAGAGGTATGCATACCTCTCAACCTCTTAGTGCAAGAAATCTGGACAAAGCCTTACATGATGTGGATGCAATGGCCGAAAAAATAGGGATAGATTTTAAATATTGCACTGCTTTTAACTTAGAAAATTTGCTAGAACGGGATTTGAGTTAACGTGCATTTCTGAAGGATATGAAGTCTGAAAGGTGTCTATATATTCAGCCCAAGACTGCCTGTGTACCACTAATGGCCAGAAGCAGTTCCTATATGTTTTATCCCATTCATGGGTCCCCTCAAATTTTCTACAGTATGATCCTAGTTATCATCGTTAAGGGTAACATATAACTATCAACCATGGAATGGGTAAAGTCAATCTAAGCAAATAGGATAGGTTAATTTGAGCATAAAAAGGGAAACTGGCTAGACTTAAAATGTCCTGCAAGGACAGCTAACCTAGTACTTACCTATGACCCTATGGACAGTAGAAAAGAAAAACATACATCAGGAATACTCAGCACTATGGATAAAAGCCTGCTAAGAATGTAACCAATGATATCATGAGCACCCAGCAATGCCAACTATAGAAAATACAGGGTGTCCATCTTTTTACTTAGATGGGGCTACAGATGAAAATAGGTGGAGGTTATAGCAACAAGTGATGTGCCAATGAGAATGAAACAAATGGCAACTCAGTTATCAACAAAGGTAGATTGGGGGTATTACGGGTTAGTTCTTCAGCTGACATGGCTATCCTAACAGGCCACAAAACAATTTCCTCCAATATTAAAACACTGCACTCTGCATTCCTTATTGTGGTTATTCTGTACAAAGACTAAGAAGGTCTTCATTGGATCTCCCACTCATTCTTCCAGAACTGGCGGTAGACATGAATACTCCAGGTCTGCTAGCTCAGGGACACTATTTACAAAGTCTGTGCACTGTATGGCCTAAGGTAATTTTAGCAATCATGCATGTGGCCGTCGGGAGGCAGAAAAGTAAAGAAGCTTTTCAAATGTGTACTTTATTACTAGTCATGAAACAAGATGGTTTAAATTTTGCAGTCTTTAATAAGGCCTGAAGAAATCTACATTCTGAACCACACTTGCAGCTGGAATAGTTCTAATTATGAATTAGAACTAAAGATTAAGGGATTACTATAATAAATATAATGTACAACAGTAGAATTTAATGAATATGTTAAAGATCTTTGGATGAGTTATGTATAACGACTTTGATCCCCACATGTTCAGCTTTCATGTAGCTTGAAGGATCAATGGGTCATCCTTGAAAACAAGCATATGCATTTAGCGGGTCTTACTTTGTTAACAGCACCCAAGTAAAATAAGGAAATCAACAGTACATTACCTCCAACATCCACATTCACCAAGAGGAGATGCACTTATATTAATATTGCTAAACATAATGCTTCTTTTCAGGGAAGCTTTCCAGCAAGGAATAATTAAAAATGTTTCAGATAAAACCTGAAAAAATAATAAGAGAGACACTATTTCAAAAGCACCAAAGACTTCATTTCTGTGATTTACCAAAGAACAACAAACTTTAAGGACAGTTGAGTGGTATGTTGCTTGCTCACTCACACACACACAGCTAGCAGTACAAATACACATACCTACTTTCTCACGAAGCAAGACACACATACCTTCTCTTTCATACAGCAACTACCAACTTGTTTAAATTCCACACACTCCTGCTCTCTCATACAACACAAGCAAGCACCTTCTCTGTCATACACATACACCTACTCTCTCACACAGTAAGACACGCACTTTATCTCTCATACAAACAGAATGACTCATTTAAATCACACACACACACACACACACACACACACACACACACACACACACACACACACACACACACACACACTCTCTCTCTCGCATACAGAAGCCCAGTTTAAACTACAAAGACACACACATACACTTACCTTCTTTTTAAACCGAACGGCCACATGTGTACACATGCAATTAACCCCTCTCTTGAAGTGCTACTTTATTTTCCATGCACAACTTTAGAAACCCTTCTTTACGTCCACGCTGGTGTGCGTGCATGTGATGCACGCATGTTCCTCCTTAAAGGAGAAGACTCCACTACCTTTGAGTCGAGTGAAGTGTTTTTTCTTTCTTTTGGTTAACTGTTGAAGCATCCGGCCAACCTGCAGGTATAAAAGTGGGAGGGTGCTCGCCCCCTCCACCACACACTATGTTTCCGGTGCCCTATGTTTTATTTATTTTAATTAATTTACTTAATAATAAGAAAAGTAAATTAATCAAAATAAATACAGAAATAAATATACACAAATTGCGCCCTTTAGGATGCCGGCCTGTATGGCGCCCTAGGCAGTTGCCTAGTTCGCCTATGCCTAAGGCCGGCCGTGGTTCATAATACTCTCATTTTTCATTCTTCAGTGATACTCAGAAATCTCCAAGTAAAGACACATTGTTCAGTCAACAGCACATCCTTACTACTTCTGTACTTCACAATTAAAACACTGCATGACTACATGGATGCAAAATCACTACTTGGCATCAAACCGCTGCTGTAATGATTTTTCCAGTCACCAAATGACAGATTTACATTCTTTTCTAAAGCCATCACACTATGCCTATCATATGATTAAAACAAAACATTTCTTGAAATAAATTCACTAATTTTACATCGTTTTGAAGTTTTTCATAATAATTTAGCAATAGTTCTTTTATTTTTTCTTATTTTTCAAAAGTCCACAGTTTCCTATGTCATTTGCCACCTAACTGAGGTAATCACAAGTTAATATGGCAGTGTTAAAACTACTTCATGTAATTTCATGTCCATTTATGCACTTTATATGCAGATTTAGCCCTTTTATATTTATCTGTTTTCAAAACCATACTAATATGTAAACATTAACAACATCTTACACATGTAAATAGCTCTCAGCTACTCATGAATGCAGCCTCAGGTTCATGTGAACATGCGGAAAGTGGTTGGAGTCTGTAGTAGTCCCCAGCTTGCCATGGGAATGCACAGATAGCCTCAGTTATACTCAAAACAGAATGTGCACATAAAAAGCAAAATTGAGTCACATGCATGTGAGTTTACACAGCCATGAAGAATAATGTCTGCTCATCTAAAGTCATGTGGCATACTTTATCACCACAAAGCACTTGCTCCTCATTTAATAAACGTTGATAGGAATGTTTATTTGTGCAAAAGAACCCCGCACCAAAAAAGGAGAAATAAACATTAATACTGCTGCTATACTGAATGAGGCATTATAAATGACATTCATGTAGAATATCCCAAAAAAGTAGCTAAGACAATGCACAGCAGCAACAGCGATTGTATTATAAAAAATAATAATTGCATGCTGACTTTTATCCACTGTGTTAATGAAATGTGAATGTATTCCTTTAACAAAAAAAACAAAAAAAAAAAAAACTTTAAGGTGACAAGTATTTCTGGTCAAACCAAACTTGTCAATAATAGCAGTCTGGTCTAATGCCCCTGCTGGTTAGCTGGGTTTGGTTAAGGTGATGTCACACCCCAGAGGAAGTGGTTCTAAATCTTTGAAACTTAGCCCTGCCCATAGTTTCTTCATTCTGGATGTTCTTCGTGTTTCACTGTTGCAGTCATTACATTTGGGTAATCTGCTGGCAGGTTGCCCTCAGTAGGCCTGACTAACAAAATCTTGGGCCCTGCGTCGGTTGCTGTCTCCTCTTCCATGACGTCAGGTCGTTAGGGGTAGAAAACATGCAGCCAATGCCATTTTATTCAGTCTTTCTTGCCACGCGGTGCCCGAAGCAGAAGCAGTTCGCAAGTGCCGGTCAGCCGACTCCTGAAATTTCGAATTTCAGAACCTAAGTCTTCAAACTAAAGCTAAGTTCCCTGTTGGGGAAACTTTTTCTTGCTCCTTACCGATGTCAGTAAAAGTTAATAATTGCATTACTTGTGGGAAGCAAATACCTCATAAGGATTTTCATTTGTACAGCATTCCTTGCCTAGGCCCAGATCATAACGTGCTTTGCTGTCGGTTTTGTGCTAGATTTAACCAATGCACTATTAAGCGTCAGTATATTTTTGCTTCTAAATATTTTGGATCAAGATTTAATTACCCTGAAATGTCGTCTGTTAGCAATCCGACTACCGGAGTTCACAAAAAGCGCAAAGAAAAAGACAGCGACAGATTGTTGAGGTCCAGAATCGACGAATTTAGCTTCTCCTAAGCCAGTCGCCGGTTCGCCGGTACTCAGTGAGGCGCTTTCGCAGCCCCTAATACCTGCTACTTTTGAGTCGCAGGCCTCTACTGAGACCCATTTGGTGTCCGGTATGCCACAAGATTCTCAGAGTACTGAACCCGCGGATGTCTCTCCCTTGGATGGGTCCAGAGCCGCTGAGCAGTCACCGGCTTCTGAGAGTGTTTTCAGGCCTCAACATTTTTATATTAAAATGATGCCAGCCTCAAAAACAAGATAAAAAACTTCTTCTGTGTCTAAAAAAATGACGCATGAGCCATGTGCTCAGGCCTCTATGCTTAAAAAACAGATGATCAAAATGGTTGAGGACTTAATTACCTTGATCAGGGGTTCCCAACCCCCCCCCCCCTGCTAAGAGGCCTAGGCAAGGCACTGATTATGAATCTTCAGATCAGATTTCCATTTCTTCTGATTCCTCTTCTGATCAGGAATTTTCTATTCCACCCTATGAGGATTCTGATGCAGACGAATCCATCCCATCTGCATCTCCTCCTGAGGATTACTCTTTCGGAGAAACTTTGCATACTTTCAGGGAACATTTTCACTTGGAGAGTCAGGACTTCTCTGAATCAAAAAAGAGGCTTAGGGATTTCCTTCTTCCTCAGCATAGGCCTTTGGCAATACCTCCTGTATTAGACATTGTTGATGTGTTTTCGGAATCAAGCTTGGCTCCTGATTCCTACCTCTGGCTCCTTGTAAGCCAGACATATATTACATGGTTCCTGACTCCCACAAATTTCTATTCAAAAATCCTGCTGCTGATCCTGAGACTATTCCACAGGGTCTCAAAGGTGTAAATGCCTCTACAGCCAAAAATCCTACCGCCTCTGATGGTGATTCCAGGGCACTGGATAGGTGGGGAAAGAAAGTTTATATGTCTGTAACCTTGGCAATTAGGGTCTTAAACTGCCAGTTTCATATGCTTAAATATCAACAGCATGTTATGGGCTTACTGAAACAGAAAATGATGTTGATTTCTGATTGTGTGGAAAATAAAGAATTACAGGAATTATTGCATACAGCAGAACAGGTTGGAAAGCATACTTTGCAATGTGGTTTTGATTCCTTGGAGGCCTCTTGCAGGGCCGCAGTTACTGGATCTGTGATTAGAAGGTATGCCTGGCTCAAGGAGCAAAATCTGCCTGATCATGTTAAAGCTAAATTGTTGGATGTCCCCTTGCAGCATAATACTCTGTTTGGTAATAAGGCAGAAGAGGTTTTAAAGAAAATGGAAGACAAAGCTAAAGCTATGCAAACTGTAAAAAATTTCTTGCAAGTGCAGCCACCCAGGTTCAGTAGGCACTAGCCTACAAAAATTGGTCCTTTCCTGTGTCCAACAGAGCCTCTCAAGGCAAATCCAGGCGCTCAAAAGGCTCTAGATACCAATCACAGGGTTCTTACAGGTCAAAGCAATGGGGTGCCTCCACCTCCAAATCTGGAGGAAACGAAGCACAACCCTACAGTAAACAGTCTCAATGACTTCCCTCTACCTTCACCAAGCACTTATCTTTTGGCAGCCCCCTTGGGGGGGGGAAACTAGCACTTCATGCTCAAAATTGGCAGTTAATTACCCAGGACAAGTGGGTGTTAAACATAGTATTCCAGGGGTACAGATTTCATTTCCATACTTTGCCAATTCCAAACAGTTGACCAGATCTGCTACAAAATCAGTGGGGCAGAGGCTCAGAAACAAGTAATGCCCCTCATGGATATGGGGGTTATTCAACCAGTACCAGAAAAGGAAAAAGGACAAGGTTTTTATTCAGGAATTTTCCTGGTACCCAGAAAAGACAATGCCTGGCGTCCAATACTGGGCTTATCAATTTTGAACACGTTCTTGGACATTCCAAAATTCAAAATGCTGACTTTACAACAGCTACTGCCTATGCTGGGCAGGAACGCTTGGTTAGTGACTCTAGACTTAAAAGAAGCATACCTGCATATCCCAATAAGGGAATCATGCAGAAGATACCTCCGCTTCAAGGCAGGTTTTTTTGCATTACCAATTCTCTGCACTGCCCTTTGGCTTATCTACTGTGCCCAGGGTCTTTACAAAGTGCCTGGCACCAGTAATTGCATTCTGCAGACAAAGAAGCATACAAATATATCCTTATCTGGACGACTGTCTCATTCAAGCAGAGGACAAGGACACTCTTCTTCAACATCTGGCATTTGTAAAAAGGCTTCTAATATGCCTAGGGTACACAATAAACGAAAAGAAATCACAACTGGTACCCTCTCAAATAATTACATTCCTGGGTGCAAGCTTGAATACAACTGCCCAGATGGCTTACCTTACGCCAGACAAAAAAAGGCAACTGACAACATACTTCAAACAAATGGCAACAAAAACCCAGTTATCTGCAAGATAAATTCTGCAGGCTTTGGGGTTCATGGCATCCTGCATTCTACTAATTCCATATGCGAGACTGCATATGAGGAAACTACAATGGCATCCAAAAAGTTTATGGAGTCAACATTGTCACAGTCTGGAAACAATGATTCCTCTCATTCCCTGCCTACAACAGGAGTTTCTTTGGTGGGCAGAGACATGTCACCAAAACAAGGGACTGTAATTCACTCTACCCCCTCCCACCCAATCCCTAACTACAGACACATCAGACTATGCATAGGGGGCCCACCTGGCGGGGAGATGCATTCAGGGCAAATGGAGCCCAAAACAAATGTATCTGCATATCAGCAAGAAAGAGAAGCTAGCTGTTCAGAATGCTCTGACAGCCTTCAAGGACTTACTTCATCCAGGACAACTACTGATAAAGACAGACAACACCACAGTTATGTGGTACATAAACAAGCAGGGGGGTACTCATTCCTACCCCCTTTGCAGACTAGCCATGGCATTGTGGAAGACAGCTTTGACTTACCAAATACATCTTCAAGCTCACTTCCTGCCAGGAAAACAAAATACTCTGGCAGATGACCTAAGCTGAAATCTTATGGACCCGCATGAATGGAAACTGGATCCACAAATCTACAGCATGTTAACACAGAAATGGGGGAGCCCAGACATAGATCTATTTGCCTCTCCCCAAAATTATCAGCTGGACAAATTCTGCACAAGAACTTATCACAGAAAAGCATGGAAAGTGGATGCCCTATCCTTCAGTTGGAAAAACCTATCAGTCTATGCCTTTCCCCCTCTGCCTCTTCTCTCCAAGGTCTTACTAAAAGTCAGACAGGAAAAAACAAAAATGATCCTAGTTGCTCCGCACTGGCCTCGCCAGCACTGGTACCCAATTCTAAGGAATATGTCTCAACTTCTTCCTTGGTACTTGCCTCAAATACCTCATCTACTATCTCAGCAGAACAATCAAATTCTGCACACTCAGCTCCAAACTCTGAACCTTGCAGCATGGCTGATCATTTAGTTATTCAAACAACATCTCTCAGTAAATCTGTGATTGGATGTCATTTTGGAAACCAGAAGGCCTAGTACTAGAAAATCTTATGCTGATAAATGGAAGAGATTCTGTGCTTGGAACCAAGCCCAAGGAACAGACACAGCAAAGCCTAATATTCCTCAGATTTTACAATATTTGACTGAGATGCTTGACAAGGGCCTGTCTTTTTCTTTAATAAAAATACATGCCTCTGCCATCTCAGCTCATTACAACACAGAGCCTCCCCTCTTTTCTCATCCTCTACTTAAACAGTATGTTAGAGTGGCCAAAAATTTAAGGCCTCCCAGAAGATCACCAACTCCTGCATGGGACCTCAACTTTGTGCTGGAAAAACTCACCCTGCCTCCTTTTGAACCAGCAGCTACTGCGGATATAAAATGTCTGTCTTGGAAAACAGCTTTCCTCTTGGCAGTCACTTCAGCAAGATGGGTTTCAGAACTACAGGCTCTCATGGCTGTGGAGCCTTTTATTACATTTTACCCAGACAGGGTGTCCATCAGGACCAGTCCTTCCTTTATGCCTAAGGTGGTATCCAGTGTGGCTCTTAACCAGACAATTCACCTGCCAACATTTTACCCAAATCCGCAGAACAAGGGGGAGCGGATTCTGCATTCATTGGATGTACACAGACAATTAAGATTCTACTTAAACAGGACCAAATTTCTAAGGAAGTCTGAGCAACTACTGGTAGCATTTGCTGCAGGGTCAGAGGGGAAGGCTATATCAAAGCAGACTATTTTTAAGTGGATAAGCCACTGCATTCGTTTCTGCTACTTGCACCATGGTAAACCTGTGCCCAAGGGGATCAGGTCACATTCCACCAGGGCTGCCTCTACCTCAGCAGCTTTTTTCAGAGGGGTTCCAACCAAAGGCATTCTAGAGGCTGCTACTTGGAGCTCTGTTCATACCTTCACAAAGCGTTATCATTTGCCTCTCTTCTCCAAACCCAGGGCAGGCTTTGCCACTGCAGTTCTGCAGGGCCTTATAGCTTCTCCTAATGCTGTTTAGTTCCATCCTCCCATCCATAGATTTGGGATTCTACCCAAATGTAGTGACTGTAGCAGTGAAACATGAAGAACATAGTACAGTTGTGTACACTTACCATAAATGTAGATGTTCGAGTGTATTCACTGTTGCAGTCTGGGTTACCCACCAGCCATACCCCTTTTTTCTATAACTTTTCTTTCCTTTCACTATATACTAAAGCCTTTGTGGTGTATTTGTTTTTAGATGAAGGTAAAGTTTATGTTGCTAAAAGTGCATTTTCATATATTTCTGTTTATTTATATATATATATATATATATATATATATATATATATTTTTTTTTTTTTTTTTTGCTACCCATTTGGGGGGCACCTGACATCTGGAGCAAGAAAAACTGAATAAAATGGTATCGGCTGCATGTTTTATACCCCTGACGACCTGACGTCATGGAAGAGGAGACAGGAACCGATGCAGGACCCAAGACTTTGTTATTCAGGCCGACTGAGGGCAACCTGCCAGCAGATTACCCAAATGTAATCACTGCAACAGTGAATACACTCAAACATCTACATTTATGCTAAGTGTACAAAACTGTACTTTCTGGCACATTGAATGATGATCGGACATGTAAAGGCACAAGGTCACTCTCTGAGCTGGTCAGATAAGGAGACCAAAATTATGGTCTACCTTCTTAGAGGTTAGCACCCAGATAAGATCCAGTCTTTTATAAGTTACAGTGAGTAGAAAATGATATCTGGTAAGAGTTGGGTGAGCAGCTGTCATCCCTTACAGGGATCAGCTGCACCAGCCAACAGTGCTGCCACAGGTACAATAACTTTGAGAAGTGTAGGCCCCACCAGCTGTCCGAGTGGGTTGACCAGGTAGTGGCAAGAATGCCAGAGTTCTGTAATAAGTTAACTTCTTTTTTCCATTTTTGGTTATATTGAACATAAGTTTATAAAATAAACTATAAGAAGATTACATAACTGAAGGTATTTGCAATAAAAGTATGTGTGTAATTGTGATTTTGTATCTCTAATGTTGTTATAATGAAAACAATAAACATGTTTGTACACAAAACTTAATTTCTATAAAAATATATAAAATGTTTATGTGATAATCAAATTGTGTAAATACAAATATAATATATGTAAGATTAAAAAATGTGTGTATGTGTATCTATACGTATAATCTGTATGTGTGAGTGAGTGTGTGTGTGTGTGTGTGTGTATATATATATATATATATATATATATATATATATATATATATATACACACACATACATATATACACACACACACACACATATATATATATATATATATATATATATATATATATATATATATATATATATATATGTCTAAGTTGCAGATATACATCTGTACGAGTACACTTGCATCTGTTTTTTTCATGTATATAAATGTATGCATTTATACATAAACAAAAACATTTGCATTGCATTGGTAGCTGGTAAAGTACATGAAGATAGTTTTTGTAAAGAAAGGATTTTGTTTGTGTAGGCTAGAATTTTTTTTTATTAGTATAGTAATCGTATGAGACAGTAATTATTACTTTCTTCCACAATATTAACTGCACATACAAGATGACTGAACTCGGTCAGGCACTGTACTGTAGTCATAGTGGAGATCTAGGGATGGGAGTGCGGGTTGCGATGTCACGTGAATGCCTAGCACATATGTTAGTGAGAAATGACCGGTAGTATTACTTCTGTACACATTTTTTTAAAGGGTCCCCTTATATACTTAACTTTATCAGGCATAAAATCGTCAAATCATACATTATTTTACCAAAGTACATATGCAGCTAAGGAACATAAAACATCCTTGAATTTTTCTGTGTGTGTATTTTTTCTTCCGGAACACAATTCACAGACTGTTACATGCAAAGCACAGTATTTTAAAACATTCCAGCAAACAGAGAATCTGTTTGCACTTATAAAAGTGGAATGGTTTATTTATAACTTGCAATATGGTGAAAACTGGCACAGTATGAGAATTTAATCAAACACATAGTAATCAAGTACAGTAGGGAATAAAACGCTGTGCATATTAATATTTCATTAAGGTATATAAAGAAAAGAATTATAAGGGATGGTAACTGAAGCACTACATTGCTTCAGTACATTACTGCAACCCAATGTAAAATATATGTCAATGTATAAGTGCTATATTCTGTCTTTAATTGATTTCATCCATGTATGTAAAGAAATAATGTATGAAGGATGGTAACAGAAGCAGTGCAGTGCATTCCATACATTACTGCAATCAAATATTAGTCTGTCTGTATATAACTGCAGTATTCTGTCTGTAACTGATTTCGTCTTTAAATGATTGTATAAGAATCAAGTATTTATAAAAGGTAGTTTCACTAAATATTGCAAACAGGTGCATATCAGGCTCATATATAATCATTTATGTTAGTATAGTAAACTGCAAAATGTAAACCCACCAAAGCTCGATAGCAGCACAGTCTTCCTTCCCACATTTGCATAAGTACTTCAGATATAATTTCATTTCAAGTATGTATGATACAATTCTCATATCATTCTTCTTGCATAATACATAAGCTCTTCCCAAGTCTGTCATCCAGAGTATACATAAACACTTCATGCACATTCTGTTTTACTTTGCTAAAGATTTATAAAAAATGAAATTGTTTTATAGTAATTGAATGCTATTTTGTCTCCCTTACCCTTTATTTTTCTGTTTCTTTTTCTTATTTTAATTAACCATTCCTTTCTCTTTTGCAGTTTTCTTTCTGTCCCATTTATTTTATTTTATTTTACATATCCAAGTTCCTCATAAGCAGCCCAGGCATGTACCTCAAAAGTTAGGAGTGTTAACCCTTTGCTCATTCAGGGATGTCCTTGCAGGGTTGGGATGGTTGCACCAATCCTGTAGGCACAATGGAACATGACAGCATGGCAAGCCTCACTAAATGAGGGCTTTGGAACTGGCTGAGGGCATGCTGGAGCAAGATGACTTCAGCCAATTGAGGTCTCCCTTCAGTGGATTGAAGCCTTTCTGCCCCATTTGGTGCTGGCCACTGCAGACCCTTACCCCCTCAACATTGGTGTCCTCCACTACAATGCCATCTGGCAATGGAAATGTCTGAGGCTCTGTAGACTGGCAACTCTTGATGGCATCCCTCTGTCCTTTGTCCTTTCTCCTACACCCTCTTGACTACTTCTACCCACACTACTTTCATATATAAAAAAATCCTGAAAATGTAGAGGGGTTTATCCTTCACCAAAAACATAGTGCCCCTTGTCTCACACTACCTTCTACATAATCCTCTTGATGTGTTCCTTCTGTGTCTTCCCTTTTTCAAATTTTCTTATCTTCCCATTTCCAGTGGTTAAACAAACCAACATGATGTCCACATAAGGATATCCCTATTTAAAATATTTCAAACCCAGACCCCTTTTTTAAATATTAACAATAAGGAGGTAATTGGGAATGTATTTTTTGGGAGTGTAATCAGTTGGCAGACATAAAATAATTCCCTGCAGACTACTGTCAGAAATCCTGGGGGAGCAACTGGTTGTAACCATGGAAATTATATTTTCAGCTGAGATATGGAGTTGGAATTGCCTAGAACATAATAAGGCCTTGCTGAGTTTAATTCTGGAGGCTGCCAAAAAAGCAATTGAAATCAAAGTCTAAACCAGTCATACTTGAAATAGTGAATATAGTAACAAAAATAAAAGAATTGGAAGTGGGATCATTAGAAAAGGGTAGGAGCAAATTACATAGAAACATGAGAATTGTGGGAACAATACATGCAAAATAATATTTTGTAAGAGAAATGGGGTTTAAAGGAAGGCATGAATTGAATGAGTTATGTAATGTTTGTTGTGCAATAACTGTATAATGTTTGCAACTGGCAATATATCAATGTGTTTTTTCATTTATGTAAATGTATGATTGTCTGTCTTTTTTTTTTTTTTTGTCTGCTGCTGTTAGGGGTCATCACAGTGGATCATCTGTTTCCATTTCTTCCTGTCCTCTGCATCTTTCTCTGTCACACTAACTATCTGCATGTCCTCTCTCACCACATCCATAAACCTTATCTTATGCCTTTCTCTTTTCCTATTACCTGGCAGCTCCATCCTTAGCATCCTTCTTCCAGTATACTCAGCTTCCCTCCTCAGCACATGTCAAACCCAACTTAATTTCGCCTCTCTGGCTTTATCTCCAAACCGTCCAACCTGAGCTGACCCTCTAATTACTCATTTCTAATCCTGTCCATCCTTGTCACACCCAATGCAAACCTTAACTCTGCCACCTCCAGCTCTGACTCCTATCTTTTCATCAGTGCCACTGTCTCCAATCCATAATAAAATAGCTGGTCTCACTACCATGTTGTAAACCTTCCCTTTCACTCTTACTGGTATCCATCTGTCACAAATCACTCCTAACCCTCTTCTCCACCCAGTCCACCTTGCCTGCACTCTCTTCTTCACCTCTCTTCCACACTCACCATTACTCTGAACTGTTGATCCAAAGTGTTTAAACTCATCCACCTTCACCAACTCTGCTGCCTGAATCCTCACCATTCCTCTGTCTTTCCTCTCATTAACACACATATATTCTGTCTTAGTCATGCTGACCTTCATTCCTCTCCTCTCTAGAGCATATCTCCACCTCTCCAGTCTCCTCTGCCTGTTCCCTGCTGTCACTATAAATCACAATGTCATCTGCAAACATCATAGTCCACAGGGACTCTTGTCTGATCTCATCTGTCAACCTGTCCATCACCGTTGCAAATAAGAAAGGGCTCAGAGCTGATCCTTGATGTAACGCCAGCTCCACCTTGAATGCATCCGTCACTCCTTCTGTAGATCTCATTACTGTCACACTGTCCTCGTACATATCCTGTACCACTCTTACATCTTTGCCACTCCTGACTTCCTCATACAATGCCACAACTCCTCTCTAGGCACCTTGTCATATGCTTTCTGTAAGTCCACAAAGACACAGTTCATAGGTTGGCACTAGGCTGTCGTCCCTAGGGCCTATGCAAACCTAGCCATAACAATTCCCTGGATATTTCTTCCCACAATATTTACTTCCCTGGACCTGTGTCTAGTAAGGCGACTGACATGATCCCCGGGGTGAATTTCCTGTCTCCCATCCAATCGTCAAGGTTCCTTTTGAAGAGGGCCAAGGAGGTGCTCTGCTTGACATGTATGGGCAGTCTATTCCAGAGTATGGGGAGTCTCTGGGTCAGAAACCTATCCCTCCAGCATGTTTTGTTCATCAACACCCTCAGAGCAAACATTGCATCTGTAGTGCTCTTTCTTGGCATAAAACTGTACTGCTGTTACTAATCATCACCTTCTTTCTTATGAATACTACTCTTTCCCATGAATTCATGCTGTGGCTGATTAATTTTATCCCTCTGTAGTTACTACAGCTCTGCACATCACTCTTCTTCTTAAAAATCAGTACCAATACACTTCTTCTCCAATCCTCAGGCATCCTCATAACAAGCTTCCATTAAACAATTTGGTAAAAAACCCACTGCCATCTCTCCTAAACACCTCCATGCTTCCACAGGCATGTCTTCTGGACCAACAGCCTTTCCATTCTTCATCCTCTTTATAGCTGTCCTTACTTCCTCTTTGCTAATCCATTGCACTTCCTGTTTCACTATCCTGACATCATCCAGCCTTCTTTTTGTCTCGTTCTCTTCATTCATCAGCCCCTCAAAGTACTCTTTTCATCTTCTCAACACACTCTCCTTGCTTGTGAGTGCATTTATCTCATTATCCTTTATCATCCTAACCTGCTGCACATCTTTCCCAGCTTGGACCCCCCTGTTTAGCCAATCGGTACAGGTCCTCTTCTCCCTCCTTAGTGTCCAACCTTTCAAACAACTTGCCATACTCCTTATCCTTAGCCTTCACCACCTCTCTCTTCACCATATGCCTCATCTCCTTGTTCTTTCTTCTTCTGTCTACTTTCTTCATTTCTCTGACAATCTCACTTTGGCAACCTCTTCCTCTCTGTACTCTCCTGTACTTCCTCATTCTACTGCCAGGTCTCCTTGTCCTCTGTCCAGATGTCACACCGAGCACCTTTCTAGTTGTCTCCCTTACCACCTCTGCTGTGGCTGCCCAGCTATTTATATATATATATATATATATATATATATATATATATATATATATATATATATATATATATATATATATATATATATATATATACATATGTAGAAAACACTATCTAGTTAGCAGTTGTTTTCTGTTTTCTCCCCTTTCCCCAGTAAAATCTTTGATTGCCTTTGGTCTTTTGGCCTTGGGCCTTTTCTTACAGTTGTTAGTTAGAGTTACCCTTTTGGGATTTTTGATATTGGATTGCCTTAATCCTATTTATATAGTTAAGTAGTTGGTTACTAGTTGCATTTTTGGGCTGTTTGTACTGTGTGTAGTTAGTTAGATTTCCTCTTTAACTTTAACTATCTCATAGTTAAATAGTGTGTTTCCTTTACAATGGATTTTGTGAATAGTATTATGTCTTGAAGAGAAGGAAAAACATCCAAAGTCTGGGTTTAAAAAATGCCCAGACTGCGTACAGAAGATGTCCGTTACGGATGCCCATGTTCAGTGTGTTTATTGTTTGGGTGAGGTGCACCTGCAAGAGTCATACAGTATCTGCCACTCCTTTTCCACTAGAGTACTTGCAGAAAGGAAGAGGAAGTTAATTGATAGGGGTATTATCAAACACCCTTTTTCAGAGGCATTGTCTGACCAGGATGGGGCCAGCAAATCATCCAAATCTTCCTCTGAATCTAGGACTAAGAAAGGAAAAAAGTCAGAAAGTTTTGTGACTTCGGCTCCACTGACTTCGGAGCTGACAGTCTGTTCTTTTCGGAACCAGGACACTGCTCTGGAACCGGGTGCTGAAAAGCCTCAATCTTTACTGCTCCAATCGACTCCATCTGTTCACTCTTCCAGGTCTTCTGTCAGCCTGTCCCGTCTGGATATGGACCGGCTGGTTCAGAAACTCTTAAAGGCACCAGGCCTAGCTAAATTGCTGTCGGACACTGCTCTGGAACCGGGTGCTGAAAAACCTCAATCTTTACTGCTCCAATCAACTCCATCTGTTCACTCTTCCAGGTCTTCTGTCAGCCTGTCCCATCTGGATATGGACCGGCTGGTTCAGAAACTCTTAAAGGCACCAGGCCTAGCTAAATTGCTGTCGGCTCAGGCCCAACCGACGGAGCCGAAGACCATTACTCCTGAATGGTCTGCTCCTCCTCCGAGCCGTACCGGTCCTTTGGAGCCAGAGGAGGCCAACCTGATGATTGTGGATACCTTGGAGCTGACACCTGTTCCAGTGTCATTGGCTCCATCTGCTTGGACATTCTCGGCGTTGACTGGGGACTGTAGGAGCCGACACTTTCCAGTCTGGTCCAGGGATGATAGTCGCACCGACTTGTCAGTGACAACTCTTCCTCTTGGGGCCTTGGCTCTGGTGAGCTCGGCTCCTACCTCGGGCTCAGAGCCCACGGCTTCGGTGCGGGAGGGGATTGCGTCTCCTTCAGATCTGTCTACTCCTTCTCATCAGAGCCGTGGTGCATTCGAAGCCATGAGGTGAGTGTCGTCTCCTAAGACTTCCTCATCTCAAGGTCTGGCGTCTTCTTCCCCTAAAGTGCCTGTGTTAGTTTCTGTTTCCTCCGGTCATCCTAAGCGTAGAGTCCCAGATCCTCAGGTAGCCCCACAGGGCGCTCCCTGCTCTTCTGAGACCTCTCCAGAAGTTCCCCCTGAAGATGTCCCCAGGAAGAGTTTATGCAAGAGGAGGCATTTGGACTCCCTACAGGAGTCTCTCACATCAGTCACCGACTTGGATGAAATCAGAAGGGTCCTCCTCTGAGGACATCTCCTTTGCGGAGATTCTCGAAATTCTTAGGCAGAGGGGTGATTGGCAGTCCAAGAGCCCTACTCAGGATGAGTCAGTTCTCCTGAAGGCATTCGGATCTCAACCTTCCACCTCTTGGGTATCTCCACCCTACGATGAGCTTATGGATCTGGTCTCTCGTAGGGCATGGGAGTCACCAGAATCTATGGAACCTGTTCCTAGGAGGTGTAATAAGTTTATTTCTGCCCCCGTGGCTAAGTCCTTTTTGACCAAGGGAGTCCCTGTTGATGCCATGTTGGTGGCGGCAGCCACCAAAAAGGAAATGTCTGAGACTTCCTCGTCTATCCATCCTCCTAACAGAGAATGTAGGATCATGGATAGATATGGGAAACGCATATTTATTTCAGCAACTTTCTCACTCAGATCACTGAACTACTTGACACATTTTACCAGACTGCAGAGAGATCTCCTTAAGGAGTTGGGAGATACTCTTATAGGTCCATAGGTAGGTACTAGGCTATTGGCCCTAGGGCCTATATAAGCCTAGCCAAAAAGGTACCCTGGCTTTCGCCACCCAAGAAAATTATTTTCCTGTGCCACTGTCGAGCAGAGCCACAGAGGTGATCCACGGGGTAAATTTCCTATTTCCCATCCAACCATCAAGATTTTCCTAGGTGTCTTTTGATACTATGAGTTGTCAATCAAATTAATGCTACATATATAAATATGGTGTATGCCAGAAGAGTGAGTTAGAAACTTGAACTTCATATGGTCGAGACCGTATGTTCGACCTTCTGAAAACTCAAAGCATTTGTATGGAGATTGTGATACAGTGCGGCATTTACATTTTTATACAGTCAGGAAAAGGGCATCCAATTCTAAGGTTAACATATATATTAAATGGGATACACAGAAGCTACTGTTTTTCTTCTATGTTGTTTACTTACAGTAGCTGTCATACAAAAAATCTGCATAAAAATGAAAAGGCGGTAGCAATGCTGTATATGCTTCTCATTATGACTTATGTTAAGAAAGTCATACAAAGTTAAAACACTGGCATGTTTTCGTTTTTCTCCTAAATGTAAACACTACAGAAGCAAAAAGCAAATGGACCAAAGCACTTGGGTTAGAAAAGAAAAGACAGAGGATCAAGTTGCTGAAGTCAGAAAAAATGCAAAAAGAAAGAATAATGGATTGAAGAGAAAGGTAACAGATAATGAGGGAGGCAAAGATAGAAGGTATTTTGGCTGAATGAGCTGAAAGGGAAAGGGGTAATGAGAGACAAGTGGAGCCAAAAACAGGGAAGAAACTAATGAGATCCATGAAATAGTAATCTGGAGGTCCTGTAGTGAAGGGAGAGCAAAAAGGAGATAAGGAGGTGAAGCAGTAAACACGAATGGGCGATGGACAGGGTTAGGATGAAATCGTTCCTTCATTGATAATGGATAAAGCAGGGGAGGACTTGCTGAAGCCCACCAGAATGGTAAAACAGAAGGCAGTGGCTTTATTGAGACTTGGTAAAGGTCACCAAGGACAGTGTGAAAGGACAATGAGTCATCTTCTAAGAGGTAGAGAAATCCACTGTGCTATGGAAGTGTTACATAATCTGTTACCATGGTCATGAAGGACAGACTCTCAGAAATATAATGCTGTCACTAGGTAGTGTAAAAGGTAAGGCAGCCTTAAGAAGGTGGAGTCAACACAGGAAACTGGATGGAGCAGTTCCTTTACCCAAGCAGCAGGATGAAGCCATCCAAAAAAGGGAAAGGTCATGCTACTCTGCACTGAATCTAAGAGCTAGGATAGGCACTTTAGACATTCTGGTCACTTTCTTGTTCCCTGTGAGGAAGCTGGATTAAAAAGACTAAAATAAGGGGAGGGGGAAGAAGAAGGTACATAAGACAAAGTGCTACTTGCCAAATTAAAGCAGATTTATCACAGCAACGGTGAGTTCAATCAGAAACATGAAGATGATGTGGCACCATGCACTAAAACCTAGGTTAGTTAGGAAGTTCAGCTGCAAAATAAGAGGATGGCTGTGTTTGTGTGTTTTGCAGATCATCACAGAGATATTACTGCTATCTCACAATTCGGGTAAAAGTGATTTTCTAATGTTCATATAAGCTTCACTGTATCTGGTGTGTCACGTGCCTCAATGCATTTCTCCCTTTTCCACCCTTACATTTTTGGGCCGTACTTTTATTATATTAAACTTCAGCCCAGATAATGTCATGCTATCTTATGGTGACATCACCCCAGGACAGCATACAGTGCATCCACAGATCTTACAGGGGCATCTCCACTCATGTAGAATAATGCGTCCATTAAAGTCTATAAACACAGCTCACATTTTTCCTGATTTGATGCCCCTGAGGTTAAGGCTCAATAATTCTACTCGGCTACATCAGTGTATGGAAAATACAGATACTGTAAGTGTTTTTGCTTACATAAAAAGAAGCCAAAAATATTTGTTGATGGGCAAAAGTACTGTTCTACAGTCAATGCACCACATGCTGTGGTGCAAAAGTAAGTTTTGGAACACAGGAAAAGCATTTTAAAAGAAAATTATAAACTCTTATAAAGCAGTGAATCTCAGTACCAAGAATTTGTCTTAAGACCCAAAACTAGCTTGGAGGTACTCCTTCTATGGGTCAAGCACATTCCTGCATGCCTTGTAAAATTCTCCCCTAATGCCACAGACCAGGATTCTAGTTCGATCCTTGTAGCTGTTTAACTTTAAAAGGCACTCAAATCTTTCCAGCATAGTCACTGATAATCCCTCACAGGAACAATTAAGGATGTTCTGAAACTCCTAAGGTAACATTATTATTATTATTATTATTACTAGTATTTTCAAAGTATTAAGTGACCCTAAACTAAAAGGGAATTCAAGCACCAAAAATCTGCATACAGACACATCAGACTAATAATATTCTCTGGAGTATTTCACTACTAGACCAAACCTACCTATCAGTAAGCATAGCCTTCTAGTCCGAGCTCTCATGCCCCCTCCCAAGGTTCAACTCACCACCAATAATTCACTCTTCCATGACTGCTACACAATCTGAGGCCATTACTGCATTCAAGCCCTGCAATTACAAAAATGATTCAGTTCTACCATTTGACCTAGCACACACATACTGGTCCTGTGTCACATATCAACCAACAGTAACTCATCCCTTCATTTTCCACTAAACGTTTTTTCCTCTCCAGGAGAAGTCCCTTCCAAGTGTCACTTGGCACACCAAGCACAACTCTGCTCAATAGTTTACTTCTGAAGTAAAAAAACAAACTAAAAAATCACTGAGAGAAAGAAGAATTGCTGGAAATTGTTCAACATTTTAAGTTCATACTTCAATTGGTTAAACTTCAAATCACTGAAAATATATTCCACCATGCTAAAACACAATATTTCAAAATCCAAAAATAAAATCACAGGTTTTAAACATCAAAATAGTTTAAATATTTATGGTAACACTAAAATTAAATTTCAATCACCTTAAACTTGACCCAAATGGCCAAATCATCTCAGATACATCAGATAAAGTTGCGCAGTTTGTCCAACAACTTAAAATCCCTGCCAGCATCCACACTTCCAACAATGGCAATTTAGCTCTTAAAGGGTATTACAAAACAATTCTCCTCCTCTTTCTGTTTTCAAGAAGCCCTCGTCAGGAAGTACGTAAATGTTTAATAATGCTAAGATTTGGGACCACATTTTCATATGGCTTCAAGCCAATTTCAAATGTGACATTTTCATTGCTCTGCTACATTAACATATTATCTATCTATCTTTTTCCAGTATTGCCTTCCTTTACTTGTGAAATGTGGCCACCCTACTTTTTCACTATTTCTATTTTTGAAAATACTTAAAAGAGCAGCAGCAATAGTTTACTTCTGACCTCAACACTTACAATTTCAACTTCCAACACCAAAGTTTCAGAGAGGACCACAACACCCTTATAGCCAATCTTTGCACTGCAAACCACATTCACTCTAATAATTAAAAAGGCAAACTGACTCTAGCACTATATACTGACCTGATAATAGTATTAGTCCAGCACCCTAAACTGTTTTAAACCACTGAACTCATCCTCCTATTCCAAACAAAACAACCGTGTTGTTAATCAAAACTTTGTTCTGGTGCCATTTCTGTTTTCTAAATTCATTTATTCAATTTCAGTTTTATTTCAGTGCTTGATTCCTAAGCATTTTTATAAAATCAAAGCAAAACTTAAGAAAATGAAAAATAAATAGATAATACTTTGATGGTAACATTTTTGTGCAAGACAAATGTACTCAGAAAAAAACGTTATAGTAAATCCATAGGAATTCATTAAATACAAAACTTTAAGGGTAAACAATTTAAACCATTATTACTTTGCATTCATTTATGTCTGTTTTCTGGGGGGGGGGGGGGGGGGTTGGGCACTGATCAAGAATGTCTAATTTCAGGCTCAGCCAGAGTTGCCTCAAGGCGAATAAAGTACAACTTGTGCTGAGTGTCAGAAAATACATGGTAATAAGGCAGACAAGCCTGGAAGAACAAATCCATGTCCAAAGCACTGTTCCAGTACAACAGTAAACAGAATCCACAGAACAGTATGTAATAGAGGCAGAGGCTCTGACTGAATTTGTTGAACAAAGCTACAAAACTCTGAAAAGTCAACTATGAATGCTCAGGTCCATCAGCTCAGAATCAGTGCCAAAAATAATCCATTATACACTCAAAGCAGGCTGCTAAAGTTCTTAACAACTCTCAAACAATCCAAAAGAAATAACAAGAAAAGCTTCATCCCTAGTATCAGGCATATTCGGTCAAGATGAAGAACATCCAAGGAAGTAGTTTAAAAGTCTAGTCAGGAAATTACAGCAATGCTTAAAACTCAGTACCTCCACATATGAAACATCAAAGGAATCCACGGGGAAATGAACTAAATCCAAAGGCAGTACTTGAATTTGCCTGAGTCAGGTTCATAGGTAGGTAATAGGCTATCGGCCCTAAGGCCTATACAAGCCCAGTTAAAAAGGTACCCTGGCTTTTGCCACCCAAGAAAATTATTTTCCTGTGCCACTGTTGAGCAGAGCTACAGAAGTGATCCCTTCAGGGTGCTGTAGCTACGAGTGTATCTGACAAAGTTGCCACCCAGCTCACTACCCTCAATTTGATAATCAGCTCGTCGATGCTTCTCGTATCTTATGCAGCTGATGGTTCGAGTAGAGCTGTAGGTACAGGAATTGCTCTTCGTAGGCATGCCTGGATGCGACTCTGTTCCTTCGCGGAACCCTTCAAGTCCTCCTTTACGAATACCCCATTTGACGGCTCATCCTTGTTTAGGCCAAAGGTGAAGGAGGCTTTGACCAGGTGTGAGCAAGAGGGAAAGACTCTGTCTGCTGTCGGAGTCTGATTTTCCACCCCCACTTGACCCTTTCCTAAAGGTCAAAGGGGAGGAAAGATGTGGTTCCGGAAAGTCCTAGAAGCCTTTCAAGACACACATAGAGAGCCCCCCTCCAGAGACAGAGGAGGGGGTTACAGTGGAAGACACTGCTCTCATGGCAGAGGGGGTCCGCAACACCAGGGTGACAGAGATCACTTCTCTGGTCAGTCCTACCAGCGCTCCTGTAGGGAGACTCTGCTGTCCTACTCTGGAGGCAGTCGGGGGTCACTTGTCATTGTACCCAGAAGCCTGGCTAGATATAACAAATGACATTTGGCTACAAAGTATCATTTCCAGAGGGTATTTCATACCATTCTCCACCCAGCCCCTTCCCGTCAAAAAAATCCCGGACATTCCACCCAGTTACATGGGGCAAGCAGCAATAGAGGTACATCGATTGCTAGAAAAAAAGAGTCATCCAGCCAGTCCTGGCAGACCAAACGGGATTCGGAACTTACTCAAGATTTTTTTTGGTTCCAAAGAAAACAGGGGACTGGAGACCCATTTTGGATCTCAGCAGACTCAACCAATTTGTGAGAAAAAAGAAGTTCCGAATTGTCACGCTGCAGTCCATACTCCCGTTTTTAGGGAAGGACAGTTGGAAGTGCTCGATCGATCTCAAGGATGAGTATTACCAGAGAGCACCTGCATTTCCGGCTGGGAGCCAATCATTATCAATTTCGAGTTCTGCCCTTTTGTCTCACTACAGCCCCCAGAGTGTTCACCAAGTGCATGGCAGTAGTCACGGCTCACCTGAGGCATCTAGGATTACAGGTGTTTTCATATTTGGACGATTGGCTCCTTACCTCCACCACCAGGCATCAACTTCTTCAAGTGAGAGAGGCTACTCTGACACTTTGCGATCAGCTAGGCATTACAGTCAACTTTGAAAAGTCTGCCTTGCTGCCATCGCAGCATATCATTTTTATAGGGACAGAATTAGACATGTCAACCACCACTCTTCGTCTTCTACCAGAAAGGATTTGTATTCTTCGCCAACACATCATGTCCTTGGTATCAAAGAACTGAGCACCAGCTGCCGAGGAATTGAAAGTACTAGGATTGATGGCAGCAGCAATCTTGGCAATCCCGTTAGCAAGAATGCATATGAGAATCCTTCATTGGCTTCTATTCATGCAATGGACTTACCAAGAACTTCCAATGAGTCACACGATCCTGATAACGAATTCCTGCAAGAAGGCTTTTCAGTGGTGGCTGACGTCTCTTCATGTCACAATAGGACGTTCCTTCATGCTACTCCCTCCAGTTGCCACTGTGACCACGGACGCTTCCATGATAGGGTGGGGGGGGGGGGCTTTTTCAGGGAAAGACTACCCAAGGCACATGGACAGATCAAGAATCACATCTGCATAACAATGTCCTGGAGATGAGGGCAGTACTTCTAGCATTGCAATACTTTCAGGACTATCTTCTTCTAGGGAAAATTGCAATACAGACAGACAACATGTCAGTGGTCTGGTACTTGAACAAGCAAGGTGGGACCAAGTCTTATCCCCTTTGCCAGGAAGCCCTCAGAGTATGGCAGTGGGCAGTGTCATCCCAGCGCTTTCTGTTAGCAATGCACATCCTGGGCAAATCCAAAGTCATAGCAGACAGACTGAGCAGGGCAGTTTTATTGTCCCACAAATGGTCCCTCAAACAAGATATTGTGGACAGGATTTTCCGCAAATGGGGCCAGCCTTCCTGCGACCTGTTTGCCAGTCATATCAACAACAAATGCAGAAGCTCTTTTTCCCTAATTCTCACGTCAGTTCACTCCCCGAGGGATGCTCTTATCCATGATTGGCCCCCGGGGTCTCCTCTACGAATTTCCCCCAATTCCTCTGATACCCAGATTCTTACAGAAAGCAAAGTCGCTGGGACGGACGATCATCCTTATAACCTCTCATTGGCCTCAGCAGATTTGGTTTCTGTTTCTCTACCATCACATTCTGGAAGACCCATGGATCCTGGACCCAGTTCCGGACTTATTGACACATCCATCAGGGGATCTTCATCCATCATTGCAGACACTGAAGCTAACCGCTTGGCTCCTCCAATTCCCCGCACAGCCAGGCTTTATAATCTTTCCCATGACACTAGTCAAATTTTGTTGGCTTCCCATAAACCTTCCACTAGAAAATTGTATCATAGTAAGTGGAAGAGATTTTCCATTTGGGCTTCTTCCCATAACATTGACCCTTACCAATCGCCATTGTCTTCTATTTTACAATTCTTGACAGAAATTTTCAACAAAGGAGCAGCGGCTGCTATGGTACGAGTACAATTAGCTGCTATATCTAATTTTCATCTAGGGATCGATGGATTGAATATTATGGCTCACCAATTGTCTAAGGCTTTTCTAAAAGGTTGTTTTCACATGAGGCCTCCAGTGAAGACACCTTATTCTCCCTGGAATTTGAATTTTGTGTTATCTCACATCATTCTTCCTCCTTTTGAGCCTGCATCATCTTGTGAACTAAAATTTCTGTCGTGGAGAACTATCTTCCTAGTAGCCATCACTTCAGCCCGCAGAGTGTCAGAGCTCCAAGCCCTATCCATCAAGCCTCCTTATATGGTCTTCCATGCTGATAGAGTATCTCTCAGGACAAATCCATCCTTTTTGCCCAAAGTATATTCTGAGATTCTGAGAAGTGGAAATTCCTTAAGATTCCAAGAGCAGGATAAGTTATTTCTTACACTTATTTCACTGAACTGCACTTCTGAAATGCTTATACATGTGCTATACAGTTGATCTACTACATTTTGCACTGTTATAAAGCTTTTTTTATTGTTTCACTGCATTTATATACTGTTTTATACTGTTTTAACTGTATTTTTTATTGCTAGATACTGTTTTCATTACTGAATTATTTAACTGTAAACTGCTTTTTCATACTGAGAGTTGTATTTTCTGTTTGTGAGTGCTCTATCTGAGCTTTTCTGTGCATTTTTGATTTTTTGAGGTTTCTGTGTTCTACAGCTAGGAACTGTAATAGTGTGCATTACTATAATTGTCTGTTTACAGTTAAAAGCATTCTCTAGAGTCTGCTTGCTTCTTGATCTGTTTTAAAACTTTCATTTAGTGGCTACAGGTAGGAACTGTAATTTTTCCCATCCACCCTCCCTAGTGTGTTGTGTGTTCTTATACTTAGTGGCTTTGCAGTTGCCCGCCCATACTGTATATTTGATCTATGACACTCCTCCTAGTCTAGTGTCATAAGTTCATTCAATCTAATAGAGAACATTTGTGAAGGCCAACCCACTCAGATTCTTAACATTGAATTAACTTCTGTTCCAGCTTTCTCCATTTCCACTTTTATTAAAAAAAAAAATTCTAAGCTTGCTTCCCCCCTTTCCTGTGGCAGGTCTTGTCCAGATACGGATTTGCTGTGTCCAGGACTGTTTGTGAGCTCCTAAGCCCCCCCCCCCCCCACACACACTTAACTGGGGTTAAAGTATTCCTGGTGCCATAAAGTCTGTTCTTCAAATTTTCCCTTGCAACTAGCCAGCTTTTTAGTTTTAGCACTCAGATCTGTTTCTTTGAGCTCAGCACTTGTTAGAACTCATTGTAAGCACTAAATAAGTTACAAATTACTACAGCACTCAACTTTCTCCACTTGTCTAGAGGAAAACAGTTTTTAGTACTTAATAAATAAGCACCTATTCAGGCATGTCTAAAGGTCAGCTCCCGGTGTTTTCTCCTGTCTACCTGATGAATCTGGGCATCTTGGGACAATGCAGTAATTGCCTCATGTACACAGACAATCCTCTCCTCCTATCACCCAACACTACGACCTGTGAGAGATGCACTTATATAGCCAAACTGTAAGCAAAGCTCTCTTCACCGAAGACTGGACTAGACAGTCAAGAGGAGAAGGTAAACACTTACACCGCACCACATTCATCACATAGTCCCTCAAAACCTACACCACCAAAACGCACACACACAAGCACAAAACACACACCTACATTCGCGGAGGCTCTCAGTACAAATCTGCCCAAACAACAGAGACCTCCAAAGCAGAAATGCAAGCAACCTCCACCCCCCAACACAACCCAAATGACACATAGCCCACATACTCAGTGTGCCACTCAACTACAGCCCATAAGGCATAACGTACCCAACACTCTAGTCATAGGTGACTCTATAGTCAGGCACACTGATGTTCCACTCACCAGGCTAAACAAGGAAAATGTTTATGTCAGCTGCCTATCAGGTGGCAGGATCCGCCATATAACACACGCACTCAGGTCACTCCACAACAAATATGACTCTGTCATTGTCCATGTTGGTGTGAATGACCTGAGATGTACCTCCCTGGACTACATGAAAAGAGACATAGAGGAGCTCTCCGATCTTGTATCCCAGGCAGGTATGACCCTGGCACTGAGTAGCATCCTGCCATCACCCAGAATGATTCCACAGTACAAGGACAAAATGATTGACTTTAACAATTGGCTAAGCTTCTGGTGTCATTCTAAGGGAATCCAGTATCTGTTTGCCTGGGATGACATGAATGACAGACCATGCTGCTTTGCCAGAGATGGCCTGCACCTGTTGCCCTTAGGATTCCGGATACTGGCAAAGGCTCTTGCCACCCCTTTAGTGCCTTTTTTAGGCAAGGTTCAAATGACAAATTCACCACCGTAACAGGTACAAGCAAGCAAAATCTGAGGGTAATGCTACTCAATGCTAGAAGTCTAAACCTCAAAATGCACTCACTTGAGGCACCCCTTAAAATGGAGAACATTGACATCTGTGCAGTGACAGAGACCTGGTTCAAAGCTCCAGAGGGCACCCCTGCATTACCAGGCTATAACTCATACCACACCTTTCGGCCACCAAATCTGGACCGAAACAGTAAAGGTGGAGGTGTGTCCATATTCATTAAGGATATCCACACCTCCAAGCTAGTTGCTCAGCTTAATGCATCCGAGATTATCCAAGTTCAACTAACTCTGGGCAAAACCGCAGTCCAGATTGTAGCTTGCTAAAGACCCCCCACCATGCCCCAGGATTCCCACTCCTCTTTTCTTGATACACTGGAAAATATTAAGGTACAGTCCAACACTCTAATAATGGGTGATTTCAACTACCCTACCATTAACTGGGAAAACTACTCATGTACCAACTCTTTTGCTCAACGTTTTCTGGAAATCATTTCCAACGCCTTGAATCAACTTATCCACACCCTCACCAGGGGCAGCAATATCCTAGACCTGGTCATCACCAACATGGGTGACTGGTGTTCCACACCAGAGGTCAGCTCCTCGTTGGTCAGATCCGACCACAAGCTAATCACCCTAGACATCCACATCCCGCTCCCACCCCCCATTAGGAAAACAACTGCAAATAATTTCTCCAAAGCCAACTTCACGCTTCTTAAGACAGAAGTGGCAAACTTCACGACACCCATGCAGATGGACAATAGAGGTACGACTGCTGAATCCTATGCAAATGCACTTTATAAGCACTTACATGAGTGCATGGATCGTGCTATCCCTAACAGAACCAAGATGCTATCCTCCAAAAAAAGGAAGCCAATCTGGTGGTCTTCTGCCATAAACAAACTCTGCAACAGAAGAAAGAAACTGTTGCAAAAAAGAGTAAAATCCCACAATTAGAGGAACTCCCTGGTCAGCCTCCGTAAGAAGCTGAGATCCCCCATAAAATCCGCCAAAGCTAGTTATGAAAATAAAATCGCCACTGATTCTAAAGACAACCACAAAGTATTCTATAGCTATATCAAGAATCTCAATGGCAACACTCAGATCTGCTCTGACACTAAATATACAGAACCAACTGATATTGCCAACATCCTGGCAGATAGGTTCAGTGCTAACTTTACCCCCCTCTCACCACCTAAAGGGCCCATCTTTATACCGGAAGAATGCAAAGTTCCTGTAGTCATGGCTGCACAGGTAAAAACCTTACTCTCCAAAACCAAGAACACAGCATCCATGGGACCTGACAACATCTCAGGCTGCCTTCTACACGAACTACAGAATGAACTGGCACCCCACCTAAGTACCATGTTCAATCATAGCCTCACCTCAGGCTTTGTGCCCATTGAATGGCGCACCGCAACAGTTATCCCACTCCACAAAGGGGGAGCCACAACAGACCCTGGGAACTACCACCCCATTAGCCTGACGAGCCTGGTCTGCAAGGCCATGGAACGTATCTTCTTGGAACTCATAAACAAAGACATTGGAGATCTCCAAACTCTGGACCCCACACAGTTCGGGTTAGTAAAAGGCAGGTCATGTCTCCTAAACCTGATAGACTTCTTTGAAGTAGTCACCAAAGCCATAGATGAGGGTAAGGTGGTTCACACAGCCTGTCTAGATCTCGCCAAGGTGTTCAACACCATACCCCACTCTGGAATTATAGATAAACTCGCTAAACTAGGTATAAATCCCTATGTCACAAGATGGGTTGCCAACTGGCTTACTGACAGAACCCACACTGTGAAAGTAGCAGACTCCAAATCAGACTTCAGACCAGTGACAAGTGGAGTACCACAGGGTTCAATCCTGGGTTCTCTCCTGTTTGGTATCTACTTCTCTGAAGTGCAGGCTAACACAGATGACTGCAAACTAGGAGCCATAATCGAAACTCCTAACGATGTGGACATCCTACAAAAGGGCCTCACTGAAACAGATACCTGGTGTCAAAACCATGGTCTCAAGCTCAATGCCAAAAAGTGCATTTCATCCCTTTTGGTAAAAACTCTGTACCCATGAACTACCACATAGGCGGTAGTCTACTTGACACCGAAAGTGTGATAAGAGACCTTGGGACACAGGTGGATAGTAGTCTCTCCTTTGATAATCACATTGCCACAGTGGTCAGGAAATCCTTCTACATGGCACACTTCATCACAAAAGGTTTCTCATCCAGAAAAAAAGAGGTCATTGTTCCCCTCTACTCATCACTCATTAGACCCATTATATAGTACAACGGCCCTTTTGGTATGTACCTCACAAGACATCTACAACAACTGGAAAGGCTGCAAAAATACCTCACAAAGAGGATTACTGGCCTCAAAAGATGCCTTACGCAGACCGTCTCAAAAACCTCCAGCTTTACTCCATCACATATCGCCTACTCAGAGGCAATCTCTGCCTAACATACCAAGCTGTGTCAAACCCAGAGCTGTTGGACTTGCTCCACTTAAAGAAATCCCAATCCCTCCGAGCTACACACTCTAGGGACCGAAACCTTGTCACCACAATAAACAGAACATGCTGGAGGGATAGATTCCTGTCCCAGAGACGTCCCATACTCTGGAACAGACTACCTATCTATGTCAAACAGAGCTCCTCATTAGCACTCTTCAAGAAAAATCTTGATGATTGGATGGGTAATAGGAAATTCACCCCGGGGATCACTTCTGTGGTTCTGCTTGACAGGGGCACAGGAAAATTATTTTCTTGGGTGACGAAAGCCAGGGTACCTTTTTGGCTAGGCTTGTATAGCCCCTAGGGCCAATAGCCTAGTACCTACCTATGAACATCAGTCAAGTCATTGAGTTGCCCATTTTCTTCCCTAATCACACCAACAAATTGGAATATGTGTTGCACAAACTCGATTTTCACAGACAACTTAGATTTTATTTAGACAAAACAAAAGACATTAGGAAATCAGATCAGCTTTTTGTGTCTTTTTCTGAGGCCAGGAAAGGTATACCAGTGTCCAAAACAACCCTGTCTAAGTGGCTGTCGGATTGTATCACTTCCACATATTCCTGTCATAACATGCCCTTGTCTAGTAAGGTGAAGGCTCATTCAACCAGAGCAGTTTCTACCTCTTCAGCCTTTCAAGCCAAATCACCTTTGGACAACATCTGTGCAGCAGCCACATGGTCTAAACCTCACACTTTTATAACTCATTACAAAGTGGATAAGGCCTCCAGGGACAGAGCTTCATTTGGTTTTACGGTTCTGAAGAGTGTACTTCCGTGAGCCACCCAAGATCAGGGTGCTAGGGACGCTACCCATCAGTGAAGAATGAACGGCGAGATTGAAAAACTTCACATAAAGAAGTTCTGTACTCACCATAACATTCCATGTGAGTTCCATCTTGCCTTCATTCTCATGTCCCTCCCTCCTTCCCCCTCCTGGCTGGCAGTTGACCTGGAGGCTGTCTTCATCCTGTTTTTTCAATGTGTCTTCATTCCTAGGCAGAATAATTATTGTACTTCTATATGGTACGCAGCAAACAAGATCTGAGGTAATTCCAGCAGTGCATTGTGAGATAAGGGGTTGGGTCTCGAGCTACTGGAGAACTTTGAGCTTGCTAGTCGGCCGTGTCGGAGCCGAGGATCGGCTCCGAACCCATCAGTGAAGAATGAAGGCAAGATGGAACAACTCAATTGGAACATTATGGTGAGTACATAACTTCTTTTTTTTTTTTTCTTTTTCCATTTCAAACATTGTCTTGTATTTACCATTCATTATAACAGCTTAAATTTTCACTGGCCTTGTGAGAGGCACCAAGAAGAATTAATATACTCACCCCCCCAAAAAGTTATTAGTATTCAGTCCTCAAAGAATTAAGTGGCTCCCTACAGGGAAAAGTTTTCTTACCCCAAAGAAGGATGAGTCATGAAATTATGTCTGAACCACTGCTTAACACTCTAATGTTCAAGCCTGCATCTTCCTTTTCAGGCAAGCTCTACCCCACTAGATTTTTTCAAAAGTATGAGTTGGTTTTCAACAATAGATGTAGTTGATTTGTTCAATTCCATACCCCACGAGATAGGCCTAGAATTTTTTCTGGAAGCTCTTTTGGACCATTCAACATTGGAAAGAGGGCTTACTAATTTTGTGGTGGAAGTGATGGAGTTAATTTTACACAACAACTACATCACATTCGAGGGAGAATACTTTAGACAGTTAAAAGGGGTGGCGAGGGAGTCGAGTAGTGCCACTATCTATGCAAATCTCGTGATGGTGACTTGGGATAAAAGATTGATTTTTTGATTCAGGATTTGAAAATGAATGGAGTCTTTACCTTCATTATTTGGACAATATTTTTGTCTGTGGAAGGGGGAAGAAACGGTTGTTAGCAATTTTTTTCATTACATTAATCAAGTTTGTTCTTACTTTAAATTTACGTATTTTTTCTCCACAGTCATTATTGACTACTTAGATGTTACTATTTGTAGAGATCAGATTAACGGTAAATTTACATCTAGTATTTCATAAGCCAACTTACTCAGACAGTCTTTTGGCACTTAACAGGAAACACCCATTCTACACCAAGAAAAATATAGTAAGGGGACAAATGATTCGAGGAGCAAGAATGTGTTCCACTTTGGAAGATTTCAAATTTGAACTTGGTAACCTAATACATATGTTTTTAGATAGGGGTTACCCGAAGGATTGGGTTCAGGAACTGGCTTTGGAAGTTTTACAAGGATGGGAAGTTAAATTCATACCACTACTAGGTGGGGATGTGTCTGTCATGCATTCAGGACAGAAGCAGAAATGTAACCTTTCTCAATCTATGGTTACATATTTTGGCTCTTTAGGGCAAAAAGTGCAGGATATAGTGCCCCAAAATTGGGTTATTTTGGAAGGTAATAGTGAAGTGTTTAACAGTGTAGGAAAATCACCATCTTTTATTTGTAAAGTAGGACCCAGTATGAAATATTACTTTGAACACCCACTGCACTTAAGGACAAAAAAACAGGGGACCAAGAAATGCGGAACATGTAACTACTGTACATACATACTAGAAGAGCCACTCATTTTAGTAGGAGAATTTCAGTTAAAGGTGTAGTTGGTTAGTGGTAATTGTAATAGTAGTGGATTAATTTACCTGAGTGTATGTCAGGGTTGTAATGGATTTTACGTAGAAAAAAACGAAGAGGACACTACATAAACCTATATATGAACACCTATATGCTATAGGGAATAAAAATACTAACAACTCCCTGTACAAGCACACAATGGTATGTACCGGAGAAGCTAGGTTCAGATTTGGGATTTTGGAAATTATTAATAAGGACCCGAGGGGAGGGGACTGGGGCAACAGTATTTGTAAAAGTAAACTTAGATTGAATTTAAGACTGGGAGCTAATAACCCACCAGGTTTTAATGAACATCTTTCAATAGTTCCTGTTTTAAAAGATAGAGCATTGGACCTATAAAACCAAGACTGTTGGGTTTTGGTTTTTAGTTTATATGAAGCAGTTTACACACGCAAAGAAAACTGTTCTTATACATGTTTTTTACTTTTGATTTTTTATTTTATTTACTAACTGCTTGTTAAAGTTTTACCAATTGATTACACTGTGATTGGATGATTTTAGGTATTGATAATTGATTGTGTTTTAATTGATAGTGTTATTTAAACTGTCATTAAGGAAAGCACTTTGGTTTGATAAAGTCTGCTATTGAAGTAGACAAAAGCACTTGCCATTCATTGTTTGCTATTTACTGGTTTACCTTTCTGGGAGTGATTCTGTTGGATTAAACTATTTTTACTACTGCTGTGTGGACTACCATTCTTCAGCAGTATTTTGACTGGTTCTGGCTCAGGTGGACTGTTGGTTATTGGTCTACCCCAGCAGATGTTTTACACCATGAAAACATTTGTCTCCTCCTTGAGTTTGAATTTTATGTTGGGATACGTTTATTTCATTTCCTTTTAACCAGATGAGACATTACATATCTTTCCTGGAAAACCCTTTTTCTAGCTGTACTTGCTGTCTGATTACCTCTGGTCCCCCTGTGTCATGCTGGAGTATTTTTACTGTTCATTTCGGATGTGCTTACTTCATTCTGTTACTTTTTTTATGGAAAGTAAATCATAAAGAGGAGAATCATTATCTGGACTTGGTATGATGTAGAATCAACAGACCTGTTTGGTGTGTACATATTGCACCTGAAGATTACTATACCTCTTGCTTGTTTTGTTTAGTGTCTCAGAGTATACTTAAGTCTTGTAGTTTTTAACAAAAGTTTTGCAGTGCATTTAGAGTAAAGTGTTTAAAATCATATTCTTCATGCCTGACAGAGAAATGCTTGGAAGTCTCTTGAGAAACACTCTGAAAAAAGAGTTCTAAACATCAAAAATGAACAATGGAACGAGAGAAAGTGAAAGGAGAGTGTGGATTTGTAGTTTCATCACAAAATCACAGTTCCATCTTTCCACTATCCTTAGGGTGCCCAGTTCGACTAACTATATGTCAGTTCAGGGCAGCTTGTCTCAACAAGAAGGTCTCTTGATATCAGCTTGAAAGAAATGAATGCAGTGCTCAAAGTCTTGACAGTTTTTCGGGGCAGCCTTCTACCTTCAAGTCATTACAGACAAAGTCACAGTTGTTTGGTATATCATCAAGCATTTGGAGCTGAGCTGTCTAAAAAGACAGGTTTGGGCACCAAGCCCTTCAGAGCTTTCCTGCTGCCAAAAAGTAAATTCCTCTTAGACTTTCCAGGATCGAAGGTTGGCTTGTGCAGTTCCTTTGCTGGGCAGATATGCTCTCTTTGGGGGAATAAAACTTCATTTTTAAAGGATAAAACTTCATTTTTAAAATGTTTGTTTAGTAACATTTTCTTCTCCAAGAAAGTTTTTTTAAAGGTAGGAATTTCTGATTCAGTGGTCTGTTCAGAGACTGCATTGTGCTTTTAAACAAGAACGGTCTTTTTCTTGTCACTTAAAGTTGTTTAAAATAATTGGAAAACAGTTTTCTGTTGAAAATTGTGTTTATTTTACTGTTTTGGAGGCTGGCAGTGTTTTTTTTTTTTTTTACTGTTTTTTTTTTTTTTTTTTTTATGTGAAAAGGGGGACTTTTAAGCTTTATCAGATTTTGCTGCTTGTTTCCCTTGTGGAAAGAGGCACCATTTTTGGATTGACCATGGAAAAAAACATTTGTCCCTTCAACCACAGAAAAAAATGTTAAGCAAACAGCCTTGTCCACCACATTAAGCTAGCAGTTTGCCTCAGCTGCAGGTGGGTGATTCCACTTTGTCCATTAGTTGTACATTAGACCACTCATCTTTTACCCCAGATCCCTCTGGTGTAGCACCAACAGCCACTATGGACTGTAGGTTAGCCACGTCCTTTGTGGGTTTTGGGTCCCCTCTATGGACAAAGGAAAGCCAATCTTGTTGGTCCTGGGAGAGGGAAAAAGAAAGCTTTTGTTTTGTCTGATTCTTGTCCCATCCCTGGGGGAAGCTGTTGCTGTCATTAATCTGTTGGCCCCATTTTTCCTGTAAAAAAAAATAGAAAACCATACACTATCTACTCCTCCTCAAATTTCCTTAGGCATAGTTTACTGGGTGTGGCTCAGGGTTTAATTCAGGCTATTGATCCTTCTTATAAAGTAGTTTCTGTTAAAAAAAGAGAGGGATGCCTTTTTTTCCCTAAAGAAATTCAAGATTCTGAATCTGGGTAGGATGGTAAAGTGGTAGATACAGGGTTTTCTGCATACGTTTCTGTTTCAGACTTGGAGGAGAGCTCAGTTTTTGCTTTTCCCTCGGGGGCGGGGGGTCTCCTTTTCTGAGACTATTTTCAGAATGAACCAGTGCTTTTAACGGGAAAACACTGAGGTTTTCCAGCCCCTCAGAAAATACTTTGAACTCTTACATAGGGACCTTCCAGACCCTTTACTCATTCCTCCAGTTCTGTCAGCTTTGGAGGATGTGTGTGTTACTACCTGCAGTTTTCCTAATAGTCACCCAGCTGCCTTTAAAAAGACAGATGTTTAAAGCTCCTCAGTCTTTTAAGTTTGTATACACTATTCCCAAACCTGACCCAGCAGCTATAGCTTTAGTTAATCCTATGGATGCTAAACATTTAGTTTTTCCAATCATACTTGCTCACTGATAAGGTTGGAAAGATTATTGATAAGTATGGGGGAAAGGTATATGCTTCTGCAACCTTGATTTTTGGAATTTTGAATTATCAGGCTTATATATTAATTTGCTCTAATTATGAAAGTATGAGCAATGTTTTGTCTGCAGTTTCTAATAGTGAGGAAAAACTTGCTTTAAATAATTTATTTTTTCTATGGTACAAGTCACTACTCATTGTTTACAGAGTGTGTGTATGACACAGTTGATTCTTCTTCCATGGCTTTTGTCTGGTAGTACTCTTTTTGAGCAGGTTTGCCTGTCTGTGTTCTCAGAACCTCCCAGATGATGATAGAATGAGGTTTTAAATTCTCTTTTCGTTAATGATGTAGTTGCTGGTTCTGTGCTGTAAAGGTAATCAAAAAGTGTGATGCAAGGGATGAGTTGATGCAGGGAATCTCTTTAGATCTTTCAGCCCTCATTTTCCAAAATTTCTAAGAGATTCTTTAACCAGCCCTCCTTTTCAAAAAATTCTAAGGAATTCTCCAACCCCACATCCAGTTTTGGCAAAAAACAAAATAAACAGTCTCATCAAAAGGTAAACAGATGCTTAAGAGGAAATAGCAAAAAGCTTCCAAAAAGAATTCTGGAAACTTCTAAGACCAAGGACAGTTCAACTATTCAAAGTGACAATTTAATGACCTTGTCATCCCTTCCACTCTGCAGCCTCATTTCCCTTTCAGAAGGTCTTAATCTCCACTGTTTTGTTTGCCAACAGATAGTTTCAGAGAAATGGGTTCTGAAGATCATTTATCAAGGTTGCAGGTGGCAGTGGGAGGAAATTATTCATTTAAACAGTAGACTAATGTTTTTTTTTCTTTTGGTTTAACAAGCATGCACAGTGCTTGAGCTTAACTAGATACATACTGGGGGGAATTTAATAAACCCTACTATTTTTTTTTACATTGTAGGCATTTTGCCACACTGCCAACATGAGCATGAACAATTTTAGATTCATTATGTGCTGCTGAGTGGCACGCACGAGCGCGACAACAGAGATACTTCCGTGGCATGCAGATCACCTCATAAGCAGGTGAATCTCATGCAAATGAGGCAGGTAGAGTGATCCAGCAAGCAGATAGGCAGCTCTGTAGACCCTGTGTCAGTGTTCGTAGTGTACACGGAAAAATTCCATGTACAGGACTATAGACAGACAAAAGGGGCTGTAAAAATGTTGGGAGATGCACAGAAATGGCATAGCACACACTCATATGAGCAAAACTATCCACTTCATGTTCCAAAAGTTACAGTAAATGTATTAAAATAATTTAGTTTGTTTTAATAATCTTAGCATGTTTGCGTGGCACTCTACAGTGTGCAAACATGCCTTATAAAAAAAACTGGAAATATTGAATATTAATAACTTGAGAAAGAAATGTGTTGCAGGACCCAGAGTGTAGTGTCTACAATGGTGCACTGGTGCTGTTGCTAACATGGAAGGGCTTGGAAGTGTGTAGTATCCAGGTTGTGAGCACGGGTCCCTATGCAAATGAGGTGGAGATACTGAATAGCATAATAGGGTAACTGTGTCCGCATATCCCCTCCGTGTAGGCAGAGAACTGTGTTGGTGTCCACACGGGAGATAGCTGACATCAAGGCAGGGTGTATCCAATAACTTCTAAGCTGACTGGAGCTTAACTGCACCTGTTTGCATGGCATACCACCATACTGAGCATGGAAGCCTGAGGGGGTGTGCACTGAATTCTGAGCTTTATTTACCTACTGGGCACATGTTTCCATGTGTTTACATGGCGCGCCACTGTGCTGAGCATGGCAGTTTGGGGGTCTGTGCACTGACTACTAAGCAGTGTTTATCTATGGGGCACACAGTGCTCAGAGTATCTAAAAGGCCAGTAATGTATTAATTACTTACTTAACTTCAACTAGAGACATTAAATGATGTCAGTGATATATTAGGCAGGTGCACTGCGTCATAGGTAGCCAGCAGGCAGCACCTACAGTAGAGCACTATAAAGTATGCATACACCTTCCAATCTGATTTCCCCCCATACTCTGCACCTTTGGAGTACAGACTCGGGAATTGTAACCGACAGAATGCTAGGGGCTGCTGCAGGTCTGCTGCATTTGTATGTGGTAGATGCTGAAGTCAATACTGCTCCTGCTGCTGACAGTAGGCCTAGGTAGAGAAGGAGGAGAGTGTGCAGGCTCAGGGTAACCTTCCAGGAGCTACATTAGCTGGAGTTTGTAGAGCACTACAGGGTGGACAGGGACATATTACAAGAACTCACTGAGCTCTGCCGCCCTCAACTCAGGTTCAGAGCCAACGGAGGGAACCGTCCCAGTGGAAACAAAGGTATGTTTAGTCCTTAGGATAATAGCCACAGGTACCTTTCAAAGACCAACTAGGAGCATGCAAGGGTCTCACAGGCAACAGCATCCAGGATACTCCACCGGTTTCTGGATGCCATGCTCCTATATGTCAGTGAGTACATATATTTTCCCCTCAGCCCTGAGGTGAGAACCAGCAATATGCAACTCTTCTACCATGTAGCACACTACCTTGAGGTACTTTATGCCATAGATTGCACTCATGTACACATCAAGGCACCACCCGGTGAGGAGGGTAAAATCTCCGTCAACAGCAAAGGGTACCACTCCATCAACTGCCAGGTCGTGTGCAATGCCCAAGCTATTATCATGAATGTGTGTGCCGGCAGCCCTGGCAGCTATCATGACTTCCATATCTGGCATGCATCACAGCTGTACCAGATGTTTGCTAGGGGGGATATCCCACATGGCCATTTAGTGGGGAATGCTGGCTATGCACTGGAACCATGGATGGTGACACCCATCAGAAATGCACCCACACCCACAGAAGAATGCCATAATGAGCTACATGCACAAACTAGGAACATCATAGAGCATGTGTTTGGGTTGCTGAAGTCATAGTTCCAGTGCCTTGATATATCTGGTGGAGCCCTGCAGTACTCTTCAGCCACATGTGCACATATGTTCACAGTATGTGCCATGCTACACAGCATGATCCTGTAGAAGCAGCTGCAGCAAGATCAGCATATGGAAGGGATACACAGTCACCCCCAACACACACAACCTGTACCTATCCATGTATTGGCTGTGTACCACTTGCATCACACAGAGTCAGCCCTGAACTACAGGTCTGTCAAGTACTGCATTCGCAAGGTAAGTCTCTAACCTGCACACTTACTGTAAGGATTACTGTAATAAGGTATCATATGTGTGGATCTGCTGCTGTTATGCAAGAAAATATAGTGGGCTGTTTGGTCAGAGTTAGCATCCATGTGGGACAACTGATACCCAGTCCAATAGTATGTGTTCCTTAATATTCACTAGGCCTCATGGTTGGAATATTCATGACATCAGGCAAGGGAGATGTTAAACAGTGGGCATACATTATTTTTGGACTGCTGTTTACCCAAGCTGATTATGTGCTGTTGTTCCCCCACCCCCAGTCCAGCGGTGTACCCATATAACCGCTTCAACAGAAAATCAACTATGGTATAGTAGTGGACCAGGCAATCTCAGGGCTGTAACATAGCTAGCGCTCGCACATTGTATGTCTCTCTTCACTCAGGATAACAATGTACATATGTATGCTGTTGATTGTATGATGGATGACCCCTCTCTGTCTAGGGACCTGTGTGGCTCAGTGAACTAGGGAAGCTAGCATGGTTGACGTAATTGATGGTTCTAATCTAGAATTACTCACTTTTGCATGTGTAGTAGTAGTATGTTGGTGTTTTCACAGAATGTCATACCTCTCAACCTTTCAGTGCAAAACATCTGGACAAAGCCAGAAAGACTGGGGGGGGGGACAAAGGCCCAAACATAGGGACAGAGTTTAATATTGGTCACATAAACCTTTCTGGAAGTAAAGATGTTGCAGTAGTACATATATTCCAATGGATATAAAGTGTGACACACAATTGTTGGTCTGTAGTAAGTAGAATGTATTGATGTCAACATTCAGTAAAGCACCAGAAGACCACAAATGTATAAGTAACAGACCAAACATATGAGGCAAAACTCTGGACATTCTGTAAAAATCAGGACAGGTGAGAAGTATGCAGACTGTCAGTCTGTTTGTGGTGTAACATTATCAACCCCAGTCACATATTTAGTATAACAGACAGCTGGGGAATGCTGTGGACATTTTGAATGAATTGCAGTACTGCAGAAACAGAGGTGGATGTTAATGTCTGTAACAGACAAAATCCCGGACCGAAATACAGGTAGGTATGGTCTGGAGTCACATTATAAATACTGACAGTCCCACTGGGTATGCCTGTACACTTAGTAAAAATGTGCGCAATTCTTTTGGCCCTTCATTGACTTGACCTATTATGTGTAAGCGTCTTTACATACAGACATATACGTGTACCTGTCCATCTGTCAGTATCTCTCACTCACGTGTAGCATATTTATCAGTATGTGGTGTCAAATAGATATATATAGCTATATATAAATAGACACCCCTATATATGTACAGAACAGATATACATATCATACACACACAGCGCTACATTTGTATATACATTCCTGTTATATACAGAAATATGTGTGTAGATGTCCTTATTGTCTGACATACTCTAATAATGGTGAGTAAACTGCACTGTCACATAGCCATAATGTTGCCCAAAGAATCCAAACTAAGGGCGCAACAGTACATAATCCACTTACCTACAGACCCCTATGCCTGCTGGATGTCACCACATAGGCAGATACACGTGAGCAGGTGGTGTAATGTATAATGGTGTCAATGCATGCATGGACAGGGCACATTGCCCATCTCAGCAGTGTCGCTTATCTAACTGCAAGCAGCCACATATGGCCATATTGGTAACTGTACACACATAGCTAGGGTAACAGTTATCTCACTGCTAGGATACTAGATGCAGATAACAGAATGAACTAATATTACTCTGCAGGCCACAAATGCTGTTCAACACAAGCCTAGTTTGTGTAATGCACAAGTACTGTGCCTGCATTCACATATGCAACAGACTTAACCTGTGGTGCATGCAATAAGTACTGTGATCTATAGTGTATAATCCTAGATAGGTAGGGGTTCTAATCTCATTGCAGCCCACTTTGTGTGTGTGTGTGTGTGTGTGTGTGTGTGTGTGTGTGTGTGTGTGTGTTTGTTTGTGTGTGTAAAACAATGTCATGGGCTGTCCACCTGCAATAGTTCTGCAAGTTTTGGGCCTGTAACCTGCTGCTGGCTTCCACACTGCCCTATTCTACATGGCCTGTTGATGTCGGCCACCTTAAGACTACCAGCTGACAGTGTAGTAGCAAGACTTAAGCTGTGACATGTACGATAAATACTGTGATCTATAGTGTGTAATACTAGATAGGTAGGTATTCATAGGGATTCTAATCTCACTCTGCCCATCATGGTGCGAGTGTATATCCATATGGCATACATATAATAACCTATGTAAAGTAGACATAGGTAGGTTTTTGCATAATTTTATTTATAGCAGGTGATGTGGGCCCTTCAAATGACTGACCACAACAAGCTTGTATATATGAACAAGCATTATATGTTCTAAACTGATAGTACTAGCAGACATGGATTGTGCTGTGTGCATCGGGTACTGTGATCTGTAGTGTGTACCAGTGTATGGGTAAGTGTTCTAATCTACATACAGCAAACTTGCAGTATGTGTGTGCTTTGACGTGTCCTGTATGCAGTAACTGAAAGTGGTGCTAGTTTGAATGTGGCCATGTTTGTGTGTGAGGCTGTTACAGCAGTATACATCATGATGTTCTTCGTCTTCCCTTGCTGCAGTCCTGACAATTGGGTATAGTCCGCGTCCCAGTCGGCCCGAATACCAGAGTATAAGGCTGACGTCGGTCATGGCGCCTTAGACTGACGTCAGTACGTCAGGGTACTAATGCGCATGACCGGCGTCATTTCCTCAGTCTTTTTTGCCGCATGGTCCGATGCAGAAGCAATTTTGCGAGTGCAGGTTGGCGTTCTGAGATTTTCCGAAACCGGAGTTTCAGACCGAATACAGAGTTGGCTAAGTAACCCGTTAGAACATTTTGGTTTTTCTTGCCTCAGTATTTAACCGGATGTCAGAAAAAGTGAATAACTGTATTTCTTGTGGGAAGCAGATACCGCATAGGGATTATCATACTTTGTGTATACCTTGTTTAGGGCCTGAGCACGCCGTTGTTGGTTGCCGCTCTTGTGCTAGATTTAACAAGCGCACTATTAAGAGGAGGCTTGATTGTGCTAGGTTAGTGTTTGGGAAGCGTTGCAATTATACTATGCCGTCGGATGCTCCGGCCTGCTTCATCTAAGAAGCGCAAGGACAAAACAGTGAAGTCTAGGGGTGAGGAACCGGCAGTCCCGGACGTCGGTCCTTTAGAAGGCTCAGGGGAGCCAGAGGTTTTGCCAGGAGTCTCTATGGAGTCTCAGGCAGATACTTTACTGTTACAGGATGTGCCCTCTCAGGAGGTAGGCCAGGCTGAGGGGCTTCTCAGGTAACTGTTCTTCCCTCTCTTCCCAAGGTAGTTAGGGCCTCTCCTTCTGTTGCCAAAGCTTCTTTTAGAGGAAGGCCAAGTTCAGCTTCTGTAGGGGCTTCTCCTAGCATTTCGGGCTCTGTGCCTAAGAAACATATGCTTAAAATGGCAGAAGATTTGATTACTCTGATTAGAGGTTCTATGCCCCACCTGATAAGAGGCCTAGGGTGGAACAGGAGTTTGATAGTTTTGAACAGTGTTCACAGGCTTCAGAGTCTTCTGTGGAAGACTTGCAAGAGTTTCCTACTTATTCTGATTCTGATGTGGATGATTCCACTCCTTCAGCTTCTCCTCCTGAGGATTTTTCATTTTCAGAGACTCTTCACTCCATGAGGGAGCACTTTAAATGGGAAGGCCAAGATTACTCTGACTCCAGAAAAGGCTTAGGGAATTCTTGTTTTGCCCCAGCATAGGCCCTTAGCTATTCCTCCTGTGTTGAATGTGGTGGAGGATGTTTTGCAGAGGCTTCTCTGAACCCTGATTCCTTGCCTCCTGCTCCTGTTAAGCCTGATAGGTATTATAGGGTGCCCGAAGCTCATAAGTATTTGTTTAAGAGTCCCAGGGCGGACCCAGAAACTGTTTCTCAGGGGCCTAAAGGTGTTAAAGCTTCTGTGGTTAAAAATCCTGTACCCTCTGATAAAGAGGCAAGGGCTTTGGATAGGTGGGGTAAGAAAGTATATACTTCTTCCACTCTAGCCATGAGGACGTTGAATTGTCAATTTCATATGCTGAAATATCAGAATTATCTCCTTTCACAATTGAAATCTAAGGTGGATGCTTTGGCGGAAGGTATTGAGTGTAAAGAATTGCTGGATTTGGTTCATGTGTCTGAACAAGTGGGTAAGCATTCTTTGCAGTGTGGTTTTGATGCTGTTCAGGCTTCCTCGAGGGTGGCTGCTACTAGTTCTGTTCTTCGCAGACATGCATGGTTGAAGGATCAGAATTTAGCTGAGCATGTTAAGACCAGGATTTTGGATGCTCCTTTACAGTCTGAGGTGTTGTTTGGACCGCCTGTGGAAGCAGTTTTAAAGAAAATGGAGGACAAAGCTAAGTCTATGCAGACTGTTAAAGATTTTTTGCAGGTGCAGCCTCCGAAGTTTAGTAGAAATTGGCCTGCTAAGGGGTGGACATATCCTGCTTATGGTTCCCAGTCTAGGGGTAGGTCTAGACGTGGTAGGGGCAGGGCTCAAGGTTCGTTTAGGCCTAGATCAGACAGTTCACCTGCTCAGACTTCTGGTGAGGGCAGGGGTCAGTCCTTTCGTAAGCAGAACCAATGACCTGCCTTTTCAGCTGCCAGTGGACTCTCGTCTGGCAGCTCCTTTGGGAGGAAGATTGTCTCTTTTCAAAGAAAATTGGGATTTAATCACTCAAGACAGATGGGTGCTGGATATCATTCATCACGGATACAGATTTTATTTCCACACAATGCCCCCTTGCAAAGGCATGCCAGATGTTCCTCCTCCACAAAGAAAAGAGGCTCACAAGCAAGTTTCTCAGTTACTCCAGATAGGGGCTATTCAGCCAGTCCCTGTGTCAGAAAGGGGCTTGGATTTTATTCTCGCCTGTTCCTAGTACCAAAGAAGGGGAACACGTGGAGACCAATTTTGGATTTATCTATCCTCAACACTTATCTGGACATTCCCAAGTTCAAGATGTTGACGTTACAGCAACTGTTACCTCTGCTGGGCAAGGATCACTGGATGGTAACTTTGGATCTCAAGGAAGCTTACCTTCATGTGCCCATAAGGCTAAGTTGCAGAAAGTATCTGCGGTTTCGAACTGGAGATTTTCATTATCAGTTCTCTGCATTGCCCTTTGGCTTATCTACTGCCCAGAGTATTCACAAAGGTTCTGGCTCCAGTGATAGCTTACTTCAGGCTTCAAGGCATTCAAATTTATCCTTACTTGGGCGACTGCCTGATTCTGGCTCAAGAAAAGGAACACCTTCTACAGCATCTGGAATATGTCATAGCAGTGCTAAGATGCCTAGGGTATTCTGTGAACGAAATAAAGTCCAGTCTAGTACCCTCTCAAGACATGTGCTTTCTGGGTGTGAGACTGAATACAGCAGCCCAGATGGCCTTTTAACCCCGGACAAACAAAAGAGTCTGTCACTTTACTTCCATCAACTATCTCATCAGTCCGTGCTGACTGCAAGGACAGTCCTTCAAGCATTAGGGTTCATGGCATCTTGTATTCTGGTGCTTCCCAATGCCAAACTGCATATGAGGAAGCTGCAATGGTATCTCAAAATGTATGGACACAGCACTGCCAAGATTTGGACACTGTCATTCAAATAATACCTTGCCTTCAAAAGGAATTCTTGTGGTGGGCTCAGGAATGTCACCTAAACAAGGGACTCTCTGTGACCCGGCCAGAGGCGAGTCAGATTTTAACGACAGATGCCTCGGACACTGCTTGGGGAGCTCATCTACATGGAAAGTGGATACAAGACAAGTGGCCTGCCAGACTACAGCATCTACATATCAACATGAAGGAGATGTTAGCAGTCCAGTTTGCATTGATGGCGTTCAAGGAGTTACTTCTTCCAGGGCAGGTGTTGATTCTGACAGACAACACAACTGTCATGTGGTACATCAACAAGCAAGGGGGAACACATTCTTATCCTCTATGCAGGCAAGCAATGATTCTATGGGAGACTGCGTTAAGCCTGCAACTGACTCTTCAGGCAAGGTTTCTGCCAGGAGCACAGAACTCCCTAGCAGATGTATTAAGCAGACAAATCATGGATCCCCACGAGTGGAAACTGGATCTTCATGTATTTCAGAAATTGACAGTGTCATGGGGAACTCCAGACATAGATCTGTTCGCTTCTCCACTAAACCACCAGCTGCCAAAGTATTGCACAAAGGGGTTTCATCACACAGCTTGGAAAGTGGATGCTCTGTCTTTCAGTTGGAAAAACCTTCATGTCTATGCCTTTCCACCTCTACCTCTTCTTCCAAAGGTATTACTAAAGGTCAGACAGGACAGGCCAAGGATGATTTTGATAGCTCCAGATTGGCCTCGGCAACACTGGTACCCACTTCTAAGGAGTCTTGTAAAGAAGCCTCCATGGCCTTTACCTCTGATTCCTCATCTGTTATCTCAGAAGGACGGTCATCTGCTCAATGTCAAGCTTCCATCTCTTCATCTCACAGCTTGGCATATTCTGTGTTGAAGCATGGTAGGTCTCAGCTTCCTCAACAAGTTTTAAATGTGATTATGGAAGCTAGAAGGCCTAGTACTAGGAGAGTGTGCATGAAAAATGGAAGAGATTTTTATTTTGGAGTACAGCAAAGAATTTGGAGATTTCGAGCCTAATTTGAGTGTGGCTCTTCAATATCTTACTGAGTTATTGGACAAAGGTTTGTCTTTCTCTTCCATAAAGATTCATGCTGCAGCAATTTCAGCTCACTATGATTGTGACCCACCTTTGTTTTCGCATCCTTTGTTCAAGCAGTTTCTTAGAGGGGCAAAGAATATAAGACCCCCACGTAGAGCTCCTACTCCTGCTTGGGATCTCAATTTTGTGTTGGAAAACTTACTCTACAACCTTTTGAGCCTGCAGCTACTGCTGAATTGAAATATTTGTCATGGAAGACTGCTTTTCTGTTGGCTATTACTTCTGCAAGAAGGGTGTCTGAGTTGCAGGCCCTTATGGCAGTAGAGCCCTTTTTGATTTTCCATAAGGACAGGGTATCATTACGCACTAATCCTTCCTTTATGCCTAAGGTGGTTTCTAGTGTGGCTTTAAACCAAACTATTCATTTGCCTACGTTTTTTGCAGATCCTCAAAATAAAGGGGAAAAGATTTTGCACACTTTAGATGTACACAGGCAATTGCGTTATTATTTGAGCAGGACTAAAGATTTTAGGCAGTCTCAGCAGTTACTTGTTTCTTTTGCTTTAAGTTCACAGGGCAAGCCTGTGTCAAAACAAACTATTTCTAGGTGGATTGGCTTTTGCATTGCATTTTGTTATTCCCATCATGGCAAAGAGGTTCCAGCTGGGATTAGGCCTCATTCCACTAGGGCTACTGCCACTTCAACAGCATTTCTAAGGGGGGTGGCAACTAAGGATATTTTGGAGGCAGCTACTTGGAGTTCAGTGCATACTTTCTCTAGGCATTATCACCTGCCTATATACTCTAAGACTAGAGCTGGTTTTGCCACAGCTGTTTTACAAGGCATGTTGTCAGCTCCTGCTACTTTATAATTTGCCAGCCTCCCTTACCTCTGCTTTGGGATTCTACCCAATTGTCAGGACTGCAGCAAGGGAAGACGAAGAACATAGTACAGTTTTGTACCTACCATAAATGTAGATGTTCGAGGATTCCCTTGCTGCAGTCCAATTTACCCTCCCTCCTTCCCTCTGTGTTTCAGGGTGGTTGTGTGGGTGAGTTTACATGCTTATATTTTTGTATATATTACTGTATATATTGTACATGTTTTTTGGTGCAGGTTGTTTTTGGGACTTGTCTTTTTGGGTCTTCTGACATCTGGGGCAAGAAAAGACTGAGGAAATGACGTCGGTCATGCGCATTAGTACCCTGACGTACTGACGTCAGTCTAAGGCGCCATGACCGACGTCAGCCTTATACTCTGGTATTCGGGCCGACTGGGACGCGGACTATACCCAATTGTCAGGACTGCAGCAAGGGAATCCTCGAACATCTACATTTATGGTAGGTACAAAACTGTACTTTATGGGGCCATAGCACATGTGCACTTAACTAGCACAATGGCCATACAGTCCTCACAATCAGAGACATCTATATACCACTCGGTACAGGACCAGCACATATTTCCCCAGTCCAAGAGGGACTCGGGCAAACACAGTGTGTTGAGATGATAACAAACAGCATGTGCTGAGGTGCACTGAGGTGCTCTGTGTACCATTAGGCAGGGTCTGTTTCAAGGGTGTGTTTATGTCTGCTAGACAAATGTCTGCCACAAGCATGCAGTACTAATGTCACATAGGTTAATGTCCTTACAGTGAGTCATCCAAATACTATACGCCCAACAAATAGGCAGTATATGCAGACCTTATCACAAATTTATGAATGCATGAGTATGCAGACCACTGCTATTGTCCTTGGTAGACTGCCATACAGATGTAAACCTATGGAACCATGCATGTATACTGCTGTACCTTGCTGAAGTCATATTTCTGCTGTGCTGCCATGCCATGCTGCTTCACTGCCGCTGTGTGTTCATAGGTTATCCCATCAGACACCTGCAACAGAAATGTATACGGGTCTGTGACATACCTGTCATTGTGTAATAATACCACCAGTACAACATAAGGTCCACAAAAGTATGTTGCGTACGCATGACACATGCCAGCATACAGTATATGTTGGTGACCAGTACAAGTGGCATGCAGAACATTGCTGCATTACAGAAGTACATGTCAAGTAATATAGTCACCCTGTGCATCAGACACACAGCTTCATTCCCTTGCATTGATGGGAAGGATGACAGGGATGTGGCACAGGTCATCACTTTCACAGAGTGATGTGTGGGGGTGCTGGAGGCCTAGGCTGGCCCAAACAGTTGACAGCATGTGTGTGAGTCAGGAATGGGAGTGGGTTAGATGGAGCATGAAGAGCTGCTGTGTGTGTCTGTAGGTGACCTGCATGCGACAGTGGTGTGTGCATGTACACAGTCAAGTTCAGTGCTAGCCCTACATGTGTGTATGTTGGACAGCTGTGGTCCGTACATGGTAGAGTTGATAGTTCACTGTCTCCATCCCTGAACACAGGAACTGGCTCTCCCTGGAGTTGTACTGGCACCACTATGCCTAAGGTCAGACATTGTGCTAGTACTCGATGGTGACCACTGTCTGCTGGGACCGTATCCCCCATGGGACCGCCCAGGACCACGTGTCCATGGCCTGCCATGTCATGGTGTGGAGAGCACATTTTCCTTTGTAGCACTTTATGTACTGCCACTATGGGAGCGTAACTGTGCACAGCGGCATGGCCTCTCAGCAGATGGTGTTGCTGATCTACGTCCATGGGTCCATCGCCCAACTTTAACCACACATTCCAGCGCAGACAATGTGTGGCCTAAGACAGACACTGTTTCAGCACACCGTCTGTTCACTGCATCTGTGAACTGCTCCAGGGTGTTCCCAGTGTGGTGGTGGCAGTCATGGAAGTCAGTCTGTGCTGCATCACTGACCCTAAGCATACATCTGGTGTTCCATTCAGAATGTGCCTGTGCCTCTATGACAGCCCAAAACATGCGCCAAGTGGCCTGTGATGTGACACCTGCAACAGGTGGTGGACAGATAGCAGTCCTCCTATGAACACCCTGTCAATCCACCTGTGTGGGTCCTTGCCAACTCTCTGGCTATGGCCAGTGTCTACACTCTCAGATGCCATAGTTGCCACACTGGTCTGTTCAATGTCTCCACCCTCTGACTGTCCCATATATGAGGCCTTTAGGGATTGGGTATGTGTGGGCATATTGATTGTGTGCAGTGACATTAGGGATTGGGTATGTGTGGGCATATTGATTGTGTGCAGTGACAATGGGGGCAGGAGTGATGTCAACCTCTGGGACAGATTCAACCCCCGAAAACCCCAACTGTGCCTCACTGTGGTCACCATCATCATCAGAGTCTGAAGAGACATTGACATCAAGTGGTGTGGGGGACAGACACCAACCCCCCCCCCCCCCGGTCACCTGTGGAAATCAAGACAAAAGCAGTACATTACTACCTGCACTATTATGTATGGAAAATACACAGTCATAATAATGAGGATCCACAACTGCATTTACCAGTCTCACATCCTTTCATCTCTGCTTTCATGCACAACAGACTTCCTCACGACAACTTACACATTCGACTCAAGGTCTTTATAACAAGCACATTAGGTAAATCACATGACACTTGGCCAGTACAATGTACCTTTTAGGTATGCAATATGACACTATATTTGATAACACAGCAAATAAAACCCAGTACACCTATCTTAGCAAATATATACAAATACAAGTTTCAATGCCAATGCCTACTATTAACCAATACAAGTTTCAGTGCCTACTACTCAATCCAAAAAACGAAAATGGCACAATGCTCCAACCACAGTACTATAAACCAAATAAAAAGGAGCACTGGGAACAATGTAGTTCAAGCACAAATGAATTTATTAGCAAATCCACACCACGGACATAACACCAAAACACATTAACGCTACACAATTCCTTATACGTTGTCGTCACTAAGTAACTTCATCAGATGAGATACTGAGATCACATTAGGCGTTATTAAATACCTTTACTAATTTAAATGAACCAATCATATAATGAATAAAGGTGCAATCATTTTAAGTGGTGAAATAAAATAAATGTCTTAAATCACAAAATACATTAATAAAAACATGTCAAAAACTTTAAAATTCTTTAAAAGACAGTTTTCCTTGAATAAATAAAAATAAATGTTATGAAAATAAATGTATAGGATGTGTTTAAAACATATTTAAAATTAAATAAAATTAAATTAGCAATCCTACACCCTCTAGTGGATAACAATGGGTATATACCCATTCTAAACAACTTGAATTAATTATATTAAAATTACTATAATTTTGCAGCCCTCAGTTTAAGAACTGGTTTGATGGATAGCATGTCATTCAAATCTGGACTGATACATGCATCCAAAGTTATTTGCCAATGCATTTCTCTATATTCGATCGTATTTTCCCAGGGGCCACCTCTGGGGTCTATAGGGACCACTTCAATAACAAAAACCTTGATAGATTGTTTGTGGGCAAGGTAGAAGATGTCTATGTAGGGCATTACTTTCATTCTTTTTCCTTATCTTGTATGAATGCTCATACATCCTCTGTCTAAATTTTCTTTCCGTCTTGCCTACGTAAAATGAACCACAGGTCCCACAAGTAACAATATATATTACCCCAGTTGTATCACAATTTGCATAGCCCCTGTTAGATATATCTCTACCTCTAACCTTCAAATGTAATGTTTTCCCTGTGAAAACATAACTACATTGGCTACAGTGCCCACACCTGTGAGTACCATTTTTGATGTTTTGAAAAGGTCTAAGCTTGTTGTTATATGCACCACCCTCTAATATATTCTTGAGGTTCCGATCTTTGTTATATACACATTGGAAAGGTTTATCAAATATAGTACCTAAATCTGATAATGCAGAAAAATTGTTCCATTCTTTATCACTAAATTGTTTAATCAGGTATGATTCACCACTATAGGTAATGGTCAAAACTGATTTAAATGATTTCTCTCCAGTAGTCATGTTATTGTTGTTGTAAGTATTGACTACATCTGGTCTACCTAAAATTGGGGCAAATCTACCTTCTCAGCCTTCACATACTTCTTTCAAGACATCCAACAATAGTGCACTAGGATAACCTCTATCCTGGAACATTGCCAGTATGAAATCATATTCTAACTTAAAATCAAAACTTTCTGAGGTCATTCTACTGGCCCGAATCAATTGGCCCTTTACTACACCCCATTTCGGATGCAGTGGGTGTGCACTAGTGTAGTGAAGGTATGAAATGGAGAAAGTCTGTTTTCTGTGTATTCTGGATTTATAACCATTATTGGTCTTTTGAATATTAACATCAAGATAAACTAACTCTTCACAATTAAGTTGATATGTAAATCTAAGACAATTGGTGGTGGTGGAAATATAATCAATAAATTTTAAAAATTCATGGTCAGTACGATTCCAGAACAAACAAATGTCGTCCAAAAAACCGCACATGAAGGTTCCAATATTGCCTGAAGTCTGATTCTAAAACATACTTATTTTCCCAATATAGGATAATATTGGCGTAGGTGGGGGCACAATGAGCCCCCATCGCTCCACCTTTAAGTTGTGTGTAATACTCTCCTTGAAAGAAAATAAAATTGTTTTTAAAACTAAATCCATTAATATTAAACAAGTACGGAATGCATTTGTAGATAAATCTGTACAATCAGCTAAAAATTCCTGAAACCAACTAAATCCTAAATCATGAGGAATACAAGTAAACAAGTCAACCACATCTAAGGTGATAAAAGTTTTTGTATTAAAAGCATAATCATTTTGAATACGTCTTAAGAAATCCCAAGAATCTCTAAGGATATTCTGATTCCTAAAAACTATGTTTTTCAAGTAGTGGTCTATATATTTTGCCAGGGGAGCTGTCACTGACCCCTCGGCCGAAACAATAGGTCTAAATGGGGGGGGGTCACCAAGGTTTTTATGTACCTTGGGAATGCCAAAGATGGAGGGCACCCTGGGCTTATCTACATGTAAAAAATTATAAGTCTCAAAATCTATAAGCCCCTCCATCACCAGATCATTTAAACATATGTAAATCTTTTTGTACGCTAAATTAACTTGGTTCAAAGAAACACAAGCATAAGTCTCATCATCATTTAACAAATCAAACATTTTACTCTCATAACAGATCTGGTCCATCAGAACAGTCCCCCCACCTTTATCAGGTTTCATAGTTCTAAGATTCTGTTTGTCCCTAAAATCATACAATATATCCTTCTCTACTTTAGTTATGTTTGTAGTAACTTTGTTGTGTTTCAATATTTCCCTTAGCTCCTTCTCAACCATTTGTTCAAAAATTTTGAGCTGAGGATGCAAGGGAGGATTAAATAAACTTTTCTTGTGTAAAACAGTACCACTATTCTTTTTCTCCTGTCCATTAAAAAATAACTCAAGATTTTTTGTCTAATAAATAATTTAACTTCAATTAACAAATTCACCAAATTACTTTTTACCCTTGGTATAAAAGTAAAACCTTTAGAAAATAAAGAAAAATGTTTTTTAGAGAGGGCAATGTTGGTATAATTAAAATATTAAAACCTTTATAGGTACAAATAACTCCATCCTGTTGGATTTCATCTTCATGGTTTACCTCCTGTGGGTTCTCCACTGGACTCCCCACCCTTTCTGTGCTTGATTTCCATAACTGTAATTCTCCACCCCCTTCTCTCTCAACCTCTCTGACCTCCTCAGAGGTGGGTACTAGGAAGGGTCCTGAAAGTTTAAATTTTTATTGTCATTATATTCCAAGTTGTCCCTGTGTGTCCATTTTGTCATATAATCCCCCCATGGAAGATACTGTTACCGTTAAAGGGTTTTGGTTTGGGATAATGAATCTTATTAGCATATTCATTAATATACCTCTCAATTTTAATAAACTTTCTATCCTGTGTTTTTTTACACCTTGATTCAGTGTTGTTCAACATATTGTACTTTGCCTTCTCAGTATCTACACTAAATAGTAAATCATTAATAATGTTGTTGTGCAAAACATCAATTTCTTTATAAAAATTTTCCATTTCAAACTGGTTGTTCTTAATGGCTTTCATAATGTCTGTACCACATCTATCGAACACCATGATGAGATTGTGGTGAAACTGAGAACCTTCTCTGACATTGTTAGGGTATTTACTAACCCTCAAAGCCTTAGGAACAATTTTTAATTCTAAACGTTTTAAATAAGCGTTATCAATTTCCCATGCTTTATATCTGTAAAGTAAATTATCTAATTTACATATCTTATTAGCATAGGTTTCATTGTCAGTTACAGTCTTATTAAATGGTGTTATTAAAATCCACTCTATAATTTAAAATGTCCTGAAAGTGTCTCTCTGTACTTGGTAACCATGCCTCGTCTAAACAAGAAGGTTGACCATTATGTCCGTTTCCAAACCCCGTATTCATACGAGAGTTAGTACTGTTGTTTTCTCCAGCCAAAAGAATGTTGGGGAAACCATCCAAACTCAAATGAGGATGAAGTGAAATTTCCAAATTAACAGTAGCGTTAGTCGTGGAACTGTATTTGTGTATCATTCCTTCCTACAAAGCTGAAAGTAAATTGACTTCCCGGTTGCCAGGCAAGTAAGTTCCTGAAACTTGCTGAAGCAGAGATTGACTAATCGGCGATGTTCTTCGTGTTTCACTATTGCAGTCATTACATTTGGGTAATCTGCTGGCAGGTTGTCCTCAGTCGGCCTGAATAACAAAGTCTTGGGTCCTGCATCAGTTGCTGTCTCCTCTTCCATGACGTCAGGTCATCAGGGGTATAAAACTTGCAGCCGACGCCATTTTAATCAGTCTTTCTTGCCGCGCGGTGCCTGAAGCAGAAGCAGTTCGCAAGTGTCGGTCGACCGACTCCTGAAATTTTCGCATTTGAGTTTCAGAACTGAAGTCTTCAGCTAAAGCCAAGTACCCCATTGGGGAAACTTTTTCTTGCTCCTTACCGATGTCAGTAAAAGTTAATAATTGCATTACTTGTTGGAAGCAAATACCTCATAAGGATTTTAATTTGTACTGTATTCCTTGCCTAGGTCCAGATTATAATGTGTCTTGCTGTCAGTTTTGTGCTAGAGTTAACCAACGCACTATTAAGTGTCTGTATATTTTTGCTTCAAAATATTTTGGATCCAGATTTAATTACCCTCAAATGTCGTCTGTTAGCAATCTGACTACCGGAGTTCACAAAAAACGCAAAGAAAAAGACAGAGACAGACCATTCAGGTCCAAAACCGATGACGAAGCTTCTCCTAAGCCAGTCGCCGGTTCGCCGGTACTCAGTGAGGCACTTTCGCAGCCCCTGATACCCGCTACTTTTGAGTCGCAGGCCTCTACCGAGACCCATGTGGAGTCCGGTATGCCACGAGATTCTCAGAGTATTGAACCCGTGGATGTCTCTCCCTTGGATGGGTCCGGAGCCGCTGAGCAGGCACCGGCTTCAGTGGGTGTTTTCAGGCCTCAACATTTTTATATAAAACCTACGCCAGCTTCAAAAACATCATCTAAGTCTAAAAAACTGACGCATGAGCCACGTGCTCAGGCCCCTATGCCTAAAAAACAGATGATCAAAATGGCTGAGGACTTAATTACCTTGATCAGGGGTTCCCAAACCCCCCCGCCCCCTGCTAAGAGGTCTAGGCAAGACACTGATTATAAATCTTTAGATCAGGTTTCCATTTCTTCTGATTCCTCTTTTGATCAGGAATTTTCTATACTACCCTATGAGGATTCAGATGCAGAAGAATCCATTCCATCTGCATCCCCTCCTGAGGATTATTATTTTGGAGAAATCTTGCATACTTTAAGGGAACATTTTCATTGGGAGAGTCAGGATTTCTCTGAATCAAAAAAGAGGCTTAGGGATTTCCTTCTTCTTCCTCAGCATAGGCCTTTGGCTATACCTCCTGTATTAGACATTGTTGATGTGTTTTCGGAATCAAGCATGGCTCCTGATTCCCTACCTCCGGCTCCTAGTAAGCCAGACAGATATTACAGGGTTCCTGACTCCCACAAATTTCTATTCAAAAATCCTGCTGCTGATCCTGAAACTATCTCACAAGATCCCAAAGGTGTAAAGGCCTCTACAGCAAAAAATCCAACCCCCTCTGATAGAGATTCCAGGGCGCTGGATAGATGGGGAAAGAAGGTACATACATCTGCAACCTTGGCAGTTAGGGCCTTAAACTGCCAGTTTCATATGCTTAAATATCAACTGCATGTTATGGGCTTATTGAAACAGAAAATGATGTTGATTTCTGATTGTGTGGAAAATAAAGAATTACAGGAATTATTGCATGCAGCAGAACAGGTTGGAAAGTATACTTTGCAATGTGGTTTTGATTCCTTGGAGGCCTTTTGCAGGGCCGCAGTTACTGGATCTGTGGTTAGAAGGCATGCCTGGCTCAAGGAGCAAAATCTGCCTGATCATGTTAAAGCTAAATTGTTGGATGTCCCTTTACAGCATGATACTCTGTTTGGCAGTAAGGCAGAAGAGGTTTTAAAGAAAATGGAAGACAAAGCTAAATCTATGTAAACTGTAAAAGATTTCTTACAAGTGCAGCCACCCAGATTCAGTAGGCACTGGTCTACTAAACATTGGTCCTTTCCTGTGTCCAACAGAGCCTCTCAAGGCAAATCCAGGCACTCAAAAGACTCTAGATACCAATCACAGGGTTCTTACAGGTCAAAGCAATGGGGTGCCTCCACCTCCAAATCTGGAGGAAACAAAGCACAACCCTACAGTAAGCAGTCTCAATGACTTCCCTCTACCATCACCAAGCACTTATGTTTTGGCAGCCCCCTTGGGGGGAAAATTAGCACTTCATGCTCAGAATTGGCAGTTAATTACCCAGGACAAGTGGGTATTAAACATAGTATCTCAGGGGTACAGATTTCATTTCCATACTTTGCCAATTCCAGACGGTTAGCCAGATCTGCCACAAAATCAATGGGCAGAGGCTCAGAAACAAGTTACGTCCCTCATGGATATGGGGGCTATTCAACCAGTATGAGAACAGGAAAAAGGACAAGGTTTTTATTCAAGGCTTTTCCTGGTACCCAGAAAAGACAATGCCTGGCTTCCAATACTGGACTTATCAATTTTGAACACGTTCCTGGACATTCCAAAATTCAAAATGCTGACTTTACAACAGCTACTGCCTATGCTGGGCAGGAATGCTTGGTTAGTAACTCTAGACTTAAAAGAGGCATACCTGCATATCCCAATAAGGGAATCATGCAGAAGATACCTCCACTTCAAGGCAGGTTTTATGCATTACCAATTCTCTGCACTGCCCTTTGGCTTGTCTACTGTGCCCAGGGTCTTTACAAAGTGCCTGGCACCAGTAATTGCATTTTGCAGACAAAGAAGCATACAAATATATCCTTATCTGGATGACTGTCTCATTCAAGCAGAGAACAAGGACATTCTTCTTCAGCATCTGGCATTTGTAAAAAGGCTTCTAACATGCCTAGGGTACACAATAAACGAAAAGAAATCACAACTAGTACCCTCTCAACAATTACATTCCTGGGTGCAAGCTTGAATACAACTGCCCAGATGGCTTACCTTACGCCAGACAAACAAAAGCAACTGATAACATACTTCAAACAGATGGCAACAGAAACCCAGTTATCTGCAAGACAAATTCTGCAGGCTTTGGGGTTCATGGCATCCTGCATTCTACTAATTCCATATGCAAGACGGCATATGAGGAAACTTCAATAGTACCTAAAAAGTTTATGGAGTCAACATTGTCACAGCCTGGAAACAATGATTCCTCTCATCCCCTGCCTCCAACAGGAGTTTCTTTGGTGGGCAGAGACATGTCATCAAAACAAGGGACTGTCATTCACTCTATCCCCTGCCACCCAAACCCTAACTACAGACACATCAGACTATGCTTGGGGGGGCCTACCTGGAGGGGAGATGCATTCAGGGCATATGGAGCTCAAAACAAATGCATCTGCATATCAACCAGAAAGAGATGCTAGCTGTTCAGAATGCCCTGACAGCCTTCAAGGACTTACTTCACCCAGAAAAACTACTTAATCCAGAAAAACTACTGATAAAGATGGACAACACCATGGTTATGTGGTACATAAACAAGCAGGTGAGTACACATTCCTACCCCCTTTGCAGACTAGCCATGGCATTGTGGAACACAGCCTTGACTTACCAAGTACATCTTCAAGTTCAATTCCTGCCAGGAAAACAAAATACTCTGGCAGATGACCCAAGCAGAAATCTTATGGACCCGCACGAGTGGGAACTGGATCCACAAATCTTCAGCATGGTCACACAGAAATGGGGGAGCCCAGGCATAGATCTATTTGCCTCTCCCCAAAATTATCAACTGGACAAATTCTGCACAAGGACTTACACAGACACGCATGGAAAGTGGATGCCCTATCCCACGCATGGAAAGTGGATGCCCTATCCTTCAGTTGGCAAAACCTATCAGTCTATGCCTTTCCCCCTCTGCCTCTTCTCTCCAAGGTCTTACTAAAGGTCAGACAGGAAAAAACAAAAATTATTCTAATTGCTTCGGACTGGCCTCGCCAGCACTGGTACCCAATTCTAAGGAATATGTCTCCACTCCCTCCTTGGAACTTGCCTCAAATACCTCATCTACTGTCTCAGCAGAACAATCAAATTCTGCACACTCAGATCCAAACTATGAACCTTGCAAGCATGGCTGATCATGTAATTATTCAAACAACACATCTCAGTAAATCTGTGATGGATGTCATTTTGGAGGCCAGAAGGCCTAGTACTAGAAAATCTTATGCTGATAAATGGAAGAGATTCTGTGCTTGGAACCAAGCACAAGGAACGAACACAGCAAAACCAAATATCCCTCAGATTTTACAATACTTGACTGAGATGCTTGACAAGGGCCTATCTTTTTCTTCAATAAAAATCCATGCCTCTGCCATCTCGGCTCATTACAACACGGAGCCTCCCATCTTTTCTCATCCTCTGCTGAAACAGTACCTTAGAGGGGCCAAAAATTTAAGGCCTCCCTTAAGATCACCAGCTTCTGCATGAGACCTCAATTTTGTGCTGGAAAAACTCACTCTGCCTCCTTTTGAACCAGCAGCTACTGCGGATATAAAATTTTTATCTAGGAAAACAGCTTTCTTCAGCAAGAAGGGTTTCAGAACTACAGGCTCTCATGGCTGTGGAGTCTTTTATTACATTTTACCCAGACAGGGTGTCCCTCAGGACCAATCCTTCCTTTATGCCTAAGGTGGTATCCAGTGTGGCTCTTAACCAAACTATTCACTTGTCAACATTTTATCCAAATCCGCAGAACATGGGGGAGTGGATTCTGCATTCAGTGGATGTACACAGACAACTAAGATTCTACTTAAACAGGACCAAATCTCTAAGAAAGTCGGAGCAACTACTGGTAGCATTTGCTTCAGGATCAGAGGGGAAGGCTATATCAAAGCAGACTATTTCTAAGTGGATAAGCCACTGCATTTGTTTCTGCTACTTGCATCATGGTAATCGGGTCACATTCCACCAGAGCTGCCTCTACCTCAGCAGCCTTTCTCAGAGGAGTTCCAACTAAAGACATTCTAGAAGCTGCTACTTGGAGCTCTGTTCATACCTTCACAAAGTATTATAATTTGCCTCTCTTCTCTAAATCCAGGGCAGGCTTTGCCACTGCAGTTCTGCAGGGCCTTATAGCCGCTCCTAATGCTATTTAGTTCCATCCTCTCATCTATAGCTTTGGGATTCTACCCAAATGTAATGACTGCAACAGTGAAACACGAAGAACATCGTACAGTTGTGTACACTTACCATAAATGTAGATGTTCGAGTGTATTCACTGTTGCAGTCCGGGTTACCCACCCTCCATCCCCCTTTTCTATAACTTCTCTTTCCTTCACTATATTCTGAAGCCTTTGTGGTGTATTTGTTTTTAGATGAAGGTAAAGTTTATGTGGCTAAAAGTGCATTTATATATATTGCTGTTTATATATATATATATATATATATATATATATATATATATATATATATATATATAATTTTGCTCCCCATTTGGGGGGCACCTGACATCTGGGGCAAAAAAACTGATTAAAATGGCGTCGGCTGCATGTTTTATACCCCTGACCACCTGACGTCATGGAAGAGGAGACAGCCAACCGATGCAGGACCCAAGACTTTGTTATTCATGCCGACTGAGGGCAACCTGCCAGCAGATTACCCAAATGTAATGACTGCAACAGTGAATACACTCGAACATCTACATTTATGGTAAGTGTACACAACTGTACTTTATAAGCCCCACCAACTGAGTAATTTGTCCAATAAGCTTACGCAGGTATCCCAATTCATTCCCTTTATGGCAATCCATATTGACTAAAGTGCTTGAACCATTTGGAGAATCCATGGCCACAAAATAAGAACTGATAAATCCAAAAAACGAAAATGACACAATGCTCCAACCACAGTATTATAAACCAAATAAAAAGCAGCACCGGGAACCACGTAGTTCAAGCCCAAATGAATTTATTAGCAAATCCACACCACGGACATAACACCAAAACACATTAAAGCTACACAATTCCTTATATGTTTTCGTCACCAAGTAACTGCATCAAATGAGATACTGAGATCACATTAGGCATTATTAAATACCTTTCCTAATTTAAATGAACCAATCATATAATGAATAAAGGTGCAATCATTTTAAATGGTGAAATAAAATAAATGTCTTAAATCACAAAATACATTAATAAAAGCATGTCAAAGTCTTTAAAATTCTTTAAAAGACAGATGTTCTTCGTGTTTCACTGTTGCAGTCATTACATTTGGCTAATCCTGCTGGCAGGTTGCCCTCAGCTGGCCTGAATTCCAAAGTCTTGGGTCCTGCGTTGGCTGCTGTCACCCCATCCCTGACGTCAGGCCGTCAGGGATATAAAAGAAGCAGCTGACGCCATTTTCTTCAGTCTTTTTTGCCGCGCGGTGCCTGAAGCAGAAGCAATTCGCAAGTGCCGGTCGGCCGACTCCTGAGATTTTCATATTTGAGTTTCAGATCCGAAGTCTTCAATAAAGCTAAGTACCCCGTTGGGGAAACTTTTTTCTTGCTCCAGACCAATGTCAGAAAAAGTTAATAACTGTATTTCTTGTGGGAAGCAAATACCTCATAAGGATTTTCATTCTTACTGTATTCCTTGCCTAGGCCCTGATCACAACTTTTCTGATTGTCGGTTTTGTGCTAGATTCAACCAACGCAGTATTAAGCGTCGGTATGATTTTGCTTTAAACTTTTTTGGACGACGATTTAATTACCCTGAAATGTCATCGGATAGCCATCCGACTACCAGAGTTTACAAAAAGCGCAAAGAAAGAACCGAGGCCCAAAACCGACGATGAAGCTTCTCCTAAGCCAGTCGCCGTTTTGCCGGTTCTCAGTGAGGCACTTTCGCAGCCCCTGACGCCTGCTACTTTAGAGTCACAGGCCGCTACCAACTCCCACGTGGAGTTGGCCATGCCGCTGGATACTCAAGGTATTGGAGCCTCGGACGCTAATCCCTCAGATGAGTCCAGAGCCACTGAGCAGGTACCGGCTTCTGAGGGTGTATTCAGACCTAAACATCTTTACATTAAAACGACTTCAGCTTCAAAGGCAAAGACTAAAGCACCTTCTAAAGCAAGGAAACAAACTCAAGAGCCACATGGACAGTTCTCTATGCCCAAAAAACAGATGCTCAAAATGGCCGAAGACTTGATTACCTTGATCAGGGGTTCCCATCCCCCTCCTGATAAGAGGCCTAGGCAGGGCACTGACTATGAATCTTCAGATCAGGTTTCTATTTCTTCTGATTCCTCTTTTGAACATGAATATTCTCTTCCCCCCTATGAGAGGGTACTGATGCTGAAGAATCTATACCATCAGCATCTCCTCCTGAGGACTATTCCTTTGGGGAAACCTTGCACACCATGCGGGAGCATTTCCACTGGGAGAGCCAAGATTTTTCAGAATCTAAAAAGAGGCTCAGGGATTTTCTATTATGACCTCAGCACAGGCCTCTAGCCATTCCACCTGTGTTAGACATTGTAGATGATGTGTTTTCGGAGTCTAGTCTGACCCCTGACTCCTTACCCCTAGCTCCTGTTAAGCCTGACAGATATTACAGGGTTCCAGACTCACACAAATTTCTTTTTAAAAAAACTGCTGCTGACCTAGAAACTATATCACAGGGTCCAAAGGGGGTTAAGGCTTCCACTGCAAAAAAACCAACCCCCTCTGACAGAGATTCAAGGGCACTGGATAGAAGGGGAAAAAAAGGTTTACACCTGTGCAACTTTGGCTATAAGAGCCTTAAACTGTCAATTTCATATGCTTAAGTATCAGCAACATGTCATGGGATTGCTTAAACAGAAAATGTTGTTAAATTCTGAATGTGCAGAAAACAAGGAAATGCAGGATTTATTGTATGCAGCAGAACAAGTTGGAAAACATACTTTGCAATGTGGTTTTGATTCTTTGGAGGCCTCCTGTAGGGCCGCAGCTACAGGTTCTGTAATTAGAAGGCATGCTTGGTTAAAGGAACAAAATCTGCCTGATCATGTTAAAGTTAAATTACTAGATGCACCTTTACAGCATGATACTTTGGTGTTAAGGCAGAAGAGGTGTTAAAGAAAATGGAGGACAAAGCTAAATCTATGCAAACTGTCAAAAATTTTTTACAGGTACAGCCACCTAGGTTTAGTAGACATTGGCCTACAAATAATTGGTCCTTTCCTGTGTCAGACAGACCTCAAAGGGGCAGACCTAGACGCCCTATGGGCAGATCCCCGGTGCAAGGTTCTTGTAGGCCCAAGCAATGGGGTGCTTCTACCTCCAAAGCTGGAGAAGACAGATCACAAACATACAGAAAACAGTCCCAATGACTTCCCCCTGCCGGCACCAAGCACTTATCTTCTGGCAGCACCCTTAGGGGGAAAATTAGCACTTTTTGCTCAAAACTGGCACATCATAACCCAGGACAAGTGGGTTCTAAACATAGTGTCACAAGGCTACAAGTTCCACTTCCATACGCTACCAAAGGCAAACGGCTGGCCAGATCTGCCAAAAAATCAATGGGCAGAGGCACAAAAGCAAGTCTCATCCCTCATGGACATGGGGGCCATTCAACAAGTACCAGAGCAAGAGCAGAGACAAGGATTTTACTCAAGACTGTTCTTGGTACCCAGAAAGGACAAGGCCTGGAGGCCGATACTGGACCTATCTATTTTGAACACTTTCCTAGATATTCCAAAATTCAAAATGATGACTTTGCAGCATCTTCTGCCCATGCTGGGCAAGAATGCTTGGCTTGTGACTTTAGACCCAAAAGAGGCATACCTGCATGTTCCAATCAGACAATCATGCAGAAGATGCCTAAGATTCAAGGCTGGTTCAATGCATTACCAATTCTCTGCACTGCCCTTTGGCTTATCTACTGCGCCCAGGGTCTTTACAAAGTGCCTGGCACCAATAATTACATCCTGCAGACAAAGAGGAATACAAATATATCCTTACTTGGACGACTGTCTCATTCAAGCAGAGAACAAGGACATTCTTCTTCAACATCTGGCATTTGTGAAAAGACTTCTAACATGCCACAGTCAACAAAAAGAAATCAAAACTAGTACCCTCACAAGAGATAATATTCCTGGGTGCAAGCTTGAATACAACTGCCCAGATGGCTTATCTCACTCCAGACAAACAAAAGCAACTTACTACCTATTTCAAAAAGTTGGCAACAAAGGCCCAGTTATCTGCAAGAAAAATTCTGCAGGCTTTGGGCTTCATGGCATCCTACTAATTCCATATGCAAGACTGCATATGAGGAAACTTCAATGGTACCTAAAAAGTGTTTGGACTCAACATTGCCACAGCCTAGAAACAGTCATTACTCTCATTCCCTGCCTGCAACGGGAGTTTCGATGCTGGGCAAAGGCTTGTCACCAGAACAAGGGACAGCCATTCACATTACCTCCAGCCAGGCAGACACTAACAAAGGATGCATCAGACTATGCCTGGGGAGCCCACATGGCAGGAGATGCATTCAGGGCACATGGTCCTCAAACCAAATGCATCTACATATCAATCAAAAAGAGATGTTAGGTGTTCAAAATGCCCTGACAGCCTTCAAGGACCTACTTCATCCGGTACAACTACTGATAAAGACAGACAACACCACGGTCATGTGGTATATAAACAAGCAGGAGGCACACATTCTTACCCCCTTTACAGACTAGCCATGACCTTGTGGGACACAGCTTTGACTTACCAACTACATCTGCAGGCACAATTCCTGCCAGGAAAGGAAAATACTCTGGCAGACGAGCTAAGCAGAAACCTCATGGATCCCTACGAGTGGAAGCTGGATCCACAAGTCTTCAGCATGATAACAAGGAAATGGGGATGCCCGGACATAGATCTGTTTGCCTCCCCTCTCAATTACCAACTAAAAAGATTCTGCACAAGGACTTATCACAGACAAGCATGGAAAGTGGATGCCCTATCTTTCAGCTGGTGCTCCTAAATGTTAGACAGGAGAAGCCAAAGATGATACTGGTTGCCCCAGACTGGCCACGCCAGTACTGGTATCCAATACTAAGAAACTTACCTCTATACCCAGCTTGGACCTTACCTCAAATACCTCGACTACTGTCCCAGTAAGACAATCAGATCATGCACTGCCAACTCAGGACATTAAACTTGGCAGCATGGCGAATAATGTAGTCACACAAAAAGCACCTCTCAGTAAAGCTGTGATGGATGTCATTCTGGAAGCCAGAAGGCGTAGTACTAGAAAGTCTTATGCTGGAAAATGTAAGAGATTCTGTGCCTGGCACAAGGAACTGATACAGTGGTACCAAATATTCCTCAGATTTTGCAATACTTAACTGAGATGCTGGACAAAGGCCTATCTTTTTCATCAATAAAAATACATGCCTCTGCCATTTCGGCTCATTACAATACAGAACCACCACTTTTTTCCCACCCTTTAATAAGGCAGTACCTCAGAGGAGCCAAAAATTTAAGACCCCCAAGGACACTACCAATACCTGCATGGGACCTCAACTATGTCTTGGAAAAGCTCACCCTGCCTCCTTTTGAGCCAGCTGCTACTGCTGATATGAAGTTTTTATCTTGGAAAACGGCTCTGCTCTTAGCAATTACTTCTGCAAGACAAGTTTCAGAGCTACAGACACTCATGGCTGTGGAACCTTTCATCATTTTTCATCCAGACAGGGTCTCCCTGAGGACAAACCCAACATTTATGCCTAAAGTAGTGTCCAGTGTGGCTCTTAACCAAGCCATCCATCTTCCAACCTTTTACCCAAATCCACAGAACAAGGGGGAGAGAATTCTGCATTCTGTGGACGTACACAGACAGCTTAGATTCTACTTGGACAGAACCAAAGCTTTCAGAAAGACAGAGCAGTTACTAGTGGCATATGCTGCAGGATCACAATGAAAGCCTATCTCAAAGCAGACTATATCTAAGTGGTTAGGCCACTGCATTCGTTTCTGCTACTTACACCATGGCAAACCAGTGCCTAAGGGCATTAGGCCTCATTCCACCAGAGCTGCAGCCACCTCAGCAGCCTTTCTCAGGGGAGTTCCAACCACAGACATTTTATAGGTGGCTACTTGGAGTTCAGTGCACACCTTTAGAAAGCATTATCATCTGCCACTCTACTCTAAACCCAGGGCAGGCTTTGCCACTGCAGTTCTGCAGGGCCTCATAGCCGCTCCTACTGCTGTCTAGTTCCAGCCTCCCAACCATAGCTTTGGGACTCTACCCAAATGTAATGACTGCAACAGTGAAACACGAAGAACATAGTACAGTTGTAGATGTTTGAGTGTATTCACTGTTGCAGTCCAGGTTACCCACCCACCTTCCCCCTTTTTTCTTTTGGCTCTTATCTTTCCTTCTCTGATTTATACTGATTCACTGATTTATACTACCTGTGTGGTGTATTTGCTTATAGATGAAGGTAAAATTTATATTGGTGTATTTCTGAATATATATATAAAATTTGGCTACCCTTTTTTGGGGGCACCTGACATCTGGAGCAAGAAAAACTGAAGAAAATGGCGTCAGCTGCTTCTTTTATACCCCTGATGGCCTGACATCAGGGAGGGGGTGACAGCAGCCGACACAGGACCCAAGACTTTGAAATTCAGGCCGGCTGAGGGCAACCTGCCAGCAGGATTACCCAAATGTAATGACTGCAACAGTGAATACACTCGAACATCTACATTTATGGTAAGTGTACACAACTGTACTTTTTACTTGAATAAATAGAAAACAAATGTTATGAAAATAAATGTATAGGATGTGTTTAAAATATATTTAAAATTAAATAAACAATCCTACACCCTCTAGTGGATAACAGTGGATGTTCATCGTGGTACCCTGCTGCAGTCATCACACTTGGGTTATCCTGCCGTCAGGCGGTCCCGCAGTCAGCCCGAATTCCAAAGTCTTGGTCCGGCGTCGGTTGCTGTCGCTTCTTCCCTGATGTCAGAGCGCCAGGAGTATATCAGAGGCATCCGATGCCATTTTCTTCAGTCTTTCTTGCTGCGCGGTGCCCGAAGCAGAAGCAGTTCGCAAATGCCGGTCGGCCGACACCTGAGATTTTCGAATCGAGTTTCACTCCGAAGTCTTCAAAGCTAAGTACCCCGTTGGAGAACATTTTCTTGCCTCAGTCCGATGTCAGAAAAAGTTAACAATTGCATTTCTTGTGGGAAGCAAATACCTCATAAGGGCTTTCATTCTTTTTGTATACTTTGCCTAGGCCCAGACCACGACGTCACGGGTTGTCGGTTTTGTGCTAGGTTCAATAAGCGAACTATGAAGCGACGCTTTGATTTCGCATGACACTAATTCGGTAGAAAATTTAATTACAGTATGCCGTCGGAGCAACCGACTACCGGCGTGCATAAAAAATGCAAGGATAAAGACAGGCAGCCTAGATCCAAGCCAGACTCCGAGGCCTCGGCTGGGCCGGTCCCTGGTTCTCCGGTTTTCAGTGAGGCGCCTACGCAGCCCCTGGCTACCGCTGAATTGGATCCCCAGGCCGCTTCGGATCCCCAAGCAGAGAGTTCTAGGCCGACGCAGCCTTTTTCCTTAGGCCCTACCGACGACATTGCAATAGGGGAAGCCGGTGCTGTAGAAAAACCTTCGGTTTCTGAAGGTGTCTTCAGACCGACTACCCTCACCATAAAATCTTATGCTAAGCTTAAGACTCCTCTAAAGCCAAAAAAGCCTACACTTCAGTCTCCAGATCAAGGCCCTATGCCTAAGAAACAGATGCTTAAAATGGCTGAAGATTTGATTTCTTTGATCAGGGGTTCCCCAACCCCCCCCCCCCGACAAAAGGCCTAGACAGGAGGAGGATTATGCCTCCTCTGATCAAGTGTCTGATTCCTCAGGCTCCTCTGAGGAACAGGATTACTCCTTTCCCCTTATGAAGATTCTGATGCTGAAGACTCCATTCCCTCAGCTTCTCCCCCTGAAGATTATTCCTTTGGGGAAACCTTACACACCATGAGGGAACATTTCCACTGGGAAGGTCAGGACTACTCTGACTCAAAGAAAAGGCTCCAAGAGTTTCTTTTACTCCCCCAGCACAGACCACTTGCTATTCCCCCCAGTTTTGGACATTGTGGATGATGTCTTCTTAGAATCTAGTATAAATCCAGACTCTCTGCCTCCTGCTCCAGCCAAACCAGATAGATACTATAGAGTGCCTGACTCACACATATTCCTTTACAAAAGCCCTGCTGCTGATCCAGAGACAATCTCGCAGGGTCCCAAAGGGGCTAAGGCTTCTATGGCAAAAAATCCTGTACCTTCAGAAAGGGACTCCAGAGCACTAGATAGGTGAGGGAAAAAGGTTTACACCTCAACTACTCTAGCTATGAGAGCACTAAATTGTCAATTTCACATGCTTAAATACCAGCAATTCCTAATGTCTCAAATGAAACAAAAGATGGGCATGCACCCTCAACAGTCTGAATTCAAGGAAATGCAAGATCTGTTACATGCAGCTGAACAGGTGGGCAAACATTCTTTACAATGTGGTTTTGATGCCTTGGAAGCTTCCTCTAGAGCAGCTGTTACTGGGTCTGTTATACGTAGGCATGCTTGGCTAAAGGAACAATCTCTGCCTGATCATGTTAAAGCAAAGTTACTGGATGCACCCTTACAGCAGGATGTCTTATTTGGGGTTAAAGCAGAGGAAGTTTTAAAGAAAATGGAGGATAAGGCAAAATCTATGCAGACGGTCAAAGATTTCTTACAGGTACAGCCCCCACGCTTCAGCAGAAATTGGCCAACAAAAAATTGGTCCTTTCCAGCTTCTGACAGACCACAGAGGGGTAAATACAGGCGCCCAAGGGGCAGAGGACAAGCACAAATCCCGTACAAACCTCGCCAGTGGGGCACTACAACACAGAAGGGAGGAGAAGACAGGTCCCAAACCACTAGAAGGCAAACACAATGACTTAAACCTCATACTGCCAAGCAAAACTCTCTTGGCAGCTCCCTTGGGAGGAAAATTAACACTTTTTGCAGACAACTGGCGCATCGTCACAAAGGACAAATGGGTCCTAGACATTATCTCACACGGATACAGATTTCATTTCCACACCTTGCCAAGGATAAAAGGAATGCCAAACCTGCCACAAAATCAATGGGCAGAGGCACAAAAACAAATTACAGCTCTCATGGACATGAGAGCCATTCAACTGGTACCTACACAAGAGCAAGGCCAAGGATTTTTACTCAAGGCTCTTTCTAGTCCCCAGAAAGGACAATGCTTGGAGACCTATTCTGGACCTTTCAATTTTAAACACCTTCTTGCAAGTACCCAAATTCAAGATGCTAACACTACAGCAGCTTCTTCCCATGTTGGTCAAGAAAGCTTGGCTAGTAACGTTGGACCTCAAGGAGGCATACCTGCATGTCCCATCAGACAAAGTTGCAGAAGATACCTCCGTTTCATTGCAGGTTCAACCCATTACCAATTCTCTGCACTGCCCTTTGGCTTATCTACTGCGCCCAGGGTCTTCACAAAATGCCTGGCACCAGTAATTGCATACTGCAGACAAAGAGGAATTCAAATATACCCATACCTGGATGACTGTCTCATCCAAGCAGAAAGCAAGGACATTCTCTTACAACACCTGGCTTTTGTAAAACATCTAAGTTGCCTAGGGTACACAGTAAACAAAAAGAAATCAAAACTAGTGCCCTCACAAAATATGACATTCCTGGGTGCCAGCTTGAATACAACGGCCCAGATGGCTTATCTGACGCCAGACAAACAACTACAATTAACTCAATACTTCAGAACAATGGCAACAAAGACCCAACTCCCTGCAAGAAAAATTCTGCAGGCCTTGGGCTTCATGGCATCTTGCATACTACTAATATCATTTGCAAAACTGCATATGAGGAAATTACAATGGTACCTAAAAAGCGTATGGACTCAACACAGACACAGCTTGGAAACAATGATAAATCTCATTCCCTGCCTTCAACAGGAGTTTCTATGGTGGTCACAGGCATGTCACCTCAACAAGGGTCAGCCTTTCACCCTATCCCCAGCCAGGCAAACTATGACAACTAATGCATCGGACTATGCCTGGGGGGCACACATGGCAGGACGGTGCGTTCAAGGCATATGGACAGCAGATCAAAGGAATCTGCACATCAATCAAAAAGAAGTGCTAGCTGTACAAAATGCTATGACAGCCTTCAAGGACCTCTTACATCCAGGACAGCTTATCATAAGGACAGACAACACCACAGTAATGTGGTACATAAACAAACAAGGGGGTACACACTCCTACCCTCTATGCAGGCAAGCAATGTCCTTGTGGAACACAGCACTGGCTTACCAAGTTCAATTACAAGCTCAATTCCTGCCAGGAAAAAAGAACACATTGGCAGACGACCTAAGCAGAAACATCATGGATCCCCATGAATGGAAACTGGATCCACAAGTATTCGCAATGATAACTCAAAAATGGGGGCTCCCAGACATAGACCTTTTTGCCAGCCCTCAAAACTATCAGCTAACAAAGTTTTGCACAAGGACTTTTCACCATCAAGCTTGGAAAGTGGACGCACTCTCATTCAGTTGGAAAATGCTAAAAGTATATGCCTTTCCTCCACTACCCCTTCTCACAAAGGTGCTACTGAAAGTCAGGATGGAAAGACCCCGAATGATACTCATTGCCCCAGACTGGCCATGCCAGCACTGGTACCCACTATTAAGGAATATGGCCCAGGGCCCACCATGGATTCTACCACAAATTACCCACCTGCTCACACAGCAAGACAATCAGATTCTACACAGCCAGCTCAAAACCTTAAACTTGGCTGCATGGTAAATCACCTAAGCAACCAGCCAGCTCCTCTCTCACAAGCTGTTATGGAAGTTATTCTGGAGGCCAGGAGGCCCAGCACCAGGAAAGCCTACTCAGACAAATGGAAAAGGTTTTGCGCCTGGAACCAAGCTAACGTCCAAAATACCCTTCAGCCAGACATACCTCAGATTCTGCAATATCTAACTGAGATGTTACACAAAGGGCTTTCTTTTTCATCTATTAAAATCCACGCCTCAGCTATTTCTGCTCACTGCAACACAGATCCTCCCTTATTTTCACATCCACTCCTGAGGCAGTTTCTCAGAGGGGCCAAAAGCATTAGGCATCCCAGGAGAGCGCCAACGCCTACTTGGGACCTCAACTTAGTTCTGGAAAAACTCATGCTACCGCCTTTTGAGCCAGCTTTCTCAGCTGATTTAAAGTTTATATCATGGAAGCCTGCCCTGCTGCTAGCAATCACTTCAACTAGAAGTGTTTTGGAGCTTCAGGCACTAATGGCAGTAGAGCCTTTCCTCATTTTTCATCAAGACAGAGTTTCTCTATGAACTAACCCCTCCTTTACGCCTAAGGTGGTATCCAGTGTGTCTCTAAATCAAACCATTCATTTACCCACCTTCTTTCCAAATCCACAGAACAAAGGAGAAAAACTCCTGCATTCCTTCTACATTCACAGACAGCTACGTTACTACTTGGATAAAACTAAGGTTTTCAGAAAATCTGACCAGCTTTTTGTATCCTATGCTACAGCATCACAAGGAAAGGCTATCTCAAAACAGACCATTTCCAAATGTATAGGACATTGCATACGTTTTTGCTACACCCACCATGGAAAACCAGTTCCTGCTACCATAAGGCCCCAATCTACCAGGGCAGCAGCTACAGCCTTCCTCAGGGGGGTGCCAACCAAGGATATTCTGGAAGCTGCAACTTGGAGTTCAGTACACATCTTCACCAAACATTACCACTTACCACTGTACTCTAAGACTAGAGCTGGCTTGGCCTCCTCTAGCCCTGTTTGACTCCACCTCCCATTCTTAGCTTTGGTATTCTACCCAAGTGTGATGACTGCAGCAGGGTACCACGATGAACATAGTACAGTTTTGTACCTACCATAAATGTAGATGTTCGAGTGTATACCCTGCTGCAGTCCAGGTTACCCTCCCTCCATCCCCTCTGGAGTAGCTGAACTTATCTCTTCCACTCTATTCTTTACTACCTCTGTGGTGTATTTGCTTGTGCCTAAGGGTTTTGTTTCATTTTTTCACATAACTATGTGTAATATATATATATATATATATATTTTTTTTTTTTTTTTTTTTGCCTACCTATTAGGGGCACCTGACATCTGGGGCAAGAAAAACTGAAGAAAATGGCGTCGGATGCCTCTGATATACCCCTGGCGCTCTGACGTCAGGGAAGAAGCGACAGCAACCGACGCCGGACCAAGACTTTGGAATTCGGGCCGACTACGGGACCGCCTGACGGCAGGATAACCCAAGTGTGATGACTGCAGCAGGGTATACACTCGAACATCTACATTTATGGTAGGTACAAAACTGTACTGTATATACCCATTTTAAACAACTTGAATTAATTATATTAAAGTTACTATAATTTTGCAGCCCTCAGTTTAAGGACTGGTTTGATGGATAGCATGTCATTCAAACCTGGACTGGTACATGCATCCAAAGTTATTTGCCAATGCAGTTCTCTATATTCAATCGTATTTTCCCAGGGGCCACCTCTGGGGTCTATAGGGACCAATTCAATAACAAAAAAATTGATAGAGTGCTTGTGGTCAAGGTAGAAGATGTCTATGTAGGGCATTACTTTCATTCTTTTTCCTTATCTCGTATGAATGCTCATACATCCTCTGTCTAAATTTTCTTTCCGTCTTGCCTACGTAAAATGAACCACAGGTCCCACAAGTAACAATATATATTACCCCAGTTGTATCACAATTTGCGTAGCCCCTGTTAGGTATATCTCTACCTCTAACCTTCAAATGTAATGTTTTCCGTTTGAAAACATAACTACATAGGCTACAGTGCCCACACCTGTGAGTACCATTTTTGATGTTTTGAAAAGTTCTAAGCTTGTTGTTATATGCACCACCCTCTAATATATTCTTGATGTTCCAACCTTTTTTATATACACATTGTAAAGGTTTATCAAATATAGTACCTAAATCTGATAATGCAGAACATTTCTTTCATTCTCTATCAATAAATTGTTTAATCAGGTATGATTCACCACTATAGGTAATGGTCAAAACTGATTTAAATGATTTCGCTCCAGTAGTCATGTTGTTGTTGTTGTTGGGCGGCCACGGTGGTGCAGCGGTTAGCGTTGCTGCCTCACAGCAAGAGGTTCTCTGGTTCGATCCTCAACTGGGGTGTCTTCTGTGCGGAGTCTGCATGTCCTCCCTGTGGTCGCGTGGGTTTCCTCCGGGTGCTCCGTTTTCCTCCCACATCCCAAAGACATGCTGTAGGTGGATTGGACACTCTAAATTGGCCCTAGGTGTGAGTGTGTGCGTGTGTGTGCCTTCTGTGGTAGGTTGGGCGCCGGGCTGGCAACTCGACACTGTAAAACTCCACTGCCAATCATGAGTGGACAGGTGATCCACAGTGGCGACCCCTAACCGGGAAAAGCCAAAAGAAGAAGAAGAAGAAATCATGTTGTTGTTGTAAATATTGACTACATCTGGTCTACCTAAAATTGGGGCAAATCTATCTTCTCTGCCCTCACATACTTCTTTCAAGACATCCAACAATAGTGCACTAGGATAATGTCTATCCTGGAACATTGCCAGTATGAAATCACATTCTAACTTAAAATCAAAACTTTCTGAGGTCATTCTACTGGCCCGAACCAATTGGCCCTTTACTACACCCCTTTTCTGCTGTGGTGGGTGTGCACTAGTGTATTGAAGGATCGAATTGGAGAAAGTCTGTTTTCTGTGTATTCTGGATTTATAACCGTTGTTGGTCTTTTGAATATTAACATCAAACAACAAGTAATCTCTGTGGTATCCCCAAAGTCTCAAAACAACCCACTAAAATGTAGTGAGTTCAAAAACAAAACAGTGTAAAAAACTTCTCTGTGTGGAAGATTTTCAGTCCATATGTTGTATCTTTTGGCTTTTCACGGTTTGGAGTTGCCACAGCGGAACTCCGGTCCATTTTTAGTCCATATATTTCTAGTTAATCACTATATATTAATCAGATCAGACATTAGTAGTAGAAGTAGCGAACGTAAACTCATCCTAAGTCAAAACAAAACAAAAAGTAATAATAGAAAATATAGAATTGTACAGCATTACTAAGTATTCGAAAGTAATCCAAGCAAGGCAGGCAGTCTGTTTCCAGTCGAAAATCCTTTATTAAGTACACAGACAAGCGATCCAAGTAAAATAAAAATAGAGTAATAATTTCCTCACAAGCTTTCTAAGTATATATATATATATATATATATATATATATGTATATATATATATATATATGTGTGTACTTTTTATCAGGCATGGGAGTGGTTTATTGTGCTGTAAAACAAAGTGATGTTCTTCATCTCACATTGCTGCAGTCCTTACACTTGGGTAGTCCGCTGTCCTCGGTCGGCCCGAATATCAAAGTATAAGGCTGACGTCGGTCAAGGCGCATTAGACTGACATCAGGACGTCAGGGTACAAATGCGCATGACCGACGTCATATCCTCAGTCTTTTTTGCCGCATGGTCCGATGCAGAAGCAGCGTTGCAAGTGCCGTTCGGTGTTCTGAAATTTTTCGAATTCGGAGTTTCAGACCGAGTCAAAGTTGGCTAAGTACCCCGTTGGGGAATATTTTAGTTTTTTCTTGCCTCAGTGGTTTACCGGATGTCAGAAAAAGTGAATAACTGTATTTCTTGTGGGAAACAGATACCGCATAGAGATTATCATACTTTGTGTATTCCTTGTTTAGGGCCTGAGCACGACGTTGTTGGGTGTCGCTTTTGTGCTAGATTCAATAAGCGCACTATTAAGAGAAGGTTAGATTGTGCCAGGTTAGTCTTCGGGAAGCGGTGCAATTATACTATGCCGTCGGATGCTCCGGCGTCCGCTTCTCCGAAGAAGCGCAAGGATAAGGCAGCTAAGCCCAGGTTAGACGAGTCATCCGTACCGGACGCCGGTTCTTTAGAGGTGTCGGTGGAGCCGGTGGTTCCACCGGAGGTTTCTCTGGAGTCCCAGGGGGAGACCTTGTTATTGCAGGATGTGGCCTCTCAGGAGGCAGGTCAGGCTGAAGGGGCTTCTCAGGTTACTGTACTCCCCTCCCTTCCTAGGGTGGTTAGGCCTTCTCCTTCTGTTTCCAAGGCTTCTCCCAGAGGCAGGCCAGGTTTAGCTTCAGTTGGTGTCACTCCTAGTTCTTCAGGATCTGTGCCCAAGAAGCATATGCTTAAAATGGCAGAAGATTTGATTACCTTGATTAGGGGTTCTTTGCCCCCTCCTGATAAGAGGCCTAGGGTGGAACCTGAGTTGGGGAGTTTTGAGCAGGCTTCAGATGTTTCAGAGTCTTCGGCTGAAGACTTGCAGGAGTATTCTCCTTATTCCGATTCTGATGTGGATGATTCTACTCCTTCTGCTTCTCCTCCTGAAGATTTTTCTTTTTCAGAGACTCTTCATTCCATGAGGGAGCATTTTAAGTGGGAAGGTCAGGACTTCTCTGATTCCAGGAAAAGGCTTAGGGTATTTTTGTTTTTACCCCAGCATAGGCCTTTGGCTATACCTCCTGTTCTGGATGTGGTGGAGGATGTGTTTGCAGAGGCTTCTCTTAATCCTGATTCTTTGCCTCCTGCTCCTGTTAAGCCGGATAGGTATTATAGGGTGCCTGAAGCTCATAAGTATCTTTTTAAGAGTCCTAGGGCGGACCCAGAAACTGTTAGTCAGGGGCCTAAGGGTGTTAAGGCTTCTGTTGTTAAAAATCCGGTTCCTCCAGATAAAGAGGCCAGGGCTTTGGATAGATGGGGAAAGAAAGTCTATACTTCTTCCACCCTAGCTATGAGGGCTCTGAATTGCCAGTTTCACATGTTGAAATACCAAAATTATCTACTGTCTCAATTGAAGTCTAAGGTAGATGCTCTGGCGGAAGGTATTGAGTGTAAAGAGTTACAAGATTTGGTACATGTCTCTGAACAAGTGGGTAAGCATTCTTTGCAATGTGGTTTTGATGCTGTACAGGCCTCGTCTAGGGTGGCTGCCACTGGGTCAGTTCTTCGCAGGCACGCCTGGCTAAGGGATCAGAATTTATCTGACCATGTTAAGACAAGGATTTTAGATGCTCCTTTACAATCTGATGTGTTATTTGGTTCACCTGTTGAGGCAGTCTTAAAGAAAATGGAAGACAAGGCTAAGTCTATGCAGACTGTTAAAGATTTTTTGCAGGTTCAGCCTCCGAAGTTTAGCAGGAATTGGCCTACCAAGGGGTGGACGTATCCTTCTTATGATTCCCAGTCTAGGGGTAGGTCTAGATGTGGTAGGGGCAGAGCTCAGGGCTCTTTCAGGCCTAGAACAGGGAGTTCGCCTGCACAGTCTTCGGGTGAGGGCAGGGGTCAGTCCTTTCGTAAACAGACCCAATGACCTACCTTTTCAGCTGCCAGAGCCTTCTCGTCTGGCAGCACCTTTGGGAGGAAGGTTGGCACTTTTCAAGGAAAATTGGAGTTTAATTACCCAAGACAGATGGGTATTGGATATCATACACCAAGGTTACAGGTTTTATTTCCATACCTTGCCTCCTTTCAAAGGCATGCCAGACGTTCCTCCTCAGCAAAGAATAGAGGCTCACAAACAGATTTCTCTGCTGCTCCAAGTAGGAGCCATACAACCGGTCCCTCTGTCAGAAGTGGGTCTAGGATTTTATTCTCGCCCGTTCCTAGTACCAAAGAAGGGGAACACGTGGAGACCAATTTTGGATTTATCTATCCTCAACATTTATCTGGACATTCCCAAGTTCAAAATGTTGACGTTACAACAGCTTTTACCTCTGCTGGGCAAAGATCACTGGATGGTGACTCTGGATCTCAAGGAGGCTTACCTTCATGTTCCTATCAGGCTAAGTTGCAGGAAGTATCTCCGTTTTCGGGCTGGGACTTCTCATTATCAGTTCTCTGCATTGCCCTTTGGCTTATCTACTGCGCCCAGAGTGTTCATGAAGGTTCTGGCTCCAGTGATAGCTTTCTTCAGGCTAAGAGGAATACAGATCTATCCTTATTTGGACGATTGCCTGATTCTGGCTCAAGGAAAGGACGAACTTCTTCATCATCTACACTATGTGATAGCAGTGCTAAGATGCCTGGGGTATTCTGTGAACGAAATAAAGTCCAGTCTAGTACCCTCTCAGGACATGTGCTTTCTGGGTGTGAGACTGAATACAGCATCCCAGATGGCCTTTTTGACCCCGGACAAACAAAAGAATCTTTCTCTTTACTTCCATCAATTGTCTCATCAGTCCAGGCTGACTGCAAGGACAGTCCTTCAAGCCTTGGGGTTCATGGCATCTTGTATTCTGGTGCTTCCCAATGCCAAACTGCATATGAGGAAGCTACAATGGTATCTCAAAATGTATGGACACAGCACTGCCAAGATATGGACACTGTCATTCAGATAATACCTTGCATTCAAAAGGAATTTTTGTGGTGGGCTCAGGAATGTCACCTAAACAAGGGACTCTCTGTGACCCGGCCAGAGGCGAGTCAGATTCTAACGACAGATGCCTCAGACAAAGTTTGGGGAGCTCATCTAAATGGAAAGTGGATACAAGACACGTGGCCTGCCAGACTTCTACATCTACATATCAACTTGAAGGAGATGTTAGCAGTCCAATTTGCATTAATAGCTTTCAAGGATTTACTTCTTCCAGGGCAGGTGTTGATTCTAACAGACAACACAACTGTCATGTGGTACATCAACAAGCAAGGGGGAACACATTCTTATCCTCTGTGCAGACAAGCAATGATTTTGTGGGAGACTGCTCTCAGTTTAAAGCTAAATCTACAGGCAAGGTTTCTGCAGGGAGCACAGAACTCCTTAGCAGATGTGTTGAGCAGACGAATTATGGATCCCCACGAGTGGAAATTGGATCCTCATGTATTTCAGAAATTGACAGTGTCATGGGGAACTCCAGACATAGATCTGTTCGCTTCTCCACTAAACTACCAGCTGCCAAAGTTTTGCACAAAACGTTTTCATCCCACAGCTTGGAAAGTGGATGCTCTTTCATTCAATTGGAGCAATCTTCATGTGTATGCCTTTCCACCTCTGCCTCTCCTCCCAAAGGTACTTCTGAAGGTCAGACAGGACAAGCCAAAGATGATTTTAATAGCTCCAGATTGGCCTCGACAGCATTGGTACCCACTACTGAGAAGTCTGGCAGGGAGCCTCCATGGCCTTTACCTTCGATTCCACACCTGCTGTCTCAGGAGAACAGTCATTTACTCAATGTCAAACTTCACTCTCTTCACCTGACAGCCTGGCATATTCTGTTTTAAACCCTGGAGGGTTTCAGCTTCCACAGCAAGTTTTGAATGTTATTTTGGAGGCCAGAAGGCCTAGTACAAGGAAAGTGTACGCAGATAAATGGAAGAGATTTTTATTTTGGAGTGCAGCAAAAGCATTTGATGTTTCTAAGCCTAATTTAAGTGTGGCTCTTCAATATCTTACTGAGTTACTGGACAAAGGTTTGTCCTTCTCTTCTATTAAGATTCATGCTGCAGCAATTTCTGCTCACTATGATTGTGACCCACCATTGTTTTCTCATCCTTTGTTTAAGCAATTCCTTAGAGGGGCAAAGAATATAAGACCCCACGGAAAGCTCCTACTCCTGCTTGGGATCTCAATTTTGTGTTGGAGAAACTCACTCTACAACCTTTTGAGCCTGCAGCTACTGCTGAGTTGAAATATTTATCATGGAAGACTGCTTTTTGTTGGCCATTACCTCTGCGAGAAGGGTTTCTGAATTACAGGCCCTTATGGCAGTTGAGCCTTTCTTAATTTTCCATAAGGATAGGGTATCTTTGCGTACTAATCCTTCCTTTATGCCTAAAGTGGTTTCTAGTGTGGCTTTAAACCAAACTATTCATTTGCCTACCTTTTATGCAAACCCCCAAAATAAAGGGGAAAAGATTTTGCACACTTTGGATATACACAGGCAGTTGCGATATTATTTGAGCAGAACTAAAGGGTTCAGGCAGTCTCAGCAGTTGTTTGTTTCTTTTGCTTTGAGTTCTCAGGGCAAGCCTGTGTCAAAACAAACTATTTCTAAGTGGATTGGGTTGTGCATTGCTTTCTGTTATTCCCATCATGGCAAGGAGGTTCCAGCTGGGATTAGGCCTCATTCCACTAGGGCTACTGCCACTTCAACAGCTTTTTCAAGGGGGGTGGCAACTAAAGATATCTTGGAGGCAGCTACTTGGAGTTCAGTGCATACTTTCTCTAAGCATTATCACCTTCCACTTTACTCTAAATCCAGGGCTGGTTTTGCCACTGCTATTTTACAGGGCATTTTGGCAGCTCCTGCTTCTTTATAGTGGTGCCATCCTCCCTTACCTCTGCTTTGGGATTCTACCCAAGTGTAAGGACTGCAGCAATGTGAGATGAAGAACATAGTACAGTTTTGTACCTACCATAAATGTAGATGTTCGAAGATCCACATTGCTGCAGTCCAATTTACCCTCCCTCCTTCCCCTCTGTAGTTAGAGGCGGTTGTGTGGGTTGGATTGTAAATATTGTGTATTTTGTATATATTGTACATATTATTAGTGCTAGGGTGGTTGGTTGGTTGTTTGTTGTCTTTGTGTTTTGACCTTTCTTGTTAGGGTCTTCTGACATCTGGGGCAAGAAAAGACTGAATATATGACGTCGGTCATGCGCATTTGTACCCTGACGTCCTGATGTCAGTCTAATGCGCCTTGACCGACGTCAGCCTTATACTTTGATATTCGGGCCGACCGAGGACAGCGGACTACCCAAGTGTAAGGACTGCAGCAATGTGGATCTTCGAACATCTACATTTATGGTAGGTACAAAACTGTACTTTATTGGTACACATGTTAAATTCACATCCCTTCCCCATCAGTGTGACATTCGAGCTGGTCCTGCCCTACCTAGTAGCTGTCATAATAATATATAACCCTTATGTACTTTAAATAAAATTTATAATGATGTGGCACCTCTTATTTAACCATATTATTATGTAGATTATTAAGTCTGTGATTTTATCCAAGGCAATATACTACAAGGCTGGAAATATATCAACCTTAGTTCATTTGGCAATCAAAAAATATATATAAATATATACATATACATTTTGCATGTAAAAATCAATTTCTATTTTCATAACCAATTGTTAACAAAGATCGCTTTCGTTCTTCTAGACTTCTTCAGGTCTGTGTACAAGAACCCTAAAAACCTATATAATTAGTATTGTTATTACACATCATTTTGAATAAAGTGGAAAAAAGAACCAGAAAAAAAAATAAGAAAAAATGTATGTATGATGATGGAAACAAAATATACACGTAAATTTCAACTGATTTAAAATGGTATTTAAAACCAATTTGTAGAATAAAATAAAATACAATTAGTCATGTAAACAATGTGGCAATTTTCTAAGTTCCAGTGCACTTTTAATTGAACAGTAGTAGTTTAGTCCAGGCTTCCTAAAAGAGTTCCATCTTTAATTGCCACATGAGTTCATGTTTCTCTAGAATATTCGGGATGTGTCCTTCAAGATCACCCATGTCTATGCGGTCCAGGATCTGGAACTTAAAACCTGTGTGTTTTTATGAAGACAAAGATGTTTGGCTAGTGCATTATTTTTACATCTCGAAAGGATTACTGACAGATGACATGAAATCCTACGCTTGATTTATTTACTGTCTTGCCCACAAAAGTCTACATCCTACAAAAACCAAGTATAATGTAGTGAAGTCCCAAGGCTATAGATTAGCTCGAATTACCACAGAGATGGAACCATTTTTGAGAAACCTGAACAACTTAGAGAATGATTTTTTAGTGAGAGGCTATGAAAGTCAGATGTTAAAAAACATCCTGGAACCCATTATATAACTGAAAAGGACTGAAGCACCTTCACTCAACCTCCCCAGTAGAAAAAATGTTAAGTAATTCCACAGAGAATAACAAATGCAAAAATAGCTGCATCCTGACATACACTTTGGATTATCACAGTATCAAAAATATTATTGAAGAAAACTGGGACATTGTCACAAGAAACCCTTTTCTGATTAACATCTTAGGTGAAGCCCCACCATTTGTTTATCGAAAGGCCAGGAACATTAGAAATTTGTTGAAGTTAAACCTAGACCATGTGAGAAAAGCACTAAAAGATGTGAAACTAATTGTACATTTTGTATATTTATACAGCAAGGTGATAGTTTTTATTGCACTTATTTAAAGAAGATCATTAAAACCAGTGCAGGGGGTGACTGTAACACTAAAAAAGTAATTTACAGGGCACAGTGCAGTGAATGTGATGCATTCTTTGTGGGCAAGACTGTAAATAAACTCAAGCGTAGGATTTCATGTCATCTGTCAGAAATCTGCTCTGGATGTAAAAATAATGCACTAGCCAAACACCTTTCTCTTCATAAAAGACACACAGGTTTTAAGTTCCAGATCCTGGACCGCATAGACATGGGTGATCTTGAAGGAGACATCCTGAATATTCTGGAGAAACATGAACTCATGTGGCAATTAAAGCTGAACTCTTTTAGGAAGCCTGAACTAAACTACTACTGTTCAATTAAAAGTGCACTGGAACTTAGAAAATTGCCACATTGTTTACATGACTAATTGTATTTTATTTTATTTTATTCTACAAATTGGTTTTAAATACCATTTTAAATCAGTTGAAATTTAAGTGTATATTTTGTTTCCATCATCATACATACATTTTTTCTTATTTTTATTTATTTATTTATTTTTTTGGTTCTTTTTTCCACTTTATTCAAAATGATGTGTAATAACAATACTAACTAATTATACAGTTATATAGGTTTTTAGGGTTCTTGTACACAGACCTAAAGAAGTCTAGAAGGACGAAAGCGATCTTTGTTAACAATAAGTTATGAAAATAGAAATTGATTTTTACATGCAAAATGTATATGTATATATTTATATATATATTTTGATTGCCAAATGAACTAAGGTTGATATATTTCCAGCCATGTATTATATTGTCATGGATAAAATCACAGACTTAAAAAATCTACTTAATAATTTGGTTAAATAAAAGGTACCACATCATTATAAATTTTATTTAAAGTACATAAGGGTTATATATTATTATGACAGCTACTAGGTAGGGCAGGACCAGTTCAAATGTCACACTGATGGGGGAAGGGATGTGAATTTAACATGTGTACCAATAACACTTTGTTTTACAGCACAATAAACCATTCCCATGCCTGATAAAAAGTATATATATATATATTTAGAAAGCTCGTGAGGAAATTATTACTCTATTTTTATTTTACTTGGATCGCTTGTCTGTGTACTTAATAAAGGATTTTCGACTGGAAACAGACTGCCTGCCTTACTTGGATTACTTTCGAATACTTAGTAAAGCTGTACAATTCTATATTTTCTATTATTACTTTTTGTTTTGTTTTGACTTAAGAAGTGTTTACGTTCACTACTTCTACTACTATTGTCTGATCTGATTAATATACAGTGATTAACTAGAAATATTTGGACTGAAAATCTTCCACACAGAGAAGTTTCTTACACTGTTTTGAATATTAACATCAAGATAAACTAACTCTTCACAATTAAGTTGATATGTAAATCTAAGAAAATTAGTGGTGGTGGAAATATGATCAATTAATTTAAAAAATTCATGGTCAGTGCCATTCCAGAACAAACAAATGTCATCCAAAAACCACACATAAAGGCATAGCGATGGGGGCTCATTGTGCCCCCACCTACACCAATATTATACTCCTATACTGGGAAAATAAGTATGTTTTAGAATCAGATTTCAGGCAATATTGGAACTTCTATGTGCGGTTTTTGGACAACATTTGTTTGTTCTGGAATGGTACTGACCATGAATTTTTAAAATTCAAATTGTTTAGAATGGGTATATACCCATTGTTATCCACTAGAAGGTGTAGGATTGTTTATTTAATTTTAAATATATTTTAAACACATCCTAAACATTTATTTTCATAACATTTGTTTTTATTTATTCAAGGAAAACTGTCTTTTAATGAATTTTAAAGTTTTTGACATGTTTTTATTAATGTATTTTGTGATTTAAGACATTTATTTTATTTCACCATTTAAAATAATTGCACCTTAATTCATTATCTGATTGGTTCATTTAAATTAGTAAAGGTATTTAATAACGCCTAATGTGATCTCAGTATCTCATCTGATGAAGTTACTTGTTGACGAAAACGTATAAGGAATTGTGTAGCGTTAATGTGTTTTGGCATTATGTCCGTGGCGTGGATTTGCTAATAAATTCATTCATGCTTGAACTACGTGGTTCCCGGTGCTCCTTTTTATTTGGTTTATAGTACTGTGATTGGAGCATTGTGCCATTTTTGTTTTTTGGATTTATCAGTTCTTATTTTGTGGCCATGGATTTTCCATCTGGTTCGAGCACTTTAGTCAATATGGATTGCACTAAAGGGAATGAATTTGGAGAGCTGCGTAAGCTTATTGGACAAATTACCCGGTTGGGCTTCTAACCCCGATTAGCCAATCTCTGCTTCAGCAGGTTTCAGGAACTTACTTGTCTGGCAACCAGGAAGTCAATTTACTTTCAGCTTCGAAAGAAGGAATGATACACAAAAAGGGTTCCACGACTAACGCTACTATTAATTTGGACATTTCACCTCGTCCTCATTCGAGAAAACAACAGTACTAACTCTCATACGAATATGGGGTTTGGAAACGGACATAATGGTCAACCTTCTCACTTAGACGAGGCACGGTTACCAGGTACACAGAGACATTTTCAAGACATTTTAAATTATGGAGTGGATTTTAATAACACTACTAAGACTGTAATTGACAATGAAAACTATGCTAATAAGATATGTAAATTAGATAATTTACTTTACAAATATAAAGCATGGGGAATTGATAATGCTTTTTTAAAACGTTGTTTAGAATTGAAAATTGTTCCTAAGGATTTGTTGGTTAGTAAATACCCTAACAATGTCAGAGAAAGTTCTCAGTTTCACCATGATCTCATCATGGCGTTTGACAGATGTGGCGCAGACATTTTGAAAACCATTATTAAGAACAACCAATTTGAAATGGAAAACTTGTATAAAGAAATTGATGTTTTGAACAACAACATTATTAATGATTTATTATTTAGTGTAGATACTGAGAAGGCGAAGTACAATGATTGAATCAAGGTGTAAAAAAACACAGGATAGAAAGTTTATTAAAATTGAGTGGGATATTAGTGAATATGCTAATAAGATTCATTATCCCAAACCAAAACCCTTTAATGGTAACAGTATCTTCCATGGGGGGGATTATATGACAAAATGGACACACACGGACAACTTGGAATATAATGACAATGAAAATTTAAACTTTCAGGACCCTTCCCAGTACCCACCCCTGAGGAGGTCAGAGAGGTTGAGAGAGAAGGGGTAGTGAATTACAGTTATGGAAATCAAGCACAGAAAGGCTGGAGAGTCCAGCGGAGAACCCACTGGAGGTAGACCATGAAGATGAAATCAAACAGGATGGCGTTATTTGTACCTATAAAGGTTTTAATATTTTTAATTATACCAACATTGCCCGGTTAGGGGTCGCCACAGAGGAACTCCGGTCTGCTAATGATTGGCAGTCGATTTTTATGGTGCTGAGTTGCCAGCCCGACGTCCAACCTTCAGCGAAGGCACGCCCTTTCACGCATGTCTTTCGGTGGCCACTCGACCGTGGGGAAGACATGCAGACTCCACACAGAAGGCACTCCAGCCGAGAATTGAACAAGAGAACCTCTTGCTGTGAGGCAACAATGCTACCGCTGTACCACCGCGGCCCTCTCTAAAGAGCATTTTTCTTTATTTTCTAAATGTTTTACTTTTATACCAAGGGTAAAATGTAATTTGATGAATTTGTCAATTGAAGTTAAATTATTTATTAGACAAAAAAATCTTGAGTTATTTTTTAATGGACAGGAGAAAAAGAATAGTGGTACTGCTTTACACAAGAAAAGTTTATTTAATCCTCCCTTGCATCCTCAGCTCAAAAAGTTTGAGCAAATGGCTGAGAAGGAGCTAAGGGAAATATTGAAATACAACAAAGTTATTCCAAACATAACTAAAGTAGAGAAGGATATATTGTATGATTTTAGGGACAAAAAGAATCTTAGAACTATGAAACCTGATAAAGGTGTGGGGGGGGGACTGTTCTGATGGACCAGATCTGTTATGAGAGTAAAATGTTTGATTTGTTAAATGATGATGAGACTTATGCTTGTGTTTCTTTGAACAAAGTTAATTTAGCTTACAAAAAGATTTACATATGTTTAAATGATCTGGTGATGGAGGGGCTTATAGATTTTGAGACTTATAATTTTTTACATGTAGATAAGCCCAGGGTGCCCTCCATCCTTGGCATTCCCAAGGTACAAAAAACCTTGGTGACCCCCCACTTAGACCTATTGTTTCGGCCGAGGGATCAGTGACAGCTTCCCTGGCAAAATATATAGACCACTACTTGAAAAACATAGTTTTTAAGAATCAGAATATCCTTAGAGGTTCTTAGGATTTCTTAAGACGTATTCAAAATGATTACACTTTTAAAACAAAAACTTTTATCACCTTAGATGTGGTTGACTTGTTTACTTGTATTCCTTATGATTTAAGACTTAGTTGGCTTGAGGAATTTTTAGCTGATTGTACAGATTTATCTACAAATGTATTCCGTACTTGTTTAATATTAATGGATTTAGTTTTAAAAACAATTTTGTTTTCTTTCAAGGAGAGTATTACAAATAACTTAAAGGCGTAGCGATGGGGGCTCATTGTGCCCCCACCAACGCCAGTATTATACTCCTAGATTGGGAAAATAAGTATGTTTTAGAATCGGATTTCAGGCAATATTGGAACCTTTATGTGCGGTTTTTGGACGACATTTCTTTGTTCTGGAATGGTACTGACAATGAATTTTTAAAATTTATTGACTATATTTCCACCACCACTAATTTTCTTAGATTTACATATTAACTTAATTGTGAAGAGTTAGTTTATCTTGATGTTAATATTCAAAAGACCAATAATGGTTATAAATCCAGAATACACACAAAACAGACTTTCTCCAATTCGTACCTTCACTACACTAGTGCACACCCACCACATCAGAAAAGGAGTGTAGTAAAGGGCCAGTTGGTTCGGGCCAGTAGAATGACCTCAGAAAGTTTTGATTTTAAGTTAGAATGTGATTTCATACTGGCAATGTTCCAGGATAGAGGTTATCCTAGTGCACTATTGTTGGATGACTTGAAAGAAGTATGTGAAGGCAGTGAAGGTAGATTTGCCCCAATTTTAGGTAGACTGGATGTAGTCAATACTTACAACAACAATAACATGACTACTGGAGAGAAATCATTTAAATCAGTTTTGACCATTACCTATAGTGGTGAATCATACCTGATTAAATAACTTATTGATAAAGAATGGAAGAAATTTTCTACATTATCAGATTTAGGTACTATATTTGATCAACCTTTACAATGTGTATATAAAAAAGGTCGGAACATCAAGAATATATTAGAGGATGGTGCATATAACAACAAGCTTAGAACTTTTCAAAACATCAAAAATGGTACTCACAGGTGTGGGCACTGTAGCCAATGTAGTTATGTTTTCACAGGGGAAACATTACATTTGAAGGTTAGAGGTATAGATATATCTACCAGGGGCTATGCAAATTGTGATACAACTGGGGTAATATATATTGTTACTTGTGCGACCTGTGGTTCATTTTACGTAGGCAAGACGGAAAGAAAATTTAGACAGAGGATGTATGAGCATTCATATGAGATAAGGAAAAAGAATGAAAGTAATGCCCTGCATAGACATCTTCTACCTTGACCACAAGCACTCTATCAATTTTTTGTTATTGAAGTGGTCCCTATAGACCCCAGAGGTGGCCCCTGGGAAAATACGATCGAATATAGAGAACTGCATTGGCAAATAACTTTGGATGCATGTACCAGTCCAGGTTTGAATGACATGCTATCCATCAAACCAGTCCTTAAACTGAGGGCTGCAAAATTATAGTAATTTTAATATAATTAATTCAAGTTGTTTAGAATGGGTATATACCCATTGTTATCCACTAGAGGGTGTAGGATTGTTTATTTAATTTTAAATATATTTTAAACACATCCTATACATTTATTTTCATAACATTTGTTTTTTATTTATTCAAGGAAAACTGTCTTTTAAAGAATTTTAAAGCTTTTGACATGTTTTTATTCATTTATTTTGTGATTTAAGACATTTATTTTATTTCACCATTTAAAATGATTGCACCTTTATTCATTATATGATTGGTTCATTTAAATTAGGAAAGGTATTTAATAACGTCTAATGTGATCTCAGTATCTCATCTGATGAAGTTAATTGGTGACGAAAACGTATAAGGAATTGTGTAGCGTTAATGTATTTTGGTGTTATGTCCGTGGTCTGGATTTGCTAATAAATTCATTCGTGCTTGAACTAAGTGGTTCCCGGTGCTCCTTTTTATTTGGTTTTCAATGCCTACTATATACAAATACAAGTTTCAGTGCCTAAGGTATGTACCATCAACCTTTTGGTATGTACAAGGCATGTCTGATTAATTGCCTCATGTACAGCAGGAGACCTGTTCGCTCTGAACTATAACTGCAAAAGTGTTTCTGCCCATTCAGCTATACTGTGATTACCCACTCTAATTAACTTATTAAACTGTTCCAGACCAGAACATATAAACATTCTACTCTGGTTATACACAACAGTACCTGTACATAAGGTATTATCCTAGCTCTTACCCTTAATAGCATATGTATGTTCCATAACAAAACAGTATCAAGCTTAGCAGAAGCAGGACCATGACCTTGGACAACCCCTGACGGACCTGTAAAAAGGTGAGGGTGAGGTAATTTTGGTAACACCACATGCTGCAGTACAACATGGTAATAGCTGTGTATAGCTCACATGGACAGTAGCTACTGTGTTAATTGATGTATTGCTGATATTCTGAGTATGAGTATACAACTGAGCTAACCCCACCACAGGACATAGACCTGCCACCCACGTAAAGGTATGTACAGCCTGACAGAATGACAGCTACAGTATTACAGTGGTGATCACAGTAAGCTTACCTGCACACTCCTCTGCTGTGGACACTGTGGCACCCACCTCCACGATGTATGGTATGATGCATGCCTGGGAGCTGTCGTGTGTCTCTAGGTTTGCCAGGAATTCCTCAGTGGCTGTGAGTGGTTGTTCTGTTGCAAGCCCTCCACCAGTGATGGCACAATCCCTGGCTACATTAGCTGCTCTTCATTGTGCAGCATTCACCATGTCCATAGGAAGGTGTTGAACTTGCTGATATGTCCTGTCCTGGTGGCCAGTCTCATTCACATCCCAGACAAGGTCTGCCCACAATGCAGCCCACTGTTCCCTGTTATGCCTCCCTCAGGATAGGAAGATGAGATGATGCTGCCATAGTCCTTGAAGTATAAGTTTATTGTGTGCTTCTGAGAAGTGGGCATGCCTTCTGTGATGCATTAGTCCTGAAACACACCAAAAGGGAAACACATGACAAGATCAAATACATGGGTGTCCACTAAGTACAGATACAGCAAGAACAAAATGACTGGCACTGTCCACTGCTTGCTCACACGTCATACCCCACAGTGTGACAACATACTACATGTGTGGATACAACCGAGATAGTATCATTACTGAGGTAGTTCCCTGTGTGCCATGAGAGATTCTGATGTATGATCATACACATGACATTCCATTCCACTGTGGCGTGTCCCCTAAGGCCAGCCACCCACTAATATGTCATAAGACTAGTGCCAGACAAATAGCAGTGTGCTCTTATAACCATTATATTGGGACACCCAACAACACCAGTGTGCCACAATGCAAAAGACAATGCAACCCTGATATACAGGGTGTCAGTAACCTTGATGAGTGGATGGGAAACCACAAATTTGTCC